>NW_025964361.1:8248081-8848081 GCF_023055435.1 Haliotis rufescens
GGATGGGTCAACATAATGAAGACTCTCCCACGCACAGGAGGTCCGGGCATAGCTATCAAACAGATTGGACACAACTGGCATATCGGTGTCTTAGGACTGAAGGGATACCGAAGATGATGACTTATATACGGTTAAACAAAACTACAGTGGTTCACCCTCATATGGTTTTACTTTGACAAGCCTTGTATTCAATTAATCTACTTCAAGCAAGCATAATAGTGCCTTGTCGGTGTCATTACAAAAATAACATAAGTGATGATAGGTGATGTCGCAACCTCGTATGTCTCGAATTTGAATAACTCATGTGGTTACGATTACCTTGGACCACCGAGTTAACAGATCGAATGGTTGTCTTCTCTATTAGATTTTTTATTCCCTTCCTGGATTATCGGACGTTGTTTTTACTTCCTGACACTTGACACTTCCATACTTCCATACAAAACCTTTCAGTGAACCATGACTAGAGAGAATACCCCATTCGTGCCTGCAGTTAATTTTGCCTCTGCTGAAATCATGGAGCTCCTGTCAGTGTTTCTCTCGCTGCTCTGTTACCTATATTAGGTTTCGAATTACAGTTGTTCTATGGACCTAAAAAGCAATTTGAAATATATTTTACTGATCAAACTATAGATTGCATTCCGACGCAATGAAACCTGACAAATAATCGGCAAAAGCTGTCTCAATAAGTTAAATAGAACTTTACAGAACTGGAACGTACGATTGAAGGAATTAGTTGGTGAATAGGTCTTCAGCAACCCATGCTTGCCGTAAAAGGCGACTATGCTTGTCGTAAGAGGCGACTAACGGGATCGGGTGGTCAGGCTCGCTGACTTGGTTGATGCATGTCATCGATCCCAATTGCGTGGATCGATGCTCATGATATAAATCACTGGATTGTCTGGTCCAGACACGATTATTTACAGACCGCCGTCATATAGCTGGAATATTGGTGAGTGCGGCGTTAAACAACAAAACAACCAACCAACCAACGATAAATTGTGATATGTAATAACCCCGACTGTTAAATTTCCCAGACTCTCGTGTGTTGTGTACAAAGGATTCATACCTGAATGCTAGAAATTGTGGCAAAACGTAAGAAGTGAGAATATTTGGGGTAATTACATGATCCACAACCATCTCAGGGATCTACATTTCCCGGACCTTCACATTAGCTGGCCTATGAAACGGCATTAACGAGTTACACAGATCTTCACCTGCTGATCTCATCTGTAAGTAAATAAAATAAGAGAGCGTAAAGAGAAGTTTGATGAACTGCTAGAGTCGATATAAACATAGGCACTCTTGAACAGGCAGCTACATATGTGTGAACTTCAGTGTCGAGCGTATAGCTTTTGTTAAGCAGGAACCTTTTTTCTCGCTTGTAATGCCTTATAGCCATTTATATATTTCATCTTACTATTTGCAACGAAAATACCGATTGTTCGTTCATACTAATTGTAACCCCATATGTTCGTGACCGCCTCCGTGGTCTAGTGGTAGAGGGTCCGGAGAGCGGAAGGTCCGGGGTTCGATCCCCGGACGCGTCATACCAAAAGACGTTAAAAGATGGTACCTGTTGTTACCCTGTCTGGCGCTAGGCTTTAAGGCCTGGTCGGCTCGGAGTCGGTATACTGTGTCTGAGTGGGGTATTCATGATAAACTGCGGCATGGTATGTCAGCGAGCTAGCACTATAAATCGGAAGGCATCAGTCCGGACTAGTACAAGCAGCCACACACACACACACACACGTGCATGCACGTCGCTGTATAAGTGCAATATTCTTGGACGCGTCGTTCAACCCAATTTCACCTTACCTCATATGTTCGCTCCTACACACGATGTCAAATAATACTTATTTAAACAGTATGATGAATGACATACTTCACATAGACATAATATGCTGTCCAACACGTTTGGGCAGTGGTATTCTTTCAATTGATCCTGTGTAGTGTTTTATCTTGTTGGATACACTATCATCCATCCATCCATTCCATCCCGTTCCGGGCATCTAGCCAGATGCGCGACCTTCCAGGAGAGGAGTATATCGTCATGATACCCACGTAATTAAGGATCATGATACAGAGATCGGGCAAAATAGAACGTGTACTTTTTCAAAACAAAAGGTCGATTCTCGCTATCTCAAAGTCTCTAAAATCGATATCTGATATCTCGAGGTTATGATCTCATCTTTACCATATATTATTCTTCGCCCTCAATGTTAAACCTCTGCTTTCAAACATTCTATTGCAACTGTACTGATATTTCAACGCTGACAAAGAGTATACTGTTTTAGGCAATACAGATTGGGCATGAGCTTATGCACACCCTATACATTCTTCTTCGCTCGTCATGTCAAACCTCGGTTGTCATTTGGATCGAAGCTCCACTCTGATGCTAACTGTAAAGATCTGCATGCATATTGCAATGATGTGACGTGTGTTTAAGGCTGATTCAGGATGGACACAAACAATTACTAAAAACGACAAGAAACATTTCCGTAATCACAAACATCTCTGTCAAAAGCACTGTACGATTCTGATGATGTCATCTGAATGTGTCAATGAAGCACCATCAAATAGTGATGACACCAGGTGTTCACAAAAAAATGTGAACGCATCCTTCCCCATCGGTGGCACCTGTCACAAACACATGCAAAGGCAAGTCAATTGTCACCTAAAAAACGAGAACAACCTGGGTCTCGTTCGACAAAGTGATCTTAGCGCTACGATAATAGTAAGCATGTGTTGAATTATTGGAGTTACGATTATCTTAGCGCTAAGATCGCTTCGTGGAACGGGCGTTATAGAGATAAGTACATACTGATGAACATGGGGTTTTATTCCAGGTAATACAACAGTCTCCTGAACAAAAACTACAAAAAACTCAAACTCATATCAATACAGCAATTGTTTGTTTTGTTGGCGCCAAGTTAGTGTTCATCCATATCACCTTTCATAGCTTTCATTTATGATCTTCAAACCTCGTGAGCCCCAGATTCATAAAAGCAAGCCTTAAGCACATATCTGGAACATATATACATGACTTGTCAGTGGTAATATATATTCTGGTATTGGGAAGAACTGTAATAAGCAGCCAACCATCCTAGAGTAAGTTGAACCTCCTCTTTAGCACAACACAACAGTAAAAGCCCTACTACACTGCAGCATATATGCTATAGAAACTCCAATAGGAAATGTGATAGGTTGAATGGTATACTGGAGCAATGGGTGTGTATCCGTAACGTACTCCTGTCTCAGTCGAGTTTATGCTTCGTTTACTCGCACGGGGATCCTTCAAATGGGGGGGGAAACACGGGGAGGAAGACACATTCACCATGAACACCAAATAGTGCAGTCCTTCTAACACGTATCTGGATTCAAACTCATCAAACTCAGTCTTCGACCTTGACCTTGACCTCGACCATGACCTTGGCACGAGAAATTACCACCAGGTCGTTCTTCTTGAGCTGACATGAAAGTAGGTCACGAATGACGTAACATGATGGAACGTAACGCCTCCACGCATCAACGACTTCACTTTGTGGCCGATCCACAAATGGCGGATCTGAGAGGGAACAGGAGCGGAATTGGGGGTTCGAACTCGATCCGCTTGAAGTCAACCTTGGAGAAGCCGCAGTTGGTGATAACCTCGTCGGTGTTGACCATGAGTTTTATGCCGTCGAAGAGGAAGGGGTAGAAGGGAGCCAGGACACGCTGAACCACCCTCGCCTTGTCGCCTATCTTTCCAAACACGTTCTCGATGAAGAAGAATGCACCTTCCTGGAAACAGACAAACCAGATTAATGTTGATTTGAAATACATTGTTCATAGTTAGTACGTGAGTGAATGCTGTGTTATGCATGTCCGCAATATCCCAGCTATACAACGTTAGCATATAAAAGCTCTTGGCCACACATTGGAAGATTAGATATTATGAGAAACACCCTTGGGTTACGATGACATGCAATCAACCAAGTCATCTAGCCTGACCAACCGACACAGTCTAGTAAGCAACGTTTAAATCGAACGGGGTGGGGTGTTCACAGTTAAAAACAAAAACATGTCGCCTTATTCTATGCAAGCTTGTGTCTTCAATTGAAACGCATGACCTCATACTCATAACCCTTGTAGCCGTTTCCTGAAGTCACAGGGGAAGTTTGTTTTAAAAGATGTCTGTGTTGTAAGAGGAAAATGCCATCACGAATCGATTCCACGGTGTGCACTAACTTTGTAAATGCATCTTATACTCATTATCCTGGCTTGTTATAATAACCTCATGTGTTTTCTGTTACGTCTATCGTGGGTGAAGTCAATACCTGCTATTTGTATTCAATTAAGTTCCCTTCCTTAATAGTCCGTGAAACGTTGTGTACCCGGACTGCACGTGTAAACACAAACGTTATCGTCCCTCCCAGAAACTATAGAGAACACTTAAAAAGACACATTGCTCAAGCATTTAGAGGTACCCCCGATATAGAGGCAAAGGTGTATGCAACGATAACGCCGATAGTGTGGCCGGGATAATATAAAAATTGCGGGACAGATCTGTCTTATCAGCACATTGTCTAGGTGTGTTGGAAGCCGAGTGGAAATGCCACAGCAGTGTATAAATTAGAAATATATACCCTTGGTATCAGCCCCGTCTTTGCCAACGCCGAATGTATTGCATAAAGGTGGCCAGCTTGGCGAAGAACATCACCACTACCGCAGAGATGTTCGTGGCGTGATAACCACCTGTGAAAGTGGGTCAAGGTCGGTCGGTAGGGTCTTAACATCTGGGCAAATATAGCCAGCCGAATTGATATTAAAATGGTAGACCGCAGCATCTACTAGTCATACTAGTACTTCGCTTAGGTTTCCATCGAGTTGAAAGATGCGAAAATTGTTTGGAGCACGGATTGCTCAGTGGCCATTTAATTCGCGTGCAAAGTTGTGTCCCTTAGCCCTGCCAGAATCTTATGATCGTGAGTTCGAGTCCAAAATTCATCCTGACTCTTATTTTTTATTTCTCAACACCAGATTCGCACTTGAAGATTTCATCTATGTGATCTGCATCACATTGGGCTTTCCTCGCACATTAAGCGGAAATATAGCCAGCTCACTCACTCACTCACTCACTCACTCATGATCACTAACTCCTGAGTAACCATTATGCCTCAAGAAATTTCAACATGTTGCCTATACAGCTCAGAAGCGTCACGGCTCGTCAAGTCAGAGACCCGTGAAGATTCCGGGGTAGAATAGGTCTTCAGAAACCCATGCTTGTCGTAAAAGGTGACTATGCTTGTCGTAAAAGGCGACTAACGGCATCGGGTGGTCAGGCTCGCTGACTTGGTTGATGCATGTCATCGATCCCAATTGCGTGGATCGATGCTCATGATATTTATCACTGTATTGTTTAGTCCAGACTCGATTATTTCCAGACCGCCGTCATATAGCTGGAATATTGCTGAGTGCGGCGTTAAACAACAAACCAACCAACAACCAATCGTCAAGTCAGATGTGTACTCATACACCAAATGAACTTATATGCACATTTAAACAGGCAATATGTCCTTTGCCCACAAAAACTTATAGTGACATCTACATGGGAACATTAACTATATCTACATGGGTTTTATGAGCCATGGCTACGCAGGCTAGATTGGTAAGGCCAACATAGATACTATACATGTAGGTCGTGCATACCTCGGAACGGTGAGTATATCTACGCAATATAAGAAGAATTCTGTTATAGATCATAGGCATGTAAGTATTGCCTACATGAGAACGTTAACTATACACACGCAGGCCAGATGATGTATACATTGACAAGCCGTACATACTTTGGAATTTTCATGCAGTATTAGTGACAGATATGGATAACGGATGGCCCAGCCGTTTCAGTCGCCGGAATTCGCTTCGCAGAGTTGCGCCTCTAATGCATTACCGAAAACTACATGCATAGTCGTGGGTTCGAATTGCTTGATAATATTTCTCAGTTTGTCAGCAATATACCTGTGCTCGATTTCTTTTCGTCAAGTGAAAAACCTCCATTGCACCAGGCTTCCCTAAGAGATCAAGCTGGTACGCCGCAATATAACTGAAATATTGTTCAAAGCGGCGATGAAGCAAACTCACTCACTATTGTCACACATCTATGGGACAGACTGTATCCTAGTGCTCATGGCAAAATGTACACGATAATGATATTTAATGCCTTAACATGTAAAATGAGTCATACCACACAGGCAAAATGTACACGATAATGATATTTAATGCCTAAACATGTAAAATGAGTCGTATCACACAGGCAAAATGTACACGATAATGATATTTAATGCCTAAACATGTCAGATGAGTCATACCACACAGGCAAATGTACACGATAATGATATTTAATGCCTAAACATGTAAAATGAGTCGTACCACACAGGCAAAATGTACACGATAATGATATTTAATGCCTAAACATGTAAGATGAGTCATACCACACAGGCAAATGTACACGATAATGATATTTAATGCCTAAACATGTAAAATGAGTCGTACCACACAGGCAAAATGTACACGATAATGATATTTAATGCCTAAACATGTAAGATGAGTCATACCACACAGGCAAATGTACACGATAATGATATTTAATGCCTAAACATGTAAGATGAGTCATACCACACAGGTAAATGTACACGATGGCAAATGTACATGATAATGATATTTAATGCCTAAACATGTAAAATGAGTCATACAACACAGGCAAAATGAACACGATAATGATATTTAATTCCTAAACATGTAAAATGAGTCATACCACACATGTAAAATATTATGGTATCCCTTGAGTCAGCATAACATGCACTTGCCGACACATTTAAGTCATTTAGTCTAATTTTGGAATACCAATTACATTATTTATGGAAAGCATATAAAACATTCAACCAACTTGCTGTTCACGACCTAAACGGTGTCTGCAATAAACCGCACCATTAAAACGATGTTCTTCCTAAGAACCACAGGTGGCATATCTGAGATGAAACATAAGTAATTCCAATGATATTAATATACAATGATGGAGGAAGCATAACAGTGGGACTTCCTCCATATAACAATGTATACGCCAGTTCCAGCTGCCATTGGAGTGAAATGCTGATATTTAGACAGCAAATGACAGGCATTGTAGTAGACCTAGGGCGCCTGAGCACACATGTTTCCTCTGACTGTTGTGGCACGTGCATGCAAACGCGCAACATGTGCAGATGAAATGTCAAATAGACAACTTTTTGATGAGGTTTCAATCAAGTTACAGTATTGGCACGACGGTAGAGCAATTCCGGCCCTGGTAACATTGCTTATTAACTTCCTTTGGGCGTCTCTACACGCTCACGAGCATATTTTATGCTTTGAACTGACTTCTCGTTGATCAAATATGCACCTTGAAAAGAGATTTCGTTATGTATAAGAACTGCCCCTAGGAGATGAGTTAAACTGGTTGTGTAACGTTTTGATCGCCGTTAGATTACAAATGTTTCTTTTGATAATGGCTTTTACTTCGTCAGCGTGAACACATACTGTGTTGTTATTTCATAATCCATGATCAGTGTTCTTCAGGGAGCATTTTGTTTCCCGAGGAAGTGTTTGATGTTTGCATCTTCATAACAGGGTATCCATTTATTATTTGTTGTTGCATGATCTATTTCCATATGTTCCATAAACTACTTTTGTAGTTTTGTAGTGTGAGTTCGGTTTAACGCCGGTTTAACAGTATTCCAGTTATATCGGGGCGTGTCAGTTTAGTGTGGGAGGAAAGCCCCAAGTGATGCAGGTCTCAGACGGGTATGGTGCTGACAAACCTAGAAACATAATCGGGGCGAACCGGGATTCAAACCCACAATCATAGGTTTCTGGCATGCCCAAGGGACGCAACTCTGTACACCGAATCGCGGCACCTTAGACGACTGGGCCATCGGTGCCCCCGTAGTTTTGTAGAGTAACTGTATTATGTATGGAATTGTATACAGCGATCAATTATATATTTGTTGTTGCATGGTCCTACGGAGGAACAATGTCATCTGTATGTTTTCAGTTGGTTGGTTGGTTTCTTGTTTAACGCCGCATTCAGCAATATTCCAGCTATATGACGGCGGTCTGTAAATAATCGTGTCTGGACCAGACAATCCAGTGATTAACATCATGAGCATCGATCCACGCAAATTCGGATCGATGACATGCATCAACCAAGTCAGCGAGCCTGTCCACCCGATCCCGTTTGTCGCCTCTTACGACAAGCATAGTCGCCTTTTACGGCAAGCATGGGTTGCTGAAGACCTATTCTACCCCGCATCTTCACGGGTCGTATGTTTTCAGAGAAAGCTTGAGGTATTTTTTCACGCATGTAACAGCACAGTTTTATATGTGTTCTAGAGTGACATTATACCATTTGTATATAACTACATAAACCCACAATATATCAAACCATTAAATTGTTGATTTAATAACAAGCCATGAACAAGCTTACGTCTTCGTTTAGCCTCATCCATTCACACGTTTGTGCGCATTGTGGGTCTAGAATATTATATTTAAACCTTTTGTGAAATATAATTTTAAAAATATATTTAACAAAAGACAAACAATAGAATGACGAGGATCTGAATAATATGTTGTCTTCATAATAAAGGATATGTGTAGTTTGTTTGTTTGTTTGTTGCTTAACGCCGCACTCAGCAATATTCCAGCTATATGACGGCAGTCTGGCAATACTCGAGTCTGGACCAGACAATCCAAGTCAGCGAGCCTGACCACTCGATCCCGTTAGTCGCCTCTTACGACAAGCATATTCGCCTTTCACGGCAAGCATGGGATCTATTCTTCCCAGGATCGTCACGGGATGGAAGGATTAAACTTCATCGGTACATCCTTGTCAAAGGAAATGTTGCTCACAGAATCAAAAGTGTTCTTTTAAATTAAAGAGCATGTAAATGTACAGATCAAAATGTAAATATCGCAAAACATGGAACAGATATCATGAGATTAAATACTATCTACCCACACACCTACTTTTGTTATGCTTCAGTCTAAAAATCGAAAACGCAGCCGGTAATAAGACAAGTTCAATGTACTTTCAATATAATATAACCGAGCCTAAGATATAGGGTCTGAATATGTTCTGAGCCTGACTACGAGGATGTACAGTACACGCTTAACATTTTACACATATCAATTGGAACGTCCATGGGTGCAGGCTCCGTTTGAACAAAAAACACAACTAGGCAGCATATTCTGAAGGCATGGAAGTGACTAGATATTCTCTGATGGAAACGGATAACATTGGCTACCGCGCTGTCACCACGAATCTCCAACTGAAAGGGCTATGGTGTGCTCCTTCCTTTGCCACTGCTAAGTGATGGGCAGCGGAGGTCAAAGGAAAGTAAGACCCACGAAGATGATCCTAGATCAGGATTTATTCAACAGCCAATGTTGATGAAATGTTGATGTGAATAAGGAAGATCAACGGCTCATCACACACCACATAGCCAATACCGTAGGCATCTTTCATGGGAGAGTTTAATTTAAAACACTACGAGGAATGAACCGGGCATGACAAAGGTTTCAGCACCAGATTCATCATCTCTCGTGAGAATATACGTCGTTTTGAAGAAGACCCAGCTGATTTTGTACAGCGATTTGTAACCATGGATGAATCGTCTGTTCACCCTTTCAGCCAGAGACTAAACAACGATCAAAGCAGTGGAAACATCGAATGTCTCCTCCGAAGAAGGCCAAATCTGGACCATCACCTGGCTACGGATTCCTGGGCGTCTAAAGGGACCTTACCTCTCGAAAACTCAGACCATTAATGGATTAAGCTTATCTGCTGCGGCCACTGCGGAAGAATACTAAGGCAACACGTCGTCGAAAACTCAGGGGTCGTGTTCCACCAAGACAATGCCCCTGTGTACTCTTTCGTTGTCGACATGTCTGCAATTCATGACTGTGGCTTTAGACTCTTCCCAACCGTGAATAATGACCTGTCTGGCAAGCATTATGCAAATAATGATGACGTCATTTCTGCCGTGGATCACCTTTAACACCACCAGGAGGAGCTTTCACTTCTGTGTAGAAGAATCCACTGACAATTACTGCCGAAGGATCCAGCTTGTAGCACAACCAGTAGAAACAACAGAACCAAAACAGTGTTGCGTACGAGTACATTCATGTGGACAATCCTGTTCACGTGGTTGCTGCGTGTTCAGTGTTATACGTTGTGATTTTTGAAGTCATTCTTAAGAATGTGTGGCTTCCTTAGAAAGGTTTTAAATATGCTCAGTATCAATTGGCTCTGTAATGATATAGTCTGCCTGTGATATTACAATGTAAACAATATTGTTTTGTAAACAAACATCAATCAAATGCCATCTTTTTATAATACAATGCTATTTTTTCGGTGCCGACGACAAGCATGAAGCCTATAAACTTAGCATAAACAAAGTATCAACTCTCGGTGTCATTGTTAACGTTTTTTAATTTTCTTCATTTTTCAGAAAAAAACCTTTATTAGTATTTCCAATCAGACCACTGAAGACTACATAAGTACCAATATAACCATGTTCTACCCAGTTATTTATTACTTGCTTAAAAAGTACTATCACTGAAGCGTCGCTTTGAATGAATAAACACGTTGAAATCTTCTAATGCAGTCTCCATACTTTATACTACAGCTTCCTACGGCCACAACATATATCAGCTTCGGACCATTCATAGTCTTTCTCAACATCCTATCTGATATCGTCTCTTGTCATCGATTCTTGAATATGTCCCCTTAGAGCTTTCCACTGGAGATAAGATGCGTAACATTTGTATACCTTTTTGACAATATGAATTTAAATTTCAACGAATAAATCTTAGTCCTATTATGGTGCAAAGGAGTCCAAAGTGATGTACAGCAATAAATACTATGTCCTAAACTCACTCTAATATTCTGTTCTTTTGCATGTGATAAGTAAATAACAAATTTCACGATAATAACACCTTAAAATATCTAACAATCGCTAGTAGCCAGAGGGATGGTGTAAATCCTGCTGGGGTACCATATAGGTAGCAGAAGTAAGTCCCCATGGTACCTAGTATGGTGACCTACCTTTGGCTATTGGTGATCTATAGCCCATTTTTATTGTGTACTGTTCTGAATTTTATTATGATAAGCTAGTTTTAAATCTACATCTGTGATAGTCTAGTGGTTTTACTGTCCTTTTTCGACAGATTTTAATGTCTATATGTATTAATATATAACTTGATTTTGTCACTATATGGCTGGAAATTTGCCGATTTGACTTTAAATATTAACTCACTCACTCACTCACGATAATAACACAGAGAATGAGTGTATAGGAATCTGACGGGGAAAGAGGTGAGTGTTCTACATTCGAAATGCCTGTTCAAGTACGGAACTTGAAATGATGGATGGAAGTTCGCATGGTCTCTGGAAACGGTAATGATCCGAGACTTGACATAGCCAGCTGCGGCATGTAAGTTATATATAGAAGCACCCCGCAGCTGCCAGCGCGTTATTTACTTGCTGATAAGTTTAATTGTGAACGATAGTTAATTTTAATATTAGCATACAGGAGATAAATCAGGAAATGTTTAAAAAACAAATAACGGAAACTGGAAAAACAAACATTGTTGAGAAAGAAAATAAATTATTTAGATTTCCTTATCAAAGTCAACACCTGTAACTAACGTTAGTTAAATACACAGATTACGATCGTATTGGGTATTCATGCAGTGCGGGAGAGAAGTCAGTGAACACCATACACCATAGCCGATCCGGCGTCACTGACATAGTGACCCCTTAGCGAAGGTAATGCCGACTTGGCAGACATGATATGAATGAATGAATATTGTTTTACGCCGCATCATAAATTTGCCAGCTAGTCGCTGCGAGAACCAGTTAATAAATTATCTAGCATATGCATATGAAGAACAATCTTAAAAGTATGATATCAAAGATCACAAAAAATATCCGTCATACAATGAATATCACAAAAAAAGACGAAAATATGACCATTTTGGCTAAAGAATATAGCATGTCTTAAATATGGATTTCTTTAAAAAAAAAGCTATAATCTTTTGGTATGAACTTGAGCAAAACGTTGTTACAAAGTACAAACATTCAAATACGTCTGACGTATTAATGCAGTATCCACACAGTCTAACAGAATGTGTTTTCAGGGTAACTTGACATTTAACTCCCTTTAAAAGGAAAGCATGAGAAAAAATGTGAATGTCATATACAGTATCCGTTTAAAACAACATCACCTCTACGACAGATGACACTGATATTGTTAAGACTTATGATTGGCTGAATAATATGCAGCTTGTTTATGGTTCGTTTATCCCAAATGTGACAGCCATCATTGATTAACATATACCTAATAACTGGCTTACAATCAGTATAAGGGAGCTTAGTGAGTGTTACTGTTTGATCAGTTGCAGCTTTTGCTGCTGCATCAGCTTTATCTTTACCTTTCATGCCAACATGGCTTCGAAGCCAACAAAAGACAACATCATTATCGGCTGCGGATGCATTCAGGCGTTGTTCTACAATTTAAGCCAAAAACGCCTGATCGATTTCCGACCATTTATCGCCTGCGAACAGGCGAACAATCAGAAAAATAATAAATTGCCTTTTCTCAGAGTGCTAACTACACAGTTACAATATAGCCATTGTTTCTACAGTGAACGTAGAACATCCATCAGTAAGTCAAAGCGAAAAAGAACTATCATTTGTGACAGCCGGTAAAGTCATCCACACCATGACACCAGGCCTAGGGTAAAGATACAGCTGAATACCAGCGTCATGGCATGATGTCTGGTCTTGTTACAGACAATACCAGAGTACCAGAGTACAATGCATGTCATGTCACTGTAAATCACTAACACCATTACATCAGAGTCATGACACTGACAGCCGAAAATCACAGTGACGGCATGTACAAGTACCATACAGTACAAGTACCATACAGAACAAGTACCCTACAGTATAAGTAACCTACAGTACAAGTACCCTACAGTACAAGTACCCCACAGTACAAGTAAACTACAGTACAAGTACCCTACAGTACAAGTACCCCATAGTACAAGTACCCTATAGTACAAGTACCCCACAGTACAAGTACACTACAGTACAAGTACCCTACAGTACAAGTACCCCACAGTACAAGTACCACACAGTACAAGTACATGTACCCTACAGTACAAGTACCCTACAGTACAAGTACAAGTACATGTACCCTACAGTACAAGTACCATACAGTACAAGTACCATACAGTACAGTTCAAGTACCATACAGTACAAGTACATGTACCCTACAGTACAAGTACCATACAGTACAAGTACCATACAGTGCAGTACAAGTACCATACAGTACAAGTACCATACAGTACAGTACAAGTACCATACAATACAAGTACCATACAGTACAAGTACCATACAGTACAAGTACCCTAAAGTACAAGTACCATACAGTACAAGTACCCTACAGTACAAATACCCTACAGTACAAGTACATGTACCCTACAGTACAAGTACCATACTGTACAAGTACCATTCAGTACAAGTACCATACAGTACAAGTACCCTACAGTACAAGTACCATACAGTACAAGTACCCTACAGTACAAGTACATGAACCCTTCAGTACAAGTACCATACAGTACAAGTACCATACAGTACACGTACCACACATTACAAGTACCATACAGTACAGTACAAGTACCCTACAGTACAAGTACATGTACACTACAGTACAAGTACCATACAGTACAAGTACCCTACAGTACAAGTACCATACAGTACAGTACAAGTACCCTACAGTACAAGTACATGTACACTACAGTACAAGTACCATACAGTACAAGTATCATACGGTACAAGTACCCTACAGTACAAGTACCCTACAGTACAAGTACCATACAGTACAAGTACCATACAGTACAAGTACCATACAGTACAAGACGGTCGAAAGTTGTAAAGTCACTGACAGAAAGTGGGTGAGTGAATATTGCTTTAGGACGCATCAGCAATATTGCTGACAGTGCAACCATACAGTACAAGACGGTCGAACGTTGAAAAGTCACCGACAGGATGTTGGTAAGTAAATATTGCTTAACGACGCACCTGCAATATTGCTGACAGGGATATCGCTGACAACAGATAAAGAAAGTTCCATGAATGTTTTTACTGACATCAGCTTCACACAAACGTGAAGTACTTGACAGGCAGACCCAGAGTGGTGTCACTTACAGCAACATGAAATCATTGACAGAAATACATCAGTTGTGAGTGACTGGAAGCCATACACCAAAATAGCTATGACTGACAGTGACACACCAGAGCAGAAACACGGAAAATCAGACCCAGAGAGGAATCACTGACAGTCAGACATCGGAGTCGAAACACTGACAAACAGACGCCACAGAGGAAACACTGACAAACAGTCGCCACACAAAAAATACTGATACTCAGACGCCAGAGTAGAAATACTGATAAACAGACGCCAGAGTGGAAATACTGACCGTCAGACGCCAGAGAGGAAATACTGACAGTCAGACGCCATAAAGAAATACTGACACTTAGATGCCACAGAGGAAATACTGACAGTCAGACGCCAGAGAGGAAATACTGACAGTCAGACGCACACAAAGAAATACTGACACTCAGACGCCAGAGTGGAAATACTGTCAGTAAGACGCCAGGGGGAAATACTGATAGTCAGACGCCAGAGTGGAAATACTGATAGTCAGACGCCAGAGTGGAAATACTGACAAACAGACGCCAGAGTGGAACCATTGACAAACAGACGCCACAACAAATACTGACAGTCAGACGCCACAAAAAATACTGACACTCAGACGCCAGAGTAGAAATACTGACAAACAGTCGCCAGAGTGGAAATACTGACAAACAGACGCCAGAGTTGAACCATTGACAAACAGACGCCACAAAAAATACTGACAGTCAGACGCCACAAAAAATACTGACACTCAGACGCCAGAGTAGAAATACTGACAAACAGTCGCCAGTGTGGAAATACTGACAAACAGACGCCTGAGTAGAAATACTGATAGTCAGACGCCAGAGTGGAAATACTGACAGTCAGACGCCAGAGTGGAAATACTGATAGTCAGACGCCACAGAGGAAATACTGACAGTCAGACGCCAGAGTGGAAATACTGACAGTCAGACGCTAGAGTGGAAATAATAACAGTCAGATGCCAGAGTGGAAATACTGACAGTCAGACGCCAGAGTGAAAACACTCACACACAGACGCCAAAGGAGGAAACATTGATAGTCAGACGCTCGACAAAAAACACTGACAGTCAGACGCCAGACGAGAAACACTAACAGACGCCAGAGTTGAAACATTGACAGCAGAGCTGAGTTACTGACACCAGACGCCAGAGGGTTGCAGCTTGTGTTACACCACGCAATACAAATCCTAACAGACAACATTGGAAATACAGGGCCCACCCATAACGCTATGTACGATGTGTCGAAGTTCTTAGTAAGCTTAATAATTCACGACAAAATGCATATTTATGTTACGCTAAAAAACACAGGAAAAACACATCTAGAAAAGCGGGGATTTCTTCCCTGTCTAAGTATAGAACGAACACCGTTTTGTGTGTTTATCGCTGAGAAATGTGAAGCATCCTAAAGATTTTGCGAGTGCAGGGAACGTCTGTTTTCACGCATAGAGTCCCTTTGGAACACCTTTTTGCAAGAATGATTCTTTGTGTGATAAAGGTTGTATGTTACACATTAAGAAGGCAATCAAGCATTTTCTCCTCCTCTGGATGTGTCAGTGCAGAACATAATTTTACTCCTAACCAGGCCCACGTGTTGTAATCATTATTCAGTACTTGTGTAAGCCTATGTCCTATGGTTCGACCAGTATGGAGACAGCATAATGCATAATGCATAAACATGGCTGTATTTCTAATTAACCATTTGTTTCGGTTAGAATATTAGAATATTAAACTTAGATAGTGTACGATGGAAATTAAACCTTTAGGGAATAAACTGTTGTTGTAGGATATCATATGCGTTACAAAATAACAATATATGTAGGTTCTCCACAATGCGTATTTTATACATATATTACAAAACCTCTGGTCTCTGGGAGGGTGACTAGTTGCTAGTTATTAGTTACAAGTTTCCATATGTTAAGCACGTGAGTTACAGCGGAAGCGAGGCATTGCCGAGTAACTTTATCCAAATTTTACAACTGATTAATAATATTCAACAAAATTTGTTTATTAATTAAGAGATTTCAAACGTGTTGCAAATTCAGAAATCAACAATTTAGATAAATCGGCACCCTGACTTTCACAAATATACAAAAGCTTTTCTTATAACTTCTTCAAATGCATAATGTCACTTAATCTAGGATAATGAGATTCAGGAACATTTACACTTTGTAGCAATATGAAATATTTCCTCGCCTAGATACTAGGCCCACGTGTTTAATTCATTTGTTCCAAGTGACATTTTATAACATTGTTTTTATTTTGTATGAATCGGTTGCCCGCCGTTCTAACTTCTAATTAAAAATCAATTACATTTCCTGCAAAAAAATAAAGCAAGACATCCCTTAACAATAAAAATGTAAGTCACATCGGAATTCTTTATCAATTCCAGATCTATCATCTCTTGACCCAGGTATTGCCATTTGAACCCTGTCACTTGGCCTTGGATGCACAAATCGGGATACAGAGAAGCTTTGTCCATTTTCCAGGGTTCTGGGTTTAAAGAAAAGGCTGTGTTAAGGATGACCTGTCTTGAGATGATTGATTGTAGGCATCTGGAGCCAATTGATTAAAGGTCAGAGTTTGGTATAGAGTTGACCACGGCCACTACGCTTGGCCCACGCATGTACTTGACGAACGGTATCTAGGTAACAACGTTCAGCGTATCAACCACAAGTTCTCCGTGCTAAAAGGTCAATTGTACAGAGCGTGAGGTCGTGTCAGTGTGGGAGATCATTATTCGAGGGCCTCTTGTTTGGCGATTTGACCTTATAGTGTTATCAACAACTGTTCTGGAACGATAATTGCAACAGTGGGTTTGGCATTTGCTGTACCAGGAAGAATTAGGACCATTTCAATGTCTTGACGTACATACATTATCAGCCATTATCAAGATTGATATGGAACTGACACAGAAACATGTTAATGAAAGTCCAGAAAATGCCCATAGCGAGGTAAATATTTAACGACAACGCCAGAAAATAACCAGTCACGATTATCCGCCGAAACAGATTCCATTGTCCGTAAAAGGCAAAAGAGTGGTGAACATTACATGAATTAATGATTCATTGAAAATCAGTGATGGCACACGTTGTTCGTGTAAAGTCCACAAGACCATTGGTCAGCGAGTCCAAGACAAGTGAAAGTTATGTTACATACACTTTCAGTCAGTCATAAATGGGATGTTGTATAGACAGCTACAACATAAATGGTCTACCTCTGCACGATAGGAACACTATTAAATAAATAGCGCCACCCGATGAACTTTCAAATGATTAAATAAACGATTCCATTCTTGCGGTAGGTTGTTAGTAAGAACGTAGTAGAGTTTAACGTCGAATTTAACACTATTGCATACCATATTATCACACATTGGTCTTATATCATAGCTAACAATCAGATAAATGTACAACGACAACGCAAGAGAATAGCCCAATCTCGATTATGCACTGAAACAGATTCCATTGCGCGAAAAGGCAAACAGCCGTGAAAATTATATGAATGGATCACTGAAAATCAGTGATGATACCAGGTGTTCGCGAAAATGGTAAACATGTCCCCGGACTCTATAATGTCATAGAGTAACAATGCTTACTAGCAAACTCCGGAAGGGATATCATAGCTAACGTTTAAAGAGGCAGCGAAATTCCAAACTCTCTGATTAGATATGATAGCTGACAATCACAGAGGCAGCTGACTTCTTGAAATGATATCATAGCTGACAATAGAGAAGTGATACATGACTAGCAATCGTAGAGGCAGAGAAGAACATCACATTCTACTCAGGGGTTGATATCATTGGCGTCAGCCACGACGCCATCAAAGTGGTATTGCAGCTTGGAATCGCATCAAGAACGACCACCCAGTGTAACTGCGACTTAAGCGGAATACATTGATCCCTGAATTAGACCATTCAGCCTACAGCTATGATTAGATTCATTTGATGTTACATCGCTATAACTGGTCTTGCGCCATAACTGTGGAATATATATGATTTTATTGTATTTTAACTAAAAGCCGAGGTGTAGGTCTTTTTTATGTTACCTTCTGGTGACGATACAGGTGTGAGATTCGTACGTCGTACGTGTGTCGTACAAGGTTGACCTCGTATTATTCGTTTTAATTGAGTAACCGTGACCTCTGTCACACCGGAACTACCTTTTTCTTTCATAAAAAAATCATGAAACGTCATTCGATTTTACAATACTGTTTACCGCTCAGAGGCAAAACAGAAGGAATCTCATGAAAACAAGAAACATTTACAAACACTTTGTTTCAACATTAGCTTTGTATTTTACATTAGTTTTGCATCTATCTACTACATACATTATGTAATCGAGCTGTATCTACATTTGCCAGGTACGACCACCGACAGATCAGGGGTCCCTTTGAGCGTGATGCACCCCAACACTCGATATGCAGGTTTATTTAATGTAAAACGTTGAGTGTGCCGAAATGAAGTGAGTTTAAACTATCTCGACAGATATCTAGACTTACGTTGGATGCTTCACTTGTGCCATCAGTATCCCCTCCGAAACCTTTGCACTGTTTCCGATGGTGTTCGGTTTGGAATGGACGTACACGACTGCACGATCAGATCTCTCAAAGTGAACAGTTTAGATACAAATCATTCGCAAACGCCGTGGAAGTGTGCCTGGCTTCTTATTTTGGTGCCAAAAACATCATAAATGTACATATGAACAATAACATTCCATATTGATCTCTAGCGTAAAACGTTGTGAGAGGATCACTGCTGTCTTGCTTATTCTGATGGTGACCTTACCCTTCGTCACCGCCCAACAAGCAGACTCGGGTTCGTTGATTTATACTTCTTCAGTATAGGGTCGAACAGTTAACATGAACGTCTTTTGCTAGCACTCTGATATCCCTCTTCCAAAATGGTGCGGACACGATATTAATTCAGCTGATAGATCAAGGAAACCAATTTTGATTGTTCAGCCGAGATCCCGGCGCTTTGAGTGACCAACTGTTGTTCCAATGTTCAAAGTTTTCTTACAGCTGTCCTGCGTACTGATAACAATGCGCTTGAATTACTATAAGTTGAAGAATTTTTTAAAGAAATATCTTGAGCGTTGCTGCTGTCATGTTTGGACACCCTACAGCATGAACATTTTGTTTATGCCTATTTATAGAAATGTCAACGAACGAAAATTGTTATGTATGTACACTTAAATACATATTTTACGTGAGTAATAAATACAATACCACACTCAATCTCATCAGATACCATTATCATGAAACTCGAGAACTTTCTACGGTATCTGACCGAGCGAATGTGAGCTCAGATACCATAGAGAGTCCACTACTTTTGAAAATGTGGTATCTAACGAGAATGAGTGGAGTATTCTTAATAAATCAAAATAAACCAAGTCTGTTGTCATTGATTCCAACAGAGGAGGAGGAACTATCATTTTGCACACACAAAAAACACAATTATTTTAATTAGCTTTTTCATTTCATCGTGGTTGAATTAAGGTAATTAAAGCCAACTGAATTTTCCGATTTGAAACCTGTAAGAACTTAATTCCAAACGTCCCGCTCACCGTCGTCCGAAGTAGGTTTACAGGTATTCAACCTACATTGGACACACTGTAGGTTTGTTTAGCTCCTAAATCAGAGAACCAGCAAACAGCTGGGAAGAGGTACCATAGCTGTCAATTAGTGAGTGATCTCGATCATCGGCGTCAGGACATTTCAGCTTACAACAGCTACTTGGTACACTCACAAGGGTTAACATGAAAACAGATGTGTGCAATCTGAGTTCATGGGAGATGTGTGCAATCTGAGTTCATGGGGGTTAACGTAGGAACACAAACATTGCAGAATGAGTCATGTGTTTCTCGTTTTTCACGAAACACTTTCATGAGGATATAGAGACTATCACTTTCACTGGGTAAAGCTGGCGTACATCTACATCTTGTCCCTAATTATATACATGAAATTACTAGTGCGGAAAGAACCGTACTTTGCTATAGATGCCAATACCTTGGAAATTGCAATTATATCTGATACACTCAAAAAGGAGCCGAGCTAATCATTCATTACCATGGCATATAGACAGATGTTACTTATTAGTAACTCAAAAAGTGTTTAAGTGAAAACTGCAAAATTAGTATGAAAACTATGATTCACTGGAACGTGACGTTAAAACTCGTTTCAAGCCTCCTCATCTTTGATTTACTTAGATAAAGAGAGCCTGGAATATGTTTCCCTCAAAATTAACAGTTTGTAATTGTAAATTGTAAAAGATGGCATTCAGCGAAAAAATATATCGTTGTCATACTGTTTCCAATTATCTCTGCATTCTGCATTCGAGTGGTGCTTTTTGAAATCTTTGCTTATGTACATTTTCTTTGCATTCTACATTCAACAAAGTGATTCAAATGACACTGTAACACATAGCGCCATCCTTGCATAATAACGTTACTGCATTCCAAAGTAACACTCCGTAATTTTGAATGCACGTAGAAATAGAGCGAAAATCAAATATAACCTACACGTCTTTGCAATAAATATGTGACTGTAATGTGATGTAATATCTAACGCCCGCGAAGACAGCTGCGTGTGGTGTTACATTTATTTATATCTTATGATTGGTCTTCAGCAAACCCGACTAATGGGATCGTGTGGGTCAGGCTCGCTGACTTGGTTGATGCATGTCATCATATCCCAATTGTGTAGATCGATGCTCATGATGTCAATCACTGGATTATCTAGTCCAGACTCGATTATTTACAGACCGCCGTCATATAGATGGAATATTGCTGAATGCGGCGTTAAACAACAAACCAACAAATATAATTGAAGGAGGGAGGGACAGAGGGAAGGGAGGAGGGTACGAATGTGAAACAACTGCTCAATGAAATATCATCTATCACATATTACAGTAGCCAAGCTACTAAACTTTAATACTAAACTAAAATAGACAACATCAACGCTAGAGACTGATCATCCTCGACTGTTTGCCGAAACAGATTCCATTGAATGCAAAAGGCCAATAACGGTGAAAACAGTATGAATGGATCACTGAAAATCATTGATGACGTACACCACGTGTTCGCGAAAACAGTAAGCATGTCCTGTCGTACCGGTAGCACGAGGAACACCACGATTTGCATAAAAGAAGACCATCAATGGTACGTTTCCGTGCAATAACGACATATAACCTTGAGGGCGGAATGTGGTAGGGGCACGTTTTTACAAGGGATCTGACAGAAAGCTATATCTACATCATACGGTGATCAAGTTTCTCAACAACCCTTCGTCTCTATAATCAGAGTGACAGCACATGGATAGAGAAGTGCCACGGCCAATAGCTTCTGAAATAGCTTATTTTCATCCCGTCAGTTGTCGTGTTTTTACAAGCGGAAATACTTGGCTCTGTCTATCTGTTATGATAACCCGTATTCGTGGCTGTGTAGTTCCAACATATGTATTCAGACAGAACCAAAGGCCTGTCATGTTGAAGCTATAATCTATATATCTGACAATGCGGTGCCCAATATCTATCTTCTATTTCTCATGCAAAATTGGCTGGCGCATATATAGAAGCACTTCATATTCTTTGATCTACCTCCGGGGTCAGTCTGGAGGAACAGAAATAGAGTTAACAGATGGTGGTAATAATGTGTGGAGATTACATGATCGTAGGTCCTCGATAGATGCTGGGGTTGAGTGTGTGTGAAGTTCAAATAGTCAGTACCTTTCATATTGTTATAGTGGGAGCGTGGTGTGTAAGGCTTGGTTGTAGTGGGAGCGTGGTGTGTGAGTCCTGGTTGTAGTGGGAGCGTGGTGTGTGAGGCTTTGTTATAGTGGGAGTATGGTATGAGAAGCTTGGTTATAGTGGGAGCGTGGTGTGAGAAGCTTGGTTATAGTGGGAGTGTGGTGTGTGAGGCCTGGTTGTAGTGGGAGCGCGGTGTGTGAGGCTTGGTTATAGTGGGAGTGTGGTGTGTGAGGCCTGGTTGTTGTGGGAGCGTGGTGTGTGAGGCTTGGTTATAGTGGGAGTGTGGTGTGTGAGGCCTGGTTGTAGTGGCAGCGTGGTGTGTGAGGCTTGGTTGTAGTGGGAGTGTGGTGTGTGAGGCCTGGTTGTAGTGGGAGCGTGGTGTGTGAGGCTTTGTTATAGTGGGAGTATTGTGTGAGAAGCTTGGTTATAGTGGGAGCGTGGTGTGAGAAGCTTGGTTATAGTGGGAGTGTGGTGTGTGAGGCCTGGTTGTAGTTGGAGCGTGGTGTGAGAAGCTTGGTTATAGTGGGAGTGTGGTGTGTGAGGCCTGGTTGTAGTTGGAGCGTGGTGTGAGAAGCTTGGTTATAGTGGGAGTGTGGTGTGTGAGGCCTGGTTGTAGTGGGAGCGTGGTGTGTGAGGCTTGGTTATAGTGGGAGTGTGGTGTGTGAGGCTTGGTTGTAGTGGGAGCGTGGTGTGTGAGGCTTGGTTATAGTGGGAGTATTGTGTGAGAAGCTTGGTTATAGTGGGAGCGTGGTGTGAGAAGCTTGGTTATAGTGGGAATGTGGTGTGTGAGGCCTAGTTGTAGTGGGAGCTAATTTTTAAGGTGTATGATTTCTTTTAATGTGAAGCAGAAAGAGGAAATCCATTTTATGCCATAATAAATACCTGAAACGTGCAATTATTAAACTGCATGAACAAAATAAGTGCATGTCTTTATAAGGCTCTTAAAGAAATACCCTGAAAGATGATTTAATTGTAACGAAATAAAAACTATGACAATGATTGCATATATTTGGTTACAGACACAAAAAGATGAGTGGTGCAAATACGTGTGTGTAATGTAAACGATCTGACGTCCTTCGTCTCCGAAATCATCATCTCCGAACCATCAAGCAGAAACGTGAAGAAGGATATGAGCCTGTTTTCAAAGATAAGACGTGGGTAAATGCGTCCCACACAGCCAGCAGTGGGTACTGCTAGGAGACCCGTGAAGATCCGGGGTAGAATAGGTCTTCAACAACCCATGCTTTCCGAAATAAGGCGACTATGCTTGTCGTATGAGGCGACTAACGGGATCGGGTTGTCAGACTCGCTGACTTGATTGATGCATGTCATCGATCCCAATTGCGTGGATCGATGCTCATGATATCTATGACTGGATTGTCTGGTCCAGACTCGATTATTTACAGACCGCCGTCAGCTCGAATATTGCTGAGTGCGGGTAAAACAACAAACCAACCAACCAACTGCTAGGAATCTGGCAGAAGGTTATCAGTTGGAAAAGGCGAAAGACTTATCGTTCTCCATGCTGGCTGTGCTCGTCAGTGAGTGAAAAATACAGCGTCCCTGCTTTGGCTGCCAAGTCCCTAATTACCTTGGACAACGCACCATAAAACAGTATGCAGGGTCCAGACAGCAAGGCCCCGTCGACTAATAGCATCAAAGGAGATATGGTGACGTAACTGTAACGGATGAGTATGACCTTTCCTTCCAGAGCTACAAACCACAACTCTATGAAATCATCCATTCTAACGTACCTGCGCCCATGTTTATGTACTGTATTGACATTTAATAGATCATTCCTGATGTTGAATTATTTGGCAATGCATCGTTCTCACTTGGAGACAAACGGACCTTTTGTCGTGGGACCGTGATGTGTGAAATAACGCGTGAGGGCTCGACATGGTTTGAGCGTGATGAGTGAAGGCTCGACATAGCCTAACGGGAATGTGGTGAGTGAGAGTGTTCCAAATACATATGCGAGGGGTGTTCATTAAAGATGTCCCCTGACCCACTTCCGATGGACCTAGTGGAATGAAACTTGGCATAGGTATTAGTCTTTCTCCACATAGGAACCACCAAGAGTTACACACTTCTCCCATCGTTTTATGCAACTATGGAGACCTCGCTTGTAAAAGCCCTCATTTTGCGTCTCAAACCAGGACTTGACTTCAGAAATCAGTGTTTCATCATCTGTGAAACGTTTTCCCTTCAAAAATGACTTCATGGTTGGAAAGAGGTGGAAGTCAGATGGTGCAAGGTCAGGAGAGTAAGGAGTATGTGGAAGGATTTCATAGCCACAGGACCGCGCTTCTGTCTGGGCAGCATGAGAGTTGTGTACTGGGGCATTGTCTTGCAGGAGACGGACACCCTTGGTCAGCATGCCACGCCTCTTAAGCTTGATAGCGTCCCGCAATTTCCGCAGCAGTGAAGCATAATAAGCTCCTGTAATTGTGGTACCCTTTGCCAAGAAATCCATCATCAATACTCCGTGCAGGTCCCAAAACACCGAGAGCATGACCTTGCCTGCAGAGGGTTGGACACGTGCCTTCTTTGTGGGGGGGGGGGGGGGGGGGGGGGGGGAGTCCCGTCCCTGATTACACTTGTCAGAGGGGTACACAAAGTACGTGATCTAGACTACCAGTCGTCGGATTTTTGTGTTTGTGGAAGCCTCGGTGGCTGAGTGGGTTAGATCGCTGACTTTGTGCGCAGGCTATCAGGTGCCTCAATCTGGCAGTGTGGGTTCAGAAAGTGTTATCCCCAAAATAACATTTGTTACATTTGACCACTTTCAAAATGGCATTGTGTGTTTATAGTTGGAGTGCTTTTGTATACTAAGAGTTTGCAGGTTTACATTATTATAGCGGCAGTGAGAGGGAGCTTAGTGCGTGAGAGATTAAGTATATTTGCATTGAGTGAAGTGTAGTGGTACAGTAAGTGCAGGTTCACACAGACAGTAGGTATAGAATTGAAGTATGGGTGTGGTTTGTACTGAGTGGGAGGTGGGTGTTGGTAGAATGCACAAACTCGAAAAAAGGAAACAGCATTGGAATAAACTCAGTCTGTGCCAGCCAGCCGTCTTCCAAGGTCTGTCTGCCCCACATGAAACAAATGCAGCCGTTCCCACTGGCAAGGCCCCGAGTAACATAATCATTGTATGCAAGCATCACAGCATTAGTTCTTTGTATCACAGAACATGTTTTAAGTGTCATATCAAATAATACCACACATAAGGCCAGTGTGTCAATTGCTGCAACACATGCAACAGTACCATCAGCATTTGACTTAAAACCCTGAAGACGTGCCCATTCCTCTCTTCTACTGATTTCCTGATTCCAAAGAAAGGCACAAAGAGAGGTATATTGCTGGGTCCACCAAATGTACCACTAAATCCATATCTCAATATTAACCATAATCCTCAATACAATCGTGAAAGACTTTCTTGTCATTTAGAGAAAGTATTTGAGACAAGTGAATTGAATACCATGTGGATTCTCAAACATCAAAATATTTCTCGATGTTTTGCAATCTCAGAAACGAACCAAGTTCAATTATGTAAAGACATATGAATTTTCAACTTTGTACACCACAATCCCATACGACAAAGTTAAGGGAAAACTGCATTCCTTGATCTACATGGCAATTGTCACTACACATGGTGACCATATGTACAGCTGCATCTATATCTTCAAAGGTGCAGGACAACTGGAAGCAAAAGTCATCTGAAGTTTCCTGAGAAAACAAAATGTTAAATGATGATCTTCTTCACAGATAACATCTACGTAAAGTTTGACTGAGGATATTAGGAACGACGTGGCCATGCTCGTGGTCACCAACTGTGAGCCCTACCTTGCTGATATGTTTCGTAATGCATACGAGTCAGAACTTATTCCCGTATTGACAAAATGAAAAAGGGGATTTGGTCAAGGAGTCTGAAATAAGGCTTCGGGCATATCGATGATCTGATGAAATAATGATCAAATATCAAGATCCCTTCCACTAATTTACCCATCTGAACTAGGAATAAAAGAGACCAATGCAGCAGCATTATCTTTTTCATATTCACATCTGTTCTTAAACATTCACAGTGACAAAATAAACCATATAAAAGACAATACAACAGGGATCATTTTGACTTTCCAATACGCAACCACGTGTTCATGAAATTGTCGGAATCGTACAACGGACGAGAGATTTTTTTAATATTATGAAAAGGGTAGTATCAGTTGTCAATTTGACACCTTTATACTGGGAGTGAGTGGGAGTGTGGTGTGTGATATTGTTTAGACAAGGTTGGAACATGATGGTTATGTATGAATTTGCACATGGACTGTACCATATATTGACAGTTACTTGGTATGCATATGTGAAAGTGCATCTGCAGACAGACTGTACACACTTGAAGTAAATGCAACGTGATTGTCAACACACAGACAGATAATATCCTTGAATCGTGAATACCCTCTACATAGTAGGAGTGGGTGTGAAGGTGATATGTGATGCGTGTGAAATAGCTTCTGGTAGATTGGGATGACTATGTTTGAAGTTCAGAGATTCCAATTTGACATAGGGAGTTGGTAGGTTCAAACATGAACTATGTGAAACTGAACTGTGCTTAGGCAATTAGACCAACATGCTCTGCCGAGTTTATTATTCAGGCTTAACAGGAAATTCAAAGAAATAATTTGTTCACAACAAACATAATTCATAAATAAAACCATATGTTGATGCATCCAAAGCAAGATTGTATTTGTACAAGAATGTAAAACGTATGTTCATCGGATGTTTTGGGGAAGGCATGGATGATCTTCAGCCAGCTGCAGTTGGCGTTTGTGTACCTGAGTGAGATTCATTGGATTCAGCATGTGTGGTGCAGGGATTACAGTTAATTAGATAGGAAAATTGATTCTAAATATGTTGTAGCAGGTACTGTCGTTAAAGCAAAACACTGTTATTTTATGTTTTGCACTAGCAAAAGAGATGTTATGATATTTTAACTCGTTGTTCCAGCAGGAAGGTCAGCGTGGTTGCATAACAGCTATGACTAAGGAGAACATCCAAACTCGCTGAACAAACTGTTGGCCAAAGAAAATAGCTAACGGCACAACACTGTGACGTTGCTGGTATGCATGGGAGGATACCAGAGTGTTGTACACGTGTAGCAAGCCATGGAACTTACACAGAGAGCGACGGCTGAAGCTGGCTTGTTGAATGTGGATGACCTTTAGCGCTATCAGTGTCATGCACGAGCGACGTGCTTCTTGGCAAAGATGTCTCGATGCATAATGTAATCTTTCATAGCAAGGCACTTGCATGTAAATGCCGTGGTTGGGTATAACCCTGATCATACAGGGTGAGGTCACGACTTATGAAGAGACAACCGACCATCATGAAAGAAGTTATAGTTCTGAAGGTGACAGGGTTGCCGTGTTACCATATTATTGTGTTTCTGTTACAATCAACATAATACGCGCATAAAAGACTAGACTGTTCATCGTCCATGAGAACACAAAGAAATGTCAATAAACGGAACATATTGTTCGCCAATATCAACAATCCCTTCACACAACCTATATAGGGTTCCTCTGGAAATGCCATGGTTTCCATTTCTGATATTGTCTTCACTTTTAAGATAACATTCATCTACTTTGGTGTCTGGGATCTAAGCAAGTTCGAGATTACAACACACGGATTGTCTTGAATTTTTTCGCAGAGAAGGATCACAGTATATTGACGGATTGACAATTAATTGAGAGCATTTCCCATGCAGAAATGAATCATGTGCTAACCTGAATCGTTATATTATGAATAAGTGAGTAGGCTTCATTGCCAATTTGAAAATTATTCTCGGACAAGACGTAAAAGCTTAAAATTGGCGAAGGACAATATGACACAGGTCATTGACCTGACCACTTTCGTTAAAAATACAACCAGCTTATGCTTGTACTCCAAGGGAATGCATACGAAGCACACATGTAGTAATGATTAACGTGCCCTACATGCAAACGTATTTTTGACATTTTCTTCACCACGTTTGATTGTAAAAGTGTGGGTGGAAACATGTCTGCATTCTTTTGTCTACCATACTGATATAAAGTTAAACACGGAAGTATTTGTCCGTTCTCGATCTGAAAATGTAAACGTCATACTCGTTTTCTAGATTGTGTATGACACTCACACAATAATATCCTCCGAGAAAACTATTGCACTAAATATTGTAAAATTAATTTCTTTAACAAATCACAAGAGTCGTTTTGATTAAAATGCAAAGTATGCAACGTCATATCTTTGACCACCACTGCAAGCTTTAAAACCCAACTGCAACATGTTAAAACACTGCAACAAACTGGATGCTGCAAGTACTACGAAAATGCAGGTTAGTAACCCTGACAACAGTGACATGGTATTGTTGATTCCCCTAGGGCTGGGATCGTTAATCTTGCCCTGACTGAAACACTGACTGGTAACTAGCATGTAACGAAGCCGAGAAATACCTGCAGTAATTACATACGTCCTGTACTGGATGCCGCGTGTAAGTGATGACACGCCAACAGCGCAATACAGCAACAACTCTACAACCTCACCACACTCGAGAACAGCGAAGTGCGCAAAAATACTGATCTCAAGTTGTCAAGATCGTTACCATGCATGTCTCATGTCGGTGACATCCTAACACATAAAGATTTCAGTGGAATGCATCAATATCCATGTACCCGTCTCTTGGAGAGGATCGTCCAACTCGCGAGTACAACGAAGAGCGTTAACATGTATGTCTCATGTCGATGACATCCAAACAATAGATTCAAATAGTCTTGACTTTTCGGACGGAAGCAAGGCAATAGGGCCAGATGTTAAAATGTCCACGAACTTAAACGGTCAAAATCACAGTTAAAACTGTATAATAAAAATGTCAGTATTGCCAAGTGAAAACTGCTTACCACACTCGAGAACAGCGAAGTGCGGCAAAATACTGATCTCAAGTTGTCAAGATCGTTACCATGCATGTCTCATGTCGATGACATCCTAACACATAAAGATTTCCCTGGAGTGCATCAATATCCATGTACACGTCTTATAAGTTGATCGTCCTACTCGCGAGTACAACGAAGAGCGTTACCATGCATGTCTCATGTCGATGACCTGCCAGCACTAGACATCAGCAGAGTGCATCAATGCACATGTACACGTCTCATGAAGATGATCGTCTATCTCGCAATTACAACGAAGTGCGTTATCATACATCTCACTATGTCGACGGCTTTCCAACTCTCTTCCACATAAGTCTTCAGGCTCTTCCAACAGACATATATGCAACCCATGAGTACCTCTAGATGTACCGAAACACAAACAACACGACATATTTCTGTGTCTGGACAACCATCATGGCAAGTGATCTTGGCGCTGGGACACCTAAAGGTATTTGGATTCCGATAGTCTTGGCTTTTTTCGGATGGCAAGTCAATAGGACCATATGTAAAAATGTCCAAGAACATAACGGTCAAAATCACAGTAAAAACGGTATAATAAAAATGTCAGGATGGCCAAGTGAAAACTGCTCTGTTTTGTTTTTACGTCCAACGAAACAAACATAGAATTTGA
Source organism: Haliotis rufescens (assembly GCF_023055435.1). Taxonomy (NCBI): domain Eukaryota; kingdom Metazoa; phylum Mollusca; class Gastropoda; order Lepetellida; family Haliotidae; genus Haliotis; species Haliotis rufescens. The sequence continues at coordinate 8,277,712 of NW_025964361.1, forward strand.
ATGGAACTAACTTCAATGATGTGACATTAGGCCATGACAGAAATGTCATGAGAACCGGCCATATTCAAACACAAACTACACAATAACTCAAACTTTAAATAGTGAGTTGGGTTTCAGTAGTCCAGTTTTAATATACTGTAAACTATGTTTATAACGAACACGCCTATAACGAACTGACGGATATGACGAACTTGTCCCGGCAATTAACTGTATATATGCTATACATATGTTTATTACAAACTTGTTATAACGAACTAAAATTAGTGGCCTCTTTGAGTTCGTTATAACCGTATTTTACTGCATTATATATATATTTTTTAGGAAGCCCGAAGTGATGTTGGTCTTAAACGTTTACCCCTTTGGTGAAACAGACGAACACGGGTAAGGTGCTGCCAAAACTAGAAACCTAAGAAGTCTGGGCCACCGTGCCCCCCAAATGTCAATAAAGGTCATAAGTTTTATAGTATTATGTCCTTATAAATTTCACGGCTTTGTCATATAATATATTTCGACAAAGTCATTCTGATAGTTTTAACAATACTTTCCCTACATACCCAAAGAATTCATTGACTGTTATATACACTCGGCAAGATAAAACCAATTCTGTACCATACACAGGTACATGAAGATCATAAGGACATACACCTTACACACAGTCGTAAGACAATACTGGCTTACTTTTATTAGAAACCCGGATTCCGGAATGATAGGTGGTTCCTGTAGCGATAGCAATCTGTCCCTTCTACTGATGGTGAAGGAGATATGCCAAGCCTAGTGCCAGAGAGCCGAGCTCCTCACTGCGTCATCTATACAAGTACGCCAGACAATGCTCTTTCAGTTATCTGCCTGTAAATGTCAAAGCCTCGCAAATGTACCGGTGAGCTATGTAAGCTGTTCGGAGCTGGTAGTGATATAGAGGGATATATAAGCGTCATAGAGGGCTAACCTATGTCGTGTAACTTTAGCATACAATTAAAAGTACATTTACCTTTTTAAAAGATAGAATTGCTTATGTCTTTATTTGTTTTACGCTTTGGTTATGATGAAAAGTGGCATACGTACTTACAGTGCTGTAACTCATCCAGATAATGATTATAGGGTTTTTTTATTTAGAAGTTGGAGTACTATGTAAGGATAAGAATTTATGGATGAACAACTTCTTTATTACAATTATGAGCGACGTTTCGGTGTAGGTTCTAACACCGTTATGCTTGATAACGGTGTTAGAACCTACACCGAAACGTCGCTCTTAATTGTAACAAAAAAGTCGTTCATCCATAAATTCTTATCCTTACTTAATTATTATAATAATACATTTACATTTAATCTTAGGGAGCAGTGATTTGTTTTCTAGAAAATATAATAATTTCAATTAATACGTTTGCCTCCAGATGTACACAAAACAATAACTGCTCCATGGAAGTCCTGAAATTGATTTTAGAGAAAACAAAAGTATGTCTCGAAGCAGTGCGTGAGTGAGTGAGTGAGTGAGTGAGTCGGGTTTAACGCCGCTTTTAACAGTATTCTAGTTATATCAAGGCGTGTCAGCTTAATGTTGTGGGAAAGCCCGAAGTGATGCAGGTCTCAGACGTTTACCACTTCGGTGAAACCCACGAGCACGGGTATGGTGCTGACAAACCTAGAAGCATAATCGGGGCGAACCGGGACTCGAACCCACAATCATAGGTTTCTGGCGTGCCCAAAGGACGCAACTCTGCACAGCGAATCGCGGCGCCTTAGACGACTGGGCCACCCATGCCCCCTCGAAGCAGTGCGACCAATTGAAAGCTTCCCACGTAACTACATATACTGTTTCGCTGAAGAACGTCCACCTCACAGAACGTGGGAATATCATAGTGATTTTGTTGTGAAGTAAGTGAGTGAATGAACACTGATTAATGCCAGTCAGCAATATTCCAGTTAAATCACGTCATTATCGTGGACCAGACAAACAAGTGGTTGATAGTATGAGCAACACCCTATGAAGTCGGGTTAAAATGACATGTATTCGAAAAGACCGGGTGTTCGTGAAAAGATAAGCATGTCTTCACATCCATATCACATTAGCATTATCAATTCGGTGGTGACACCAGGTGTTTTTGAAAAGATAAGCATGTCTCCACATCCATATCACATTAGCATTATCAATTCGGTGGTGACACCGGGTGTTCGGGAAAAGATAAGCATGTCTTCACATCCAACTCACATTAGCATTATCAAATCAGTGATGACACCGGGTGTTCGGGAAAAGATAAGCATGTCTCCACATCCATATCACATTAGCATTATCAAACCGGTGGTGACACCAGATGTTTTTGAAAAGATAAGCATGTCCTCACACCCATATCATATTACCATTATCAAATTGGTGGTGACACCAGGTGTTTTTTAAAAGATAAGCATGTCTTCACATCCATATCACATTAGCATTATCAATTCGGTGGTGACACCAGGTGTTCGGGAAAAGATAAGCATGTCCTCTTATCCATATCACATTAGCATTATCAATTCGGTTGTGACACCAGGTGTTTTTGAAAAGATAAGCATGTCCTCTTATCCATATCACATTAGCATTATCAATTCGGTTGTGACACCAGGTGTTTTTGAAAAGATAAGCATGTCCTCACATCCATATCACATTAGCATTATCAATTCGGTGATGACACCAGGTGTTCGTCAACAGAACGCCATCATATAGCTGGGACATTGCTCAGTGCAACGTTGAACATCAAAACAACAACAACAACAACAACAAAGCAGACCCTCAATTCTAGGTTTAGTCATTACTAGGTGTTTAACTTACCTTGTTGAGAACTCTCCTGATTTCCTCTACAGCGCTCGTGGACTTGCGTACAGAGCTCAGCACAAACGTGGAAACTACGGCGTCGAATGTATTATCCGCAAACTGGCTTAGGTTTTCGGCATTACAACATATAAAATCCTTCACATCCACTTGTGTATTTTGAGATTTAAGATTCTCGTCAACAAATTTAAAGTATTCTGCGTTGATGTCGAGACAGACGACTCTGGTTCCGTCAGGGTAGTACCTGAAGTTCGTCCCCCCTCCAGACCCCACCTCGAGGATCAATAGGTCTCTGTTGAGATTCTCTCTCATTTGGTGAAGGCTTGCAAATAATAGAATCTTAGTGTTCCTTAAATTATCGTCCATTGTCTTCCACAACCTGTTGAGATACCAGGGACTTGTCTTGTACTTTTTATACCATACAAGAAATCCTATAATAAAAAGGATTATTATGAAAATCTTCCCTGCTACGGAAACCATCTTGCCTGGATCGTTTAATCCAAAGTCAAGGGCGGCTCGTTCTGGATATTACCTTTAGCTGCGGGTGACGGGATATGTGAACGAACAACAACACTCCAGCCAGAAAACGCCTATCGAAATCTGTAGAGAACTGTATCTCTAGTTACTCCCTTCAAACACCCTGGTTTTGGGACCTCTGCTGCCAGGTGCCTCACGATCTCGCTTGTCAAGAAGAAGCGAGACTTGCTCCGAGAAACACACACACACACGTGCACCTTGGGTTTCTCGGCCTAAGGAAAATATATATTGCTAGCTAGCCGGCGTTCTGTGGGCTTATCGAAATCGGAGAAATTTGATCGCCACCTCTGCCCCGTCCCTCCTGCTGCTCCGTGCGCGTGTGTGCGGGTCTTCTTCTTGTGCTGAGAAGGCCAGCTGATGCCTTCCACATTCGCTTCCCTCCCTTTGATATGGTGATCTCACTCAATCAGCCGATGGTGGTTACCGCAATGATGTCTTACCGATGTCATGTTTCGTATTAGGAGAGTTCTTTCCAGTCAAGAACAGAACGGTGTTCTTGTATCAGCTTATAGTGGATTATAGTGGCGCGAACCACATAATGGAGTTGTGGCACTTTATCATTTAGCCCTGCTCAAGTATTTTGGCTGCGCACCGACATCGCGTTGCAATTTCCTGAGGGTTGTCGACAACGCCCGTTGTTTGATGATGACGTGCTGTTAGACATTAAAGAGGAAGGCAAGGATTTCCGTGTATGCATGCAAGCGTACAGTACAGCGTACCAATGCTGATACAACGATGTTGTAACAAAAACATTTTGCACCTGCTCACGATTGTACAACCCACAGCCATTAAAGTACACATATTATTAAATCTATTCATAAGTTGATTCTTATGTAGGTATTATTAATGTATACCTTATTCGTTGTCCAAGACCGCCTCCGTGGTCTGGTGGTAGAGCGTCAGCCCGGAGAGCGGAAAGTCGGGGTTCGATCCCCGGCCGCGTCATACCAAAAGACGTTAAAAGATGGTACTTGTTGTTACCCTGCCTGGCGCTCGGTATTAAGGGGCTTTTACAAGGGCTGGTCGGCTCGGAGTCAGTAAACTGTGTCTGAGTGAGGTATTCATGTTAAACTGCGGCATTGTATCTCACTGGGCTAGCACTAAAAAATCAACATTAGTCCGGACTACTCTCTCTCTCTCTCTCTCTCTCTCACACACACACACACACACACACACACACACTTGCATGCACGTTGCCTCACCCTACCTCCAATATATATGAAAGGGAAATGGGAACAGCGGTTCCAGTTTTAATTGTGAGATTAACCACACGTTGGTGAAAGATCAGGTAAAACTTGTTAATGTCTCAATGGCACAACGTCCTCTTGTTTCTTCCATGTCTTGCCCTGTGGCCATATCATGTGTACCTGCACCTGTATCTGAACAACATGTTACTGAATTACACAAAGCGTCGTTATAATCTTTTTGGCAATCAAGTCTGCCAAAACGTGAGCATTATGTCGCCATCCCTTTACACGCATGTGCGGGTTGATTGGAACAATATGCACCTATACGACATACCGTTCAGGGAAGAAGCAGCCTTGAATGTCTAAATGCGTTGTATGAAGTCACCATGACCTTGGATATGTGTATGCGGGGTTATTGGAATAATATGAAATACCGTTCAGCAATAAAATATGCAACCTTGTACGATACCATCAAAGTAAAATTTGGGGGTAGGATATTTAGGCAAGATTGGGCATCCCCATGGGCACCAACTGTGCTCCCCTTTTTGTTGAACTGTTCCGTCATGCATTTGAAAAGAATTTCTGCTGAGATTGGCACGGTCTAAACAAGATAATGTGGCAAAGGAGTGTACTATAGCTTTAGGAATATCGTACAATCATCATCAAATAGCCAGTTCCTTCCACTGATTTACCCACCTGAAGACAAATATAAGAGACCAGTGAGACCGCCTCATCTGTTTCATATTTATATCTGTGCATAAGAAGCCAGTGTGACAAAATACTGTCCACAAGACTTATTTTATCGAGCAATATCCCTTGCATCTCCAGCCTTTTGTGTTTACATTTCACATTTTTTTAGGGACAGTCGAGCATGATTTTTTCAGGATTTAAAAAGAGCGTCATATGACTCTTGCTCACAAGTTGATTGATCAACATTCAAGGACTCAGTAAAAAACATGAGTCAGTTGACGCAACGGTAACAAAAATGATGTCCGATGCAATTCCCTATTTGGACTCCTACGATATGTTTCCGTGTATTTTAGGTGAATAATTGACTTGCATTGCCATGTGTTTGTGACGGGGGCGCCGGTTGGGCAGGGTAATCTCACCTTTTCTAGAACATCTAGTATCATCACTATTTGATAGTAATTCATAAACATACTCTAACGCTATGTCGGAATCGTACACTCGACGCTGCTTTTGGTAAAGATTTCTTTTACAGATGGGAAGGGAATTGCCCCCTTATTGCACTGTGTCGCCATGCCCGTATACATGTATATGTATACGCATTCATTGGAACAACATGCTACTATATGGTTTTCCGGGCTGTAATAACAGTATGGAAGTCAAGTCGTATTACTAACCACTATGTGTCTGGAACACTGAGTTTCGGCGTTAAATATCAAGTCACTGTGACCTCTAAGACGTGCACCACTTCAGCATTCCTCCCTCATTGACACGCCGTGTTCAAAGCGGCCTTAAACCAATCTCACACACTCACCGAGCTATTGTGCTCCGTTCAACATGCATGACAATGTGCAACACCATATACTGATGCAGCATCCTTCACATGCACTTCATCATGAGATACCCTAGTGTGCTGTGCTAAGCACTGTCGTGTACATCTGCATCATGCAGGGTTAATGGTCCCATACCTCAGTCATGGTGTATATACGTACGTTTGCGGCACGTGTCCAAAGCATGGAAAATAATGTCTCTACCTTTAGCGCTAGCGTTGTTTGTTGATAAGAGGATGCCTACATGTAACATATGTTAGAAATTACTGTTTTTATTATCTACATAGGAAAAATAAATATCCCTCTCCGGTTTCAGCTAGTAGATACATGAATCGACCAAGTAACAATCTCTGAAGAGCTGGCATTTGTAACAGACAGAATGACTTATTCAAACAGGTAACATTGTTCAGCATAAGGTTTGCTTGTTTAACATTCTTAGAAAATAAATGATTCGAAACACATTTTTTCCATGATTTTAAAATTCCTAGCGGAGATAGATAGCTCCTGGCTGATGACTTTCTCCAAATACATTAGAAAACACTATGGTCAAGATCGAGAAATGCACTGGACATCTTGATGGTCACTGATGCGTCAAATTTAGAAATGTCCTCCACATGTCCACCATCAAACTTTTTGAAAGCTTTATAAGGCCTTGAATGGTATAACTTTGATCAAAGCATTTATTTTGCAAGAGTCGAAAGAGGATGCTCGATTGTACCTTACATTTTGTAAAACACCAAAGGCTGGAGCTGTTCGATCAAATATTACCTGCATAAAGGGAAAGTTGGTGTCATTCCTGTTGTCATACGGCCTTGTGGATATTTTTGTCACTCTGATTTTTTATGCACAGATCTGAATATGAAACACATATGAGGCGGTTTTCCTGGTCTCGTTCAGATGAGAAAATCAGTGGGGGCTGATTGAACGATATCAGATCATCGGTATACCTAAAGTTGGCCAGTTTGCCTTGTTTTCACTCTGCCAACCTAGCATGTCTAACGAGATATGGTTATGTAATCTCCAGGGCCCTGTTCCACAAAGCGATCTTAGCGCTACGACTATCGTAAACCAGTGTTAAAGTATGAGAGTTACGATCACTTTAACGCTAAGGTGGCTTTGTGAAACGGGGTCCAGGGTGTTAAATATGCAATTTGAAAACAACGCGATCCCTCATTATTATTTTTATTGTTGTCTTTATGATTAGTATTATCACATGTACTGTACAGTTGTCAGTAAGATGTACAAGAATCGTAAAAGAAATAATATTATGTATCCGACATGATATCACATGTTTACACCAACCCTGAGAAAAAGCTTGATGTAAGCGAACATGAAAATTTGTGAGGAACTTCTAAGTATTATTGACCGCCTCCATGGTCTAGTGGTAGAGCGTCCGCCCGGAGAGCGGAAGGTCCGGGGTTCGATCCCCGGCCGCGTCATACCAAAAGACGTTAAAAGATGGTACTTGTTGTTACCCTGTCTGGCGCTCGACATTAAGGCGCCAAAACAAGGACTGGTCTGCTCAGAGTCAGTATACTGTGTCTAAGTGGGGTATTCATGTTTAACTGCTTTATCTCAGTAAGCTAGCACTACAAATCGGCATGAGTCCGGACTAGTACAAGCAGCCACACACACACACTTGTATGCACGTCGCTTTATAAGCGCAATAATCTTGGACGCGACGTTAAACCCAATTTCACCCCACTTCACCTAAGTATTATTTCATTCATTTTCTAAGTGAACAAAAGATACACGATAACAATCAAATGATGCCATGAAACATCATATTGCACATGGAAGTAACAAACCAAAGGAGTTACAAAACTTTTAAATCTTTAAGAAGAGTTGACTAGCATAGTTAATTCACCGCAAAATAATAAATAACAACGCCATTGAAATTGCGCTATATTTTCACACCAAACAGGGGCATATATACGTGCATACAAACCTGTAACCTGTTATTTATTATATGTTATGTTGTTCGATCGGATAGCGTCTTGTAATGGACTTGTGTAAAAATGAGAATGATGTTTTTATTTGAGTGGATTTCCTGCAAAGCCCTCAGTTCCGTAAACGTTAAGGTGTGAGTGAGTGAGTTGGGTTTAACGCCGCTTTTAACAGTATTCCAGTTATATCGCGGCTTGTCAGCTTAATGTGGGAGGAAAGCCCGAAGTGATGCAGGTCTCAGACGTTTACCACTTCGGTGAAACCCACGAGCACGGGTATGGTGCTGACAAACCTAGAAACATAATCGGGGCGAACCGGGATTCGAACCTACAATCAAAGGTTTCTGGCGTGCCCAAAGGACGCAACTCTGCACAGCGAATCGCGGCGCCTTAGACGACTGGGCCACCCGAGCTCCCTGCAGGTGTGAGATGATGCTTACATTGTTCAGTTATCCATATATGTTCTTACCTTGGTTTGACAGGGACTTTATGTCTGTCATCAATCACAATTCGAAGAACAGAGGTCGATCCTCGAAAAGTAAAATAGTAAATGAATAATCTATGAAGCAGTTAAGTAATCATGGATGTTCTCCGATACACGTCGGGTCATAACTTTATCCGACAAACACACGCCGGAGAGTCGCGTAGAGTGAGTGAGTGAGTATGGTTTTACGCCGCTTTTAGCAATATTCCAGCAATATCACGGCGGGGGACACCAGAAATGGGCTTTACACATTGTACCCATGTCGGGAATCGAACCCGGGTCTTCGGCGTGACGAGCGAACGCTTTAACCACTAGGCTACCCGAACGCCCCGAGTCGCGTAGAAGGGGAACGGCACTAAATATCCTGCTTTTGTCACGTGGTAGGATACGTAATCATGTTCTGATAGCATGCCTCATATTGGAAACTACGTACAAGGACAACGGTGGCCAAAATACAAGATGCCATAATATTGCTTCTTACGCTGTAAGACCGCCTCCGTGGTCTAGTGGTAGTGCGTCCGCCCGGAGAGCGGAAGGCCCGGGGTTCGATCCCCGGCCACGTGATACCAAAAGACGTTAAAAGATGGTACTTGTTGTTACCCTGTCTGGCGCTCGGCATTAAGGGGCTAAAACGAGGACTGGTCGACTCGGAGTCAGTATACTGTGTCTGAGTGGGGTATTCATGTTAAACTGCGGCATGGTATCTCAGTGAGCTAGCACTATAAATCGGTATCGGTCCGGACTAGTACAAGCAGCCACACACACACGTGCATGCACGTCGCTATATAAGTGCAATAATCTTGGACGCGACGTTTAACCCCATTTCACCTCACCTCTTAGGATGTACCCGATCTGACCCGAGGGGGTTACGTTCAGAATGTTGATGATGGGAATCAGTGGTTGTTAAGCATGGCTAGTGCTTTGATTAGTGGGCATCTGGGAAGCCGAACGTTGAGCAGACTGAAAAGTAGCAAGACGCCATAACGCCATAATATAGCTGTGATATCACGGTTTCTGCGTAAATAACATTCAAATCAACTGTAGCATTACACGCCAATATGAATTTCTGTCACTGACACTATCATAGGTTAAACGCATGTCCTCCTTTCGTAAATCAACGCTTCATAATCATGCATCTGTAACTTCCAAAAAATACATAAATATAACACAGGGTTATCGGGTTACTGAAAAACACTAAATCAACGTAAGAAACAGTATAGGTACTAAAACCAAAACGTGATAACGATATACATCAAGGGAGTGTTAACCCCAAAGGATATATCACGTGCAGGGTCTTGTCTGATGGTTTCCAAACGGCTTGAACGCACATTTATACTCCCACAACATGGCACATCACCTGCAGCCACGTTGAACTACTTGAGATGTAGGTTACTATTCAAAGTATTTTCAAAGTACTGGTTTTAGGAGAGGTGAAAGGAGATAGGCATCTGCTTCCTCCTACACCGGTAACTCCTTCCACTGAAGAACTACAATATAAAGAAACATCATCTATATAAAACACTGCTGTATGTAGTATTCATCTTATGTAAAAATACGCTGACAGTACTCGATGCACTTTAAATCTGTGCTCAAGTGCTAAAAGGCTTAAAAACCTTACCTTAATAGATAAAACGGTTGCCAGAGTAACTTAACTATTGAAAACAAAATTAAAAGTGCATGTTACCTGCCAGGTAAACTGTAATATTCCGGGCAGAAATGTTTGCGTAACAATAAAAAGTACAATGCAAATGGGATTAACATCAAGTGAACGACTGTAACGTTAACTGTTATATATCCTTTAATACAGGTAATGCTTTTAAAACATAGTCGCTAAGTATGATGCACGTATTTGTTTCTGGTAATGTGTGTGCACATAATAAGAAACAACGAAAGTATGGATTGTCGGGGAACAATTGGGGATTGTCGGGGAGGTAAGCCCAGAAGCCATTGGATTAGCGTAGGATAATCTGTATATAATCAACTTCCCTGATACTGCTGTTTCCTCTTGGATAATTTCTCCCTGATACAGTATGAAGATACTGTGTCTGTTGTACTTGCAGTTTCCTCGGGAACAAATGTCCCTGATACAGCATTAAGATATCGTGTCTGTTGTACTTGCAGTTTCCTCAGGAACAAATGTCCCTGATACAGTATTAAGATATCGTGTCTGTTGTACTTGCAGTTTCCTCGGGAACAAAATGTCCCTGATACAGTATTAAGATATCGTGTCTGTTGTACTTGCAGTTTCCTCAGGAACAACTGTCCCTGATACAGTATTAAGATATCGTGTCTGTTGTACTTGCAGTTTCCTCAGGAACAAATGTCCCTGATACAGTATTAAGACATCGTGTCTGTTGTACTTGCAGTTTCTTCGGGGACAAATGTCCCTGATACAGTATTAAGATATCGTGTCTGTTGTACTTGCAGTTTCCTCAGGAACAAATGTCCCTGATACAGTATTAAGATATCGTATCTGTTGTACTTGCAGTTTCCTCGGGGACAAAATGTCCCTGATACAGCATTAAGATATCGTGAATATTGTCTTTGCAGTTTCCTCGGGGGCCAAATATCCCTGATACAGTATTAAGATATCGTGTCTGTTGTACTTGTACTTTCCTCGGGAACAAATGTCCCTGATACAGTATTAAGATATCGTGTCTGTTGTACTTGCAGTTTCTTCGGGGACAAATGTCCCTGATACAGTATTAAGATATCGTGTCTGTTGTACTTGCAGTTTCCTCAGGGACAAAATTTCCGTGATACAGCATAAAGATATCGTGTCTGTTGTACTTGCAGTTTCCTCGGGAACAAATGTCCCTGATACAGTGTTAAGATATCGTGAATATTGTCTTTGCAGTTTCCTCGGGGGCCAAATATCCCTGATACAGTATTAAGATATCGTGTCTGTTGTACTTGTACTTTCCTCGGGGACAAAATGTCCTTGATACAGTATTAAGATATCGTGTCTGTTGTACTTGTACTTTCCTCGGGGACAAAATGTCCCTGATACAGGGACAACACACTGACACACTGACACACTGAGGACAACACACTACCCTCAGTACCCTCAGAAGCAGCATCAGGACATATTGTTTATCCGTTCTGTTTATTCATCGAGGACACCTCACTACCCTCAGATGCATCACGAGGACACATTTTTACATCCGTTCTGTTTATTCATCGAGAACATATACTTTCTGGTGGAGAATATATAATGCTTCCTGTCCTCTCATGGTAACTATCCCTTGTTGCAGAAGTGTCCAAGCTTCGCTGACAAGATGAGATCTTCCCCTGATGAACCCTGAGGATAATGTTCCCACGTACACAGCTGGTACCCTTCGGACACCGTTCCTCAACTGTTATAGGAGTGAGTGAGTTGGGTTTTAGGCCGCTTTTAACATTATTCCAGTTATATCACGGCATGTCAGCTTAATGTGGGAGGAAAGCCCGAAGTGATGTAGGTTTCAGGCGTTTACCACTTCGGTGAAACCCACGAGCACGGGTATGGTGCTGGCAAACCTAGAAACATAATCGGGGCGAACCGGGATTCGGACCCACAATCATAGGTTTCTGGCGTGCCCAAGGGACGCAACTCTGCACAGCGAATCGCGGAGCCTCAGACGACTGGGCCACCCGTGCCCCCGATGTCATAGGACGACTCTGTCTACTGTCTATTATCCGAGAACATCTTAATGCGGATGCAGTATAACAACACAAAACTTAGTTCCACAACACGACAACACCTATCTTAAGTGTCTGTCGCGAAACCTGCACACATCCCCCAAAATACTACAACCATAAATCCAATTCTGTCTTACCAGTTTCCTATTAATTTGAGCTGATGTGAAATTGATACGAATCCGTGCCATCCTACTTGGATGCGTAGTTGTGTGCATAGCGACCCCCCTCTGTCGCCCTACAGGAAGAAAGGTGAGGAGAGGCCACAGGCGGGTTTAACAATGTCTAAATCTCCCGAATGCCAGACCGTATTTCTCAAGAGCCTCTCCGCCATTGTATGTAAACATACGGATACACAGCAGGGCCAACAGTCATCACTCATGTACATTTTTCTCACAAATACCTTCCTACATACCTAGATTGAGAATTCGCTATTTTACCTCCTCAGTGTTTCACTTGACAGCTTAAAGGCTCCTCACCACAAGGCGTTATATTTCTTTTTGAACATTTCATCGAAGGTTAAGTATAATTATGTCATCCAACTGATTTAGACGTTCTTCTTACCTTTTACAGTGTAATTATCTCCTTTGGAGGTACTTTAGTATATTTGTCTGTTTAACTTGCGTACATGTACATTACCATTTATTCCGGGAATAAATAAGTTGTGTTTTATTAACGAAAAAGATCCTGTAACCTCTTATCCGCCTTGCTCAGCGAATTGTGCAACACTTCGGCTAAACACCAAACAGATGTACACGTCCTGGTGAAACGGTCGACTACAGTTCGCACATCTAAACATTAATAGCAAAGGTGAGGCGAAAACTGCAACTCCATTCACAGGAACGTTTATTGTTCCAGTGCAGCTCCGCCGTAGAAAAACAATATTCACGCCGGATTTCAACATGCACCGCCAATCCATACCAAATTTCATCGGTGCACCACAGATGCCGGCTAAATATTCCACGTGTTTATTTTCACCAAATATATACAAGTAGATATCTTTCTCACCAGGTTGGCGCAATTGTGTCAGATAAACGAGGCAGTTAGGACGATTTGACGTTATCGGGTTTTCTTCTGACGTTGGGATGAGCATCGCTTCGTCCAATCCGATCCTTCAAATTGGAGGGTTGGTATGCGTAGATTAAGTGCTTGGGCGGGTAAATGTGTGCTCCGCTACATTGCATGGCGACTCTTGCTGAGGAACAACATGTAAGGAAGGAGGCGGGTAGCAGAGCAGGGAGTTTGTGTAGCAACACTGCGACTCGTGGTACGACCTTTTCGTACTGGGTACTTATTAATAGACAGGCGTTATGCAATGGTTCTGTGAGGAAATGTTAGAGTTTGTTAGATGACATATGGAGATATGACATATGGCATGTAGTCGGTATACAAACACAGGCTAAAACAAGATAGTTAGTGTAATCGTTTAGGTTGGTCGACACATTCAAAACATTTGTAAGAACCATTAGTGGAAGTTGGTGCTTCGTCCGGAAACTTGATATAAACACACTGGTCTCGTACAAATGGCTTTTTGCGTGGGTGGGAGTTGAAGATGGCTGGAAATGTTATCAGAAATCACATACTGGACGTTTTCCTTGTACTAACCGCGGGGCACGAAGCCCAATGGTCTATGGTACCACAATTCGCTTTGCAGAGTTGCGTCCCTTTGGGCACGGCAGAAACCTATGATCGTGGGTTCGAATCCCGGTTCGCCCCGATTATGTTTCTAGGTTTGTCAGAACCATACCCGTGCTCGTGGGTTTCACCGAAGTGGTAAACGTCTGAGACCTGCATCACTTCGGGCTTTCCTCCCACATTAAGCTGACACGCTGCGACATAAAAGGTATATTGTTAAAAGCGGCGTTAACCCCAACTCACTCACTCACTCTGATTGCTGAAAATTGTATTTGTTTAAGATACATGTATGTCTTAATGTCGTGTAGGTCATTCTGTGCGAGTGGCTAAGCTTAGTTTTCAACAGTATTTCAGTTATTTTTATTGAGATATGTCCACCGTGCTTCATATTGAGGTCGCTGCCCTTTCATGATACTCATGTATGCAGAGCTTACAGCGGAACCCAGGCCGACTAAGGGAGGCAAGTCTGTGTCGTCTTAGATGACTCACAATCCATGCCCTCCAATTCATGATTAAAGAGAAACTGAATAGCATATTTCAGATTTTGTTTTTATTTATACAATTGTTGGAGATATCCTTATATACCAGTGGATCAATATTTGATTATGTCATTTTACTTTATCCTACAATGTATATATTATTATAACTGGCAATACGTCCAGCTTCAAAATTTATTTATTTATTTAATATTACATTTTGCTTATTCGATGAATTGCCTTTATATGATCGTAATGCAAGTCTCACTTATAGCGTTATAATAAATGTCAGTTCTTACTTTCTTTACTAAACTTAGGCCATTTGGGGAATTATTTACCATCTAACGAAAAAGTTGAATAGCTCTTTCTCATTGAATATTACACATATAGAGCTTCTGTCGTACGAAAAACATGTTCATCTTTTAATATATATATATATATATATATATATATATATATATATATATATATATATATATATATATATATATATATATATATATATATATATCTTTTGTCCATAAAATAGATGCCGGAATGTTGTCTACATGCACAATGTAAGGGCGAGATATACAAACAAATGTAAGTTACACGATGTCAAATACAGGATGAACTATGTCCACACCTTTAGAGGTAATATATTAATACGTGTAAGATACACCGTGTCAACACAGATTACATGCATCACGTCTTTATATTAGGATGACCTATGCTTAAGAAAAGCAGCGTATGTAGTGTGTAGCATATCGATGTGTGAAAGTCTAAGTATGCCTTTACATGTAATGTACCCCATGGCTAGACATGTAAGATACGCTATATAGATACCTGCCAGATGCATCATACTAACACATCTATATAGCTACATAAACAGACAATATATACCATTCCAACATGAGCACCGAATAGAATATACGCCACACAGGCGGACATAAATAATTATAGATATTCAAATGCTCAGGTTTTCATGTCTGTGGAAGGTTAACATTATCCATTCATTAATAATTCCTAACCTAGATAAATGATGATGTAACGTATGTCCAGATAGAACCTGTCGCCTTAGTGATCCAAATATAGCGATACAACTAACACCATTCAAATATACATTGCATGACACTATTACATAGCCTTAATTCGGCGGTAATACAGTGTCATTGTAATATGTAATATGTATCAAAACTTGTCCATTACAGCCAGAATAAAGCTAAGAAAAAACATTGTTCTTCAGGAAAGTCACACGTGTGGTCGGTTATATATAATCATACCGTGTTAAGACAAAAGGTTTTTGTAAATGGAAACTTTTCATCTTTCAGATTTACCAAAGCCGGTGTCCGACAAGGCCCAGTCGTAGAGTCCTTCTTGTTTTTAGTTTACATCAACGATCTCGCTGATAATCTAGATAATTCTACTCGTCTTTTCGCAGACGCTGCTTCCATTGGCACATCATCATTTCATAGAAAATGATAAAACATAGATTAAACAGTGATTCGGAGCGTCTCAACAACTGGGATAATAGATCATTAATAGATTGGTTAGTTAAGTTTAACCCGGACAAAACATTTATCTTGTTCACTCATTGTCCGCTCTGCGGATATTATTAATAACAATAGCGCTCTAAGTGCATCTTTGTTGCACAGTCTCTCTCTCTCTCAGGATATGATATAGACAGCCCACGATAACGTGTGTCGCTTAGCTTCAATGCGATGATTTGAACCGTAAAATATTTACTTGTCAGACAAACCTTTCTCAGTAAAACTATGGAATGAGCTACTCCTTGTATAAAGAAGCACAACATGATTTGTTCGTTAAGAACCGTAAAATATTTACTTGTTAGACCAACCTTTTTCAGTAAAACTATGGAATGAACTACTCCTCATATATCGAAGCACAACATGATTTATTCGTTAAGAACCGTAAAATATTTACTTGTTAGACCAACCTTTCTCAGTAAAACTATGGAATGAGCTACTCTTTGTATAAAGAAGCACAACATGATTAAAAGATGATTAAAACAACTACATGTACCTGTATATCAACTCATCATCCGTATTTCTTAACAAGTAAACGAAGAGCTAACATATTACATTACTACTGAATGCAGAACTTTTCAAAGTAAACTGATCTGATACTTTGTCCAGCTCTTGTTGAAATCCACGTGAAAACAATTTACACTTCTTTCTTGAATGTTCCAAATACACTATGCTCAGAAACATAATGTATAACGTTCACTGACATGATAACAACTGGAACTACGTGTCCAATGCAAAATAGTCTCTATTGTGATGCATCTCTAGCTGAAATTCACATTGATGTCATTTTCAACATAGTTAAAATATATACGTTGTCGACTGACAGATTTGAGTAGCATCTCACCGTTCACGACGACATTAGTGTATGGGTTGCAGGCATACAGTAAACTACGTTTATAACGAACACGCTTATAACGAACTGACCGATATAACGAACTTATTAATTAGTCCCGGCCATTTGGTGCATATATGTTGTATATACGCTTATAACGAACTACGGTTATTACGAACTAAAATTAGTGGTCCCTTAGAGTTCGTTATAACCGTAGTTTACTGTATATATGAATATAGGCGTCTGTGTGTGCAATTAGTTATGCAGGTTTGCATGTGTATGTGTGTTCATGTATATTGGTAAGTATGTGTCGGACAAGCGTAATGTTCCCGTGGGGGCACGGGTGGCCCAGTCGTCTAAGGCGCCGCGATTCGCTGTGCAGAGTTGCGTCCCTTGGGCACTCCAGTAACCTATGATTGTGGGTTCGAATCCCGGTTCGCCCCGATTATGTTTCTAGGTCTGTCGGCACCATACCCGTGCTCGTGGGTTTCACCGAAGT
Source organism: Haliotis rufescens (assembly GCF_023055435.1). Classification (NCBI taxonomy): domain Eukaryota; kingdom Metazoa; phylum Mollusca; class Gastropoda; order Lepetellida; family Haliotidae; genus Haliotis; species Haliotis rufescens. Next base: position 8,294,832 of record NW_025964361.1, read on the forward strand.
GGTAAACATCGGAGACCTGCATCACTTTGGGCTTTCCTCCCACATTAAGCTGACACGCCGTGATATAACTAGAATACTGTTAAAAGCGGCGTTAAACCCAACTCACTCACTCACTCCCCTGCATGCACACAATACATTGTTTATCTCCATCTTCTTCTTCTCATCCCCCCCTCCCCCCCCCCCCCCCCCCCCATTTTATATAAGGTTATTTCTTCCAATATGTTTGCTAATTAATACTTTATTAGCACATTTGCCACTACTGATATAGCAATCGGGAACGCATCTTCCCTCTGATATACCTTTTCCAATATATTTCTTGACAAGGTGACTTTGCCGCTAAATGCTTTTACCCGACATCAATTATCATGAAACTCGTGTATCAAAGCAGATGCGCGTCTACGCCAAGATAAAACATACCTTTTTAGAGCTAATACTGATAAGACTGTCGTGTTAGTTTGTTGAACCATCTGTCTGCATCCACGTGTTGCCAGTATACATGAACTTCTCAGCTGGTCTGTGGTAAAGTCCATAATTCTAGCTGGCCGAAATGTACCGTATTTCCCCCTAAAGTGCTCGGTCGCTAACAGGTGCCGGGTCAAACCCAACTTGAAAAATAGAGGCTGCGTCTCCAAATCGCACCTGTCGAGAGCAAAGACACACATGGCAGGGTCTAGTGAAACAGTTAATTAATTACCTCCATTATATAATGAGTGGATTCATATTGACGATGAAGAAATGCACGTATGGCTCTTTATAGACATCGGGGTCCTGTAACATACAGTGATTTTAGTTAGTGCTTCGACTACCGTAAGTGTATGTTAGAGAATGGGAGTTACGCTTCCACTATCGTAAGTCTATGTTAGTGAATTGGACTTACGCTATCATTATCGTAAGTCTATGTTGGAGAATGGGAGTTACGCTTCCACTATCGTAAGTCTAAGTTTGAGAATGGGAGTTACGCTTCCATTATCGTAAGTCTATGTTAGAGAATGGGATTTACGCTTCCACTATCGTAAATCTATGTTAGAGAATAGGAGTTACGCTTCCACTATCGTAAATCTATGTTAGAGAATGGGAGTTACGCTTCCACTATCGTAAGTCAATGTTAGTGAATGGGACTTACGCTATCATTATCGTAAGTCAATGTTAGAGAAAGGGACTTAAGCTACCACTATCGTAAGTCTATGTTAGAGAATGGGGGTTACGTCACCACTATCGTCAGTCCAGGTGAGCGTACTCGAGTTACAATACCACCATCGTAAGTCTATGTTAGAGAATGGGAGTTACGCTACCACTATCATCAGTTCCAGGTGAGAGTACGGGAGTTACACTACAACTCTCGTAACTCCGTTTGGAAGTATAGTGGTAGGCTACGACTATAGCGTAAGTCTGTACTGGAGAATGACGCTTCCACCATCATTAATATCATTACGACAACTGTGAATCGCTGGGACCTGCAATATTCGTAGTGTTAAGATCGCTCTGTGAAACGAGGTTAATGTCGAAAAGAAACTCCCCCGAGTCGCCAATTTGATTAAATACGGCAAGTTATTTACCTTTACGGACACCTACTTTAACACGTGTCTGGTTAAAGTATATCACTGTCCAGTAATAATTCCAGCATCTGTGCATGCAACCTTGACTTGCTCAAAAGGCCTTTGTGGATGGCGAACGTAAATTCAGCGAATGTGCGGTGCGTAGTGTTCAGGCGATAGAGTTACTAGCTCCATTATGCGAAGACGTTCTCCTCCGCTCAGATGTACACCATGGACCTTGGATAGTATGGAAGTGATTACCTGGAAGATAATTAACTAAGCTGAAAGCAATGTAGCAGTCTGTACCAACAGAGTAAGGGGGTATCAACTTACGTGCGTTCAAGTCACTGTTTTGTAACCTGAATTTCCAACATACGCCATGGATGTTGACAGTGAGGAATATTTGTGTGGTCGTGTCAGATAGTATCGTGGTGTCAGGCTGTTACATTAGGGATGGTTGGAGTGAAGGCGAGAGGTCTTGGGACTCTCGTTGTCGTCATCAGTTGTAAAGATGGTGTAACTCGCAACCGGGCCTGGTACTGTGGACTACAGTAAACTACGGTTATAACGAACATGTTTATAACGAACTAACGGATATAACGAACTAACTTTTTAGTCCCGACTATATGCTGTAGTTATGCTGTATATATGCTTATAACGAACTACGGTTATAACGAACTAAAATTAGTAGTCCCTTTGAGTTCGTTATAACCGTAGTTGACTGTAGTCGGTGGAGTTAGATTCGATCTACGACGTCACGATGCTCAGGAACGTCGGGAGCAGGAGAAGGATTTTTACAACTCAAATGTTTGAAAGTAAATGTGATTGACGTGGAGCTAAGATTGCTTGGTGGAGAGAAGTGAAATGGGGTTTAACGTCGCGTCCAAGATTATTGCACTTATAGAGCGACGTGCATGCACGTGTGTGGCTGCTTGTACTAGTCCGATTTATAGTACTAGCCCACTGAGATACCATGCCGCAGTTTAAGATGAATACCCCACTCAGACACAGTATACTGACTCCGAGCCGACCAGTCCTTGTTTTAGCCCCTTAATGCCAACAAGTACAAGCTTTTAACGTCTTTTGGTATGACGCGGCCGGGGATCGAACCCCGGACCTTCTGCTCACAGGGCGGACGCTCTACCACTAGACCACGGAGGCGGTCTTGCTTGGTGGAAACAAGGTGAAGGTTATATTACGTCTTAGGGTTTTCTACTCATGGCCACAGTGAGTGAGTGAGTGAGTGAGTGAGTGAGTGAGAGAGTGAGTGAGCTGCATTTAGCATTTGTTCCAGCATTATGATGTCGGGGGAAAACGGCTATTTCCTCATCCGTTCCCATCACTTCGAAACAGTCGTGTGTGCCAATATTTCAATATTATAGGTTCCGAAATGTGCACAACGTATTAAGACAAGAGTCATCTATGATTATCCTCCATTGTATCCATGAATGAAGGTTTATTCCGCCGTAAGCAATATTGCAACAATTTCACAGCTGGTTACGCCGAGGATGAAAGGCATACGTTGTAGCCCTATGGCTGATTAAACACAGAACTCCACCTAAATGAACGAACGCTTCAACACATTTTCGGGTATCATTTTAAGTAATAGATACTTATTCCCTCCGGAGCAAGGTATGTAATAGCATAGCAATAGAGTGGCTTATTTCTTGTACTACTTGCCAAAACACTTAGCATCCTGTATTCTGAATAGTTGAATACATGTATTCGGTATGGCGACCTGGCTATTAATATGATCTTATTATCAGTTTCGTAATTATGGAATAGGAAAACTTCGTTTAAGTTCTTCTCTGCAATGTGCTGACAGGCGGTTCGTTTGGTTGTCATGGAAGCGATTGCGCTACCCATTGCCTGATGACGTTATTACATTCCAGAGTGACGCCATGTCTGTTTCACATATGTACACACTTATAAAGGACTAGGAAAGTTACCGATAACTTTTGTATGCACGATTTTGGTGACTTAACGCCCTATGATCCAAGTCTTCGATAATACCAAAATATTTCAAAGTTTTCAACATGTAAATGGCCGATATGAAACTCGTTGCTGTTTTACTGAAGCAATACCGATGCGACGATAGGTGTTGACTTACTCGCGTCTATAGCATGACATTGTTTGCTCAGCAATTGCCATTGAGACCCGTGAAGATCTGGGGTAGAATAGGTCTTCAGCAACCCACGCTTGCCGTAAAAGGCGACTATGCTTGTCGTAAGAAGCGACTAACGGGATCAGGGGGTCAGGCTCGCTGACTTGGTTGATGCATGTCATCGTTTCCCAAATGCGTAGATCGATGCTCATGATGTCAATCACTGGATTGTCTGGTCCAGACTCAATTATTTACAAACCGCCGTCATATTTCTGGAATATTGTATGGTAAACAATAAAGAACGAAACAAATCGGCATTGAGACCGTCCGGGACAATATGTTTGTTGTTTTACGCCGCACTCAGCAATATTATAACGAAGTCCTGTGAATAATCGAATGATAATCGACCAAGCAAATCAGTGACAAAGCATAAGCAAAGACCCACGATGAGCCAGGTCACAAAATCTGACCACCTGTTCGATGTTTGTGGACTCTTTCGAGCATATGTTTTGGGGACCTTTTCTTAACCAGATTCGGAACCTACAACACTGACACGTAATCATCCTGCAGTCACAGAGCGCAAATCCACCTGGTCTACACGCGCTGAGTAAACACTGACATCCACATGCACTCAAGCACACAAACACACACAGATGCTTAACATATAACCTACACATGCACATGCATGTGTATTTATGTGAAACATTCCGCTGAATGCACATCTAGGGTAAATCATCGGGGATGTAAATGAAACTGTAAGTTCATTGCAGCAATATGTGGCCTTTGCATGGTACACAGCCCCCTGTTCCACAGAGAGCTCGGCGGTAGGGTGACCGGAACCCCCATACTGTAACATTGACTTAAGACAGTCGTGGATCGAGGAACAGGACCCAGGGGCCCAGCAGGACGAAGAGAAGTGAGTGCGAGGTTTGGGTTTAACGCCGGTAAGTATTTGTTTTGAGAGCCCAGATTCCGCATTAGACCTGGTTAAGATCCTCTGTATGTCAGTATTATACCTATACTATTGTGACCTGTCTTCCACATTATGTCACGCCGTGATATAACTGACACTGTTTTCTCACTTGTGGTGTATACCTCCAAGGAAGCCGAAAAGTAGCTTTGAAAACCGGAATGCAATGTGTCATGTGGTTTGGCACGTTAGTTTAAAGGTGGATCATCATCATCATCATCATCATCATCATCATCATCATCATCATCATCATCATGTGGTTTGGCACGCTAGTGTAGAGGTGGATTGTCACCACCACCATCATCATCATCATCATCATCATGATGTGGTCAGGGCACGCTAGTGTAGAGGTCATCATCATCATCATCATCATCGTCGTCGTCGTCATCATCATCATGTGGTTTGGCACGCTAGTGTAGAGGTGGATTGTCACCACTACCATCATCATCATCATTATCATCATCATCGACGTCGTCGTCATCATCATCATCATCATCATCATCATCATCATCATCATCATCATCATGTGGTTTGGGCACGCTAGTGTAGAGGTGGATCATCATCATCATCATCGTCGTCGTCGTCGTCGTCATCATCATCATCGTCGTCGTCGTCGTCGTCGTCGTCATCGTCGTATACATATTATTGATAATTGATTTGCAGACCATACTGCAGTTAGGAATATCCCGATTAATTAAAAACAGCAGATACCGTTCCTGTTTGAAATGCAAAACAAACACAGAACACTGCTCCAAGACGGAAACATGACATGGAAATGACAAGGTGCCAAGACAGTTTACGCTCTGTTCCAACACAGCCCCAAAACATTTATGAAGGTTCGCGAGGTGGCGAGCTGTTTACTTTGCTATCTAAACTGATCTTTTCACAACAGGAAAAATACCTTTTCATCGTTATCTACACATCTGGATCTATGGCGTCAAAATGTTCGAATCTAATTACTGGGTGTAGTCTTGACGGCGCTATGAGGTAGATGTTCACGTACAGCAGGTGTTGATGCCATCGTGGCAGTGGAACATACCACTCTCAATGTAATGGTAAGAGAATCAGTTTGTTTTAAAGCCCCGTTGAACAGCATTACAGTTATATCGTGGCGTGTCAGCTTGATGTGTGCGGAAAGCCCGAAGTGGTGCAGGTCTCAGACATTTTCCACTTTGGTGAAACCCACGAGCACGGGTATGGTGCTGACAAACCTAGAAACATGATTGGGGCGAACCGGGATTCGAATCCACAATCATGGTTTTCTGGCGCGCCCAAGAGAAATTTCCAATTTCGTGAAACTCGTGAGGATGAATATCATACTGACAAACTTAGAAACCATCATTAGGGAAAATATAGGATTCGAACCCACCATCACAGGTTTCTGTCACGTCTAAGGGACGCAACTCTGCACAGTGAATTGCGGCACCTTATGGGACTTGGCCCCCGTACTCCGTGTGTGAGTGAATGGATTGATAAGTCAGCATGCTAGAGCTTAGAACCGGAAGAACCGAACTAATAATATTAGTGTGAGCATCGATCCTGGACATCATGGTAAATCCGGGGCAAAAAACGTGTACGTCCCAAGTATCCAATGTAATGAGGATCCATAGTCGGTCATTGGTTCAAGGATTATTCACAACTAGCAGACATTGAGGCCATGAGATCCATAGGCGGTCACCGGTTCAAGGATTATTCAGACTTAGCAGATATTGTACCCACAAAATCCATACATCCAAAAGCGGGCATCGATCCAAGGATTATTCACACTTAGCAGATATTTTGCCCACATGATAACTAGATTATTCAGACTTAGCAGATATTGTACCCACAAGATCAATAGATACATAGGCGGTTATCGGTCCAAGGATTATTCACACCTTGCAGACATTGAGGCCATGAGATACGAAGGCGGTCACCGGTTCAAGGATTATTCAGACTTAGCAGATATTGTACCCACAAGATCAATAGATATATAGGCGGTTATCGGTCCAAGGATTATTCACACTTAGCAGCTACTGTGCCAACAAGATCAATAGATACATAGGCGGTTATCGGTCCAAGGATTATTCACACTTAGCAGCTATTGTGCCCACAAGATCAATAGATCCATTGGCGGTTATCGGTCCAAGGATTATTCACACTTAGCAGCTATTGTGCCCACAAGATCAATAGATATATAGGCGGTTATCGGTCCAAGGATTATTCACACTTAGCAGCTATTGTGCCCACAAGATCAATAGATCCATTGGCGGTTATCGGTCCAAGGATTATTCACACTTAGCAGCTATTGTGCCCACAAGATCCATAGATACATAGGCGGTTATCGGTCCAAGGATTATTCACACTTAGCAGCTACTGTGCCCACAAGATCAATAGATATATAGGCGGTTATCGGTCCAAGGATTATTCACACTTAGCAGCTATTGTGCCCACAAGATCAATAGATATATAGGCGGTTATCGGTCCAAGGATTATTCACACTTAGCAGCTATTGTGCCCACAAGATCAATAGATACATAGGCGGGCATCGATCCAAGAATTATTCACTCTTAGAAGATATTGTGCCCACAAGATCCATAGATTCAATAGTGGGCCTCGTTCCAAGAATTATTCACACTTAGCAGATATTGTACTCACAAGATCAATAGATATATAGGCGGTTATTGGTCCAAGGATTATTCACACTTAGCAGATACTGTGCCCACATGATAAATAGATTATTCACACTTAGCAGATATTGTGCCAACAAGATCCATAGATTCAATAGCGGGCCTCGATCCAAAAATTATTCACTCTTAGCAAATATTTTAGCCACTTGATCTACAGTCAAGCACCGCTATGTGGTGGATACTTTTTTGCATGGATTCCCCGCGAGTTTCTCATGTCTAAATGATCTCCTTCACGCCAAAAAGATAAGCCACAGCCCATGTGTCGGTTGACTAGGTCATTTATAAATGTGCTTCGAATTATATTTCCATTACCAAAGATATTTTAATCAAGCTGCACTTTGGTTACCCCATCAGATGCAGGTAACACGATGTCTAGAAGCGCCGAATCAACTTCCACCTTCACTGTTCACGTTGGCATGGAACGCCCATCAGCATGTTTCTTTAATTACACGTGCTCGAAGATAGGCACACAAGCCTATCTGGAATTTCATTTGAACTTATCCCAGCAGATCCCTTGGTTTCGGACTGTTAAACTAGATAAAAAAATGATTAATGACATGAAGCAAGATTAGTTTTCAGATCAAGTGACGTAGACAGGTATATCTTGTGCTGCTGACATTTAATTAATGTAAAGGAAATGGGAGGGTCAGATGCCGGGTTACATACACAGCGACTGGGTACTACCATCGACCTTCACAACTGCATAGCCGGTTCTTTGTAGCTAGCTCTGAAGGTCATTCGGCTTCAGTGTATTTTTTCAAAACAACATCACAATGATACCATCTCAGTGTTGAAGACTAGCCTGAAGACGGCCTGTCAAGATTATTAAAGCCATAACCCCAGGAAATGATGCTTTGGGCAGGTGTATGGTCGAAGTTGATCCAGGTCAATAAACTTCTGAATCATTTATTCAAGATAAGGGCATCGCGATTCCCCAGGGATGACGGGATAAGGTCGTTAGCTGAGTGAATTGACGCTGGGAGAGGGTGGGTAGCTCGGTGCGGTGATGAGGAGAGAGGTGAGTAGATCAATGTGGTGATGAGGAGAGAGGGTGAGCATCTCAATGTGGTGATGAGGAGAGTGGTGGGAAGCTCAATGTGATGATGAGGAGAGAGGTGAGTAGCTCAATGTGGTGATGAGGAGAGAGGTGAGTAGCTCAATGTGGTGATGAGGAGAGAGGTGAGTAGCTCAATGTGGTGATGAGGAGAGAGGTGAGTAGCTCAATGTGGTGATGAGGAGAGAGGTGAGTAGCTCAATGTGGTGATGAGGAGAGAGGTGAGTAGCTCAATGTGGTGATGAGGAGAGAGGTGAGTAGCTCAATGTTGTGATGAGGAGAGAGGGTGGGCACCTAAAAGTGGTGATGAGGAGAGAGGGTGGGCACCTCAATGTGGTGATGAGGAAAGAGGGTGGGCATCTCAATGTGGTGATGAGGAGAGAGGGTAGGCACCTAAAAGTGGTGATTAGGAGAGAGGTGAGTAGATCAATGTGGTGATTAGGAGAGAGGGTGGGCACCTCAATGTGGTGATCGGGAGAGAGGTGGGTAGCTCAATGTCGTGATGAGGAGAGAGGGTTGGCATCTCAATGTGGTGATGAGGAGAGGGGTGAGTAGATCAATGTGGCGATGGGGAGACAGGTGGGCACCTCAATGTGGTGATGAGGAGAGAGCTGAGTAGATCAATGTGGTGATTAGGAGAGAGGGTGGGCACCTAAAAGTGGTGTTGAGGAGAGAAGGTGGGCACCTCAATGTGATGATGAGGAGAGAGGTGAGTAGATCAATGTGGTGATGAGGAGAGAGGGTGGGCATCTCAATGTGGTGATGAGGAGAGAGGGTTGGCATCTCAATGTGGTGATGAGGAGAGAGGTGAGTAGATCAATGTGGTGATGAGGAGACAGGTGGGCACCTCAAGGTGGTGATGAGGAGAGAGGTGGGTAGCTCAAAGTGGTGATGAGGAGAGAGGTGAGTAGATCAATGTGGTGAGGAGGAGAGAGGTGAGTAGATCAATGTGGTGATGAGGAGAGAGGTGAGTAGCTCAATGTGATGATGAGGAGAGAGGTGAGTAGATCAATGTGGTGATGAGGAGAGAGGTGGGAAGCTCAATGTGATGATGAGGAGAGAGGTGAGTAGCTCAATGTGGTGATGAGGAGAGAGGTGAGTAGCTCAATGTGGTGATGAGGAGAGAGGTGAGTAGCTCAATGTGGTGATGAGGAGAGAGGTGAGTAGCTCAATGTGGTGATGAGGAGAGAGGGTGGGCACCTAAAAGTGGTGATGAGGAGAGAGGGTGGGCACCTCAATGTGGTGATGAGGAAAGAGGGTGGGCATCTCAATGTGGTGATGAGGAGAGAGGGTAGGCACCTAAAAGTGGTGATTAGGAGAGAGGTGAGTAGATCAATGTGGTGATTAGGAGAGAGGGTGGGCACCTCAATGTGGTGATCAGGAGAGAGGTGGGTAGCTCAATGTCGTGATGAGGAGAGAGGGTTGGCATCTCAATGTGGTGATGAGGAGAGGGGTGAGTAGATCAATGTGGCGATGGGGAGACAGGTGGGCACCTCAATGTGGTGATGAGGAGAGAGGTGAGTAGATCAATGTGGTGATGAGGAGAGAGGTGGGAAGCTCAATGTGATGATGAGGAGAGAGGTGAGTAGCTCAATGTGGTGATGAGGAGAGAGGTGAGTAGCTCAATGTGGTGATGAGGAGAGAGGTGAGTAGCTCAATGTGGTGATGAGGAGAGAGGTGAGTAGCTCAATGTGGTGATGAGGAGAGAGGTGAGTAGCTCAATGTGGTGATGAGGAGAGAGGGTGGGCACCTAAAAGTGGTGATGAGGAGAGAGGGTGGGCACCTCAATGTGGTGATGAGGAAAGAGGGTGGGCATCTCAATGTGGTGATGAGGAGAGAGGGTAGGCACCTAAAAGTGGTGATTAGGAGAGAGGTGAGTAGATCAATGTGGTGATTAGGAGAGAGGGTGGGCACCTCAATGTGGTGATCAGGAGAGAGGTGGGTAGCTCAATGTCGTGATGAGGAGAGAGGGTTGGCATCTCAATGTGGTGATGAGGAGAGGGGTGAGTAGATCAATGTGGCGATGGGGAGACAGGTGGGCACCTCAATGTGGTGATGAGGAGAGAGCTGAGTAGATCAATGTGGTGATTAGGAGAGAGGGTGGGCACCTAAAAGTGGTGTTGAGGAGAGAAGGTGGGCACCTCAATGTGATGATGAGGAGAGAGGTGAGTAGATCAATGTGGTGATGAGGAGAGAGGGTGGGCATCTCAATGTGGTGATGAGGAGAGAGGGTTGGCATCTCAATGTGGTGATGAGGAGAGAGGTGAGTTGATCAATGTGGTGATGAGGAGAGAGGTGAGTAGATCAATGTGGTGATGAGGAGACAGGTGGGCACATCAAGGTGGTGATGAGGAGAGAGGTGGGTAGCTCAAAGTGGTGATGAGGAGAGAGGTGAGTAGATCAATGTGGTGAGGAGGAGAGAGGTGAGTAGATCAATGTGGTGATGAGGAGAGAGGTGAGTAGCTCAATGTGATGATGAGGAGAGAGGTGAGTAGATCAATGTGGTGATGAGGAGAGAGGGTGGGTAGCTCGGTGCGGTGATGAGGAGAGAGGTGAGTAGATCAATGTGGTGATGAGGAGAGAGGGTGTGCATCTCAATGTGGTGATGAGGAGAGTGGTGGGAAGCTCAATGTGATGATGAGGAGAGAGGTGAGTAGCTCAATGTGGTGATGAGGAGAGAGGTGAGTAGCTCAATGTGGTGATGAGGAGAGAGGTGAGTAGCTCAATGTGGTGATGAGGAGAGAGGTGAGTAGCTCAATGTGGTGATGAGGAGAGAGGTGAGTAACTCAATGTGGTGATGAGGAGAGAGGTGAGTAGCTCAATGTGGTGATGAGGAGAGAGGTGAGTAGCTCAATGTGGTGATGAGGAGAGAGGGTGGGCACCTAAAAGTGGTGATGAGGAGAGAGGGTGGGCACCTCAATGTGGTGATGAGGAAAGAGGGTGGGCATCTCAATGTGGTGATGAGGAGAGAGGGTAGGCACCTAAAAGTGGTGATTAGGAGAGAGGTGAGTAGATCAATGTGGTGATTAGGAGAGAGGGTGGGCACCTCAATGTGGTGATCAGGAGAGAGGTGGGTAGCTCAATGTCGTGATGAGGAGAGAGGGTTGGCATCTCAATGTGGTGATGAGGAGAGGGGTGAGTAGATCAATGTGGCGATGGGGAGACAGGTGGGCACCTCAATGTGGTGATGAGGAGAGAGCTGAGTAGATCAATGTGGTGATTAGGAGAGAGGGTGGGCACCTAAAAGTGGTGTTGAGGAGAGAAGGTGGGCACCTCAATGTGATGATGAGGAGAGAGGTGAGTAGATCAATGTGGTGATGAGGAGAGAGGGTGGGCATCTCAATGTGGTGATGAGGAGAGAGGGTTGGCATCTCAATGTGGTGATGAGGAGAGAGGTGAGTTGATCAATGTGGTGATGAGGAGAGAGGTGAGTAGATCAATGTGGTGATGAGGAGACAGGTGGGCACCTCAAGGTGGTGATGAGGAGAGAGGTGGGTAGCTCAAAGTGGTGATGAGGAGAGAGGTGAGTAGATCAATGTGGTGAGGAGGAGAGAGGTGAGTAGATCAATGTGGTGATGAGGAGAGAGGTGAGTAGCTCAATGTGATGATGAGGAGAGAGGTGAGTAGATCAATGTGGTGATGAGGAGAGAGGTGGGAAGCTCAATGTGATGATGAGGAGAGAGGTGGGTAGCTCAATGTGATGATGAGGAGAGAGGTGAGTAGATCAATGTGGTGATGAGGAGAGAGGTGGGAAGCTCAATGTGATGATGAGGAGAGAGGTGAGTAGTTCAATGTGGTGATGAGGAGACAAGTGGGCAGCTCCTGTAGTGAAGGAAAAGGTAATCAGCTGTAGTGATTTGGAGAGAGGATGGGAAGCTCAAAGTAGTGATGAGCTGAGAGCTGTTTGATCAATGGCAGTTACATACTGGGGGAGTTTGACAGGGAAGTGTATAACTAACTCGGTGGTCATGGATATGCATATGGATATGCTTAACTTACTTTGTTGTGACAATATTAGGTTCAGCAGTTTCTGGAAAGAAGTAACAAAGCGTGTGCAATAAGTCCAGTACTGATGCGATGCCCCATATTACGACTGCGTATAGCAATCTTCATCAAAGTATCACTGGATCGGCAGTTATCTTTGGGGAACGAAACTATAACAAATGTGTTTGACGATTATTAACGACACAAAGTTCCACGACGCCACATGTACAAATGACTGGTGTAGCGGTCAGCACTATGATTGCTTGCACAGCCACTGCAGGCCACTACAGGTCGTACCTGGAGTCCTTGCAAAGCATCAGAAGCTGTCCTTGACCAGAGGTTAGGGGCGAGTGGACGAAGTAATGACCAAGTCACTAAACAAGGAGTGGACACCTGTGACTCGGTCATTGTCAAATGGTAAGTTTTGAGTCGAGCTCGGCTGACGTGTAATGGTGCGATTGGTTGGTTGGTTTGTTGTTTAACGCCGCACTCAGCAATATTCCAGCTATTTGACGGCCGTCTGTAAATAATCGAGTCTGGACCAGACAATCCAGTGATTAATATCATGAGCATCGATCCACGCAATTGGGATCGATGACATGCATCAACCAAGTCAGCGAGCCTGACCACACGATCCCGTTAGTCGCCTTTTACGGCAAGCATGGGTTGCTGAAGATCTATTCTAGCCCGGATCTTCACGGGTCTGTAATGGTGCGAGTATTTTGATGGCGGACAGATTTGTCTTGCCAAACAGCAGCTATCTCATAGGGCGCAATGCTCTACTTGTGATACAAGATTTGGCACTCTGGGTCTTCCTAAACAAAACAGGTTTTAATGGCTTTCACATTCAGTTAATATTTTCACGTTTCATTCAATAAAGGACAAATTCCGAAATGCTATGAACATTGGCATTTGACATTCAGTTGCAGATTCATGTGCACAAACTCAAATCTTTTGCAGAAATCTTTGTAGTAACTTAATGGAAGTGGATAAATATATTATTTTCGTATTGTCTATAACACATGTTGAATACTGATGAAACTTGAAGCTATCCAGTAATGGTAATTGTTTTTAAATTAGAATACTTTCATAGTTTTCAAAAAGGATATAGAAAATTACTTTTTCAACACACTTCGGTCTTGACGGTGGTAGTTACATCGACCATCAGACCATCCTCGATTGGCCAGGGTATTATATAATCCATTCTATTATATGATAAATACCCAGGACCCATTCGCTTCCATATGGCTTCGTTTTGGAAATGACGCCACCATCTCGCCAATATCAGTAACCTAACACAAGTTGACTCTCGCCCATTGATGCAATTTGATTGGTCGGCTATTTTTAGTGCCGTACCAGTCGAATCAGACTCAAGAAGCTATAGTAGCTGGTACTCGAGTAGCTTCACTCTGGTGAAAAGTGTTTAACGTACAACTTACAACCTTTAACATTTGGCCCAGATGGCTTGAATGGACCCACTATTTACTGCACCACCCTACCCCTCAACAGCCATCGAGGAGATAACTGGAACCTTCACCGTGTTTATGGTAAAGTGTATACAGTGTGCATGTGCCTCCAGAGACATGTGAACGTCATACAACTGACACTGAAATAAACACATTGGTAATTACTCTCGGCAAGTTAACAAGTGAAAAGATTGGTTTACTTAGATAAAGTCAATTGAATTTCAACAATGTGGGAAAAAGTCTCATTCCAATCTAGTTGAGCACGCACTGGGTAGTCGCGCCTGGAGATTTAGACAATACAATGCCGAGAGGAGACGAACAACCCCAGTCCTTCCACAACCAGGGCCAACCGATCCTCTTTGGCCAACCGATCCCCTTCCGTCGACTTCCGACCGATCCCCTTCCGTCGACTTCCGGCCGATCCCCTTCCGTCGGCGTCCAGCCGATCCCCTTCCGTCGACATCCAACCGATTCCCTTCCGTCCACTTCCAACCGATCCCCTTCCGTCGACTTCCGACCGATCCCCTTTCGTCGACTTCCAACCGATCCCCTTCCGTCGGCGTCGAACCGATCCCCTTTCGTCGACTTCCAACCGATCCCCTTCCGCCGACTTCCAACCGATCCCCTTCCGTCGACTTCCGACCGATCCCCTTCCGTCGAGTTCCAACCGATCCCCTTCCGTCGGCGTCCAACCGATCCCCTTCCGTCCACTTCCAACCGATCCCCTTCCGTCGGCGTCCAACCGACCCCCTTCCGTCGACTTCCAACCGATCCCCTTCCGTCCACTTCCAACCGATCCCCTTCCGTCGACTTCCGACCGATCCCCTTCCGTCGACTTCCGACCGATCCCCTTCCGTCGAGTTCCAACCGATCCCCTTTCGTCGACTTTCAGCCGATCCCCTTCCGTCGGCGTCCAGCCGATCCCCTTTCGTCGACTTCCAACCGATCCGCTTCCGTCCACTTCCGACCGATCCCCTTCCGTCGGCGTCCAGCCGATCCCCTTCCGTCGACTTCCAACCGATCCCCTTTCGTCGACTTCCAACCGATCCCCTTCCGTACACTTCCAACCGATCCCCTTCCGTCGACTTCCAACCGATTCTCTTCCGGCGACTTCAAACCGATCCCCTTCCGTCGACTTCAAACCGATCCCCTTCCGGCGACTTCCAACCGATCCCCTTCCGGCGACTTCAAACCGATTCTCTTCCGGCGACTTCAAACCGATTCTCTTCCGGCGACTTCAAACCGATTCTCTTCCGGCGACTTCAAACCGATCCCCTTGAGTCGACTTCCAACAGAAAGTACTTCTCTTTCTGAAAACACTGTCTTATACCAATTACCAGTTACGCAATTTAACTTTATCATGTAACTTGATCATTTGGTGTATGTTTTCAACTAAAAATAACAATTACTGATTAACTATTGGCGAGCAAATGCACTTTCCCTCCGTATTATGTCCATTCATCTATAACGTTTTTAAGTGCACCCTTTATTCCAAAAAGCTGGAATCGCACTTGTTGTAGATGAGTGAAAGGTGTTTTTTACACTGGTGAACGTCAAACACTTAAAACACTGAAAGAGTACAGTTTTACGCCGCAATTTGCAGTGGTCAAACATATTATAGATTTCCCAACCTCCCCTACAATGAGTGAGTTTTGTTTTACGCCGCTTTTAGCATTATTCCAGCAATATCACGGCGGTGGACACCAGAAATGGGCTTCACACATTGTACCCATGTCGGGAATCTAACCCGGGTCTTCGGCGTGACGAGCGAACGCTTTAACCATTAGGCTACCCGACCGCCCCTCTCCCCTACAAATACTGAAATCTACTTGATTTGGAGTATATCGTTCACTACGATGACACTTGTTGGTTATGGATGGATTCTGGCCAATATATGGGTGGTAAGGCTGACAGCGTGTTATCGTACGATCTGTAAATATATCAATCACTGGTTCGTCCGAATCAAACTCAATTATTAACAGGACGCCGTCGGATAGCTGGAATATTACGGGTGCCAAGTTAAACAACAAAATGACAGCTCCCTTATCACAAGAACGCAGTCAGTGAAGAAGCAGGATAGAAAACTTAAGGAATTTAACAAATGCGCCATAACGAACACGCGCACTTGTTTGACCACCATTACATTGTGGAGTAGGGGGATTGGGTGAAGGGGTTTACTTCTCCCCGAACTCACTCTAGTTTTTAATTTGATTACACCAGGTACATTACGTGGAATACAACGCACTCAACTCGAGGAGCAAGTCTTTTTCTGCTTCACTGCAACACTTCAGAGAGCTTTTCGTGCGTTGCATTACTATCGTGACGTCATTGAAGACACCAAAAAAATATTACCTTCACACCACTTCAGTCCGTTCAAAGACATCTTCAAAAGAAATATATCTCTGTAGAACTCCGAATAAACATAGGGAATCTGAGACCAAGACAGTTGGATTAATATTTGGAGAGTTACAGTTGGTAGACATTGCTTTTAATGACTTAATTCAAAGTGAGCAATCATCTTCTGGACAACGTGGGAGGTCTGAAGTAAACAGGTTAGCTGACGCCAAAGTAAATTATCATGCCACATGAAATAATTGTGTACAACAGAACTAAACCACTACAGGCGTCTTGTTGAAACTGTATCAGGCGATGTGTTTGGCTCTTGGGGACTTAACAACACTTCTCCCACTTCCGACAATACGAGACATGGGCCTAAATGTGAACAAGTATGGGTCGATCCACGCAATTGGAATCGATGACATGCATCAACCAAGTCAGCGAGCCTGACCACCCGAGCCCGTTAGACGCCTTTTACGACAAGCATAGTCACCTTTTACGGCAAGCATGGGTTGCTGAAGACCTATTCTACACCGGAATCGTCACGGGTCGAACAAGTATGGGTGTCATATTTGAACTAATGCTGAAGCATATCACTGTCCTCCGGACCAGTGAAGATCCGGGGTAGAATAGATCTTCAGCAACCCATCCTTGCCGTAAAAGGCGACTATGCTTGTCGTAAGAGGCGACTAACGGGATCGGGTCAGGCTCGCTGAATTGGTTGATGCATGTCATCGTATCCAAATTGCGTGGATCGATGCTCATGATATTAATCACTGGATCGTCTGGTCTAGACTCGATTATTTACAGACGGCAGTCATATAGCTTGAATATTGCTGAGTGCGGCGTTAAACAACAAACCTACCAAACAACACTGTCCTCATGGAAACGGCCTTTTCGTGATCAGATCTGTAGATCTTGTGGGTTAGGGAATTATTCGGGTTGTGACGAATGTTCCTGGTAATAGTTAATGCAAAATTATGTGTTCTTGCATGCATACTGGGCATATGAACAATCAGCTGAGTGAAGACTCTTATTAAAGGAGTCTGTTTGTAGCGTTTTCTTTTTAAAGGTTAATAAAGAATGAACTACTTGCCTCATTCTAGAGTAGTGGACAGGGAAGGTCCAGTCATCTACGGCGCTGAAATTCGTTGTGCAGAGTTGCGTCCCATGGGAACGCCAGGAACCTATGATTGTGTTCGTATCGTGGTTCGCTCCGATTTGTTTCAAGGTTTGTCAGCACCATACTCCTGCTCATGGACTTCACAAAATCATTATCATCTGAAACGTGCATCACTTCGGGCTTTCCTCCCATATTAAACCGACAATGTAACTGGAATACTGTTCAAAGCGGCGTTAAACTCACTCACTCACTCATTCTCGGGTGAGTCGGGTTTTGCGCTGCTTTGAACAATATTTCAGTCACTACGTGCTCTTAATGACACGCAGGAAGCCTACACTAATGCAGGTCTTAGATGTTTACCACTTAACAGAAACTCAAAAACAAGCGCATGTTGCTGACAGACCAAGAATATTATCTTGGTGAACACGCCCATATCATTCTGGTTTGTATGAGGGACGTACAGCGAACTGAACACCGACTCGGCCACCCACTGCCGAAGAAAACAAGGTGCGTTTGTCATTTCGTCACCACACCTAGTCAGTGAGTGACTATGGAGGGTATATATTCCAGCAATATCAGGTGGGGGACACCGAAAATGGGCTTTACACATTGTACCCATGTGGGGAATCGAGCCCGGGGTCTTCGGCATGACGATCACCACACCTGGGGTGGTGGGGTTTGTTTGTTTCATGTTATTTAGGGGCGGTCGGGTAGCCGAAGACCCGGGTTCGATTCCCGACATGGGTACAATGTGTGAAGCCCATTTCTGGTGTCCTCCCCCATGATATTGCTGGAATAATGCTAAAAACGGCGTAAAACCATCCTCACTCACTCATGTTATTTAACGCAACACTCAGCAATATTCCAGCTATATGACTGCGGTCTGTAAATAATCGAGTCTGGACCAGTGATTGACATCATGGACATCGATCCACGCAATTGGGATACGATGACATGCAGCAACCAAGTCAGCGAGGCAGACCACCCGAGCCCGTTAGACGCCTCTTACGACAAGCATAGTCACCATTTACTGCGTGCATGGGTTTCTGAAGACTTATTCTACCCCGGATTTTCACGGGTCGGGTAGTGGGGTAGTGTATTGAGTCTGTATTGGTTTAAGTGTTCGCTCAAGACTAAGGCCTCATTCAATTCCCAAAATGGGTACAATATGTGATATACACCACACCCCTTTGATATTGCTGGAATATTGTTAAAACCTCGTTCACTCCCTCACTCTCATTCAGTCACACACAGGACACATAAAGGTTGCTTTGGCAGTTTTGAAATGTATGTCAATCCTTGTTTATTGTTTAACGCTGCACTCAGCAATATTCCAGCTAATAAATGGCAGCCTGTAAATAATCAAATCTGGAGTGACTGATAATATGATTGGTTTGATTTTATTTGTTTGTTGTTTAACGCTGCACTCGTCAATATTCCAGCTATATGACAGCGGTCTGTAAATAATCGAGTCTGGACCAGACAATCCAGTGATTGACATCATGGGCATCGATCCACGTAATTTGGATACGATGACATGCATCAACCAAGTCAGCGAGCAAGACCACCCGTTAGTCGCCTCTTATGAACAATGATCCACATCGTTGTGGTAGGGTGACACTAAGTCACAAGCCTGACCACCAGATCCATTTAGTTGCCTCTTACAATCAGCAAAGGTTGATAGGGACCAAATCTATCCCAGAATCCCCCACGGTTCTCAATCTCGTTGACTCGTATGACCAGCATTCTGTACCAGGTCCCCATGGTGAGCAAGTAACACCAGTGGCTAATTGTGTGAGTAGTAGGCCACATTTTGTTCTAACTTCTAACTGTGGATCTCCATCATAAACTCTGTTGCCGTTTTGGCCCTTCAATACTCATTTTGGTGACTCAGATATGATAACAAGGTGTATAAGCATCGGTACTTGGGGCCCTACTACATGGGATCTCAGGAGAAGTGTCTTGATTCTACCATGTGCCTTCACTGAACATACACTCAACTTCGTAACTGCATTGTTTGTTACATCGTTTGTCACTGTAGTGTCACTGTTCCCCATTTCTGACATTGTTCCTAGCAAAGTTCTTGTCCTGTTCGAGTATTTCCTCTGGTGTTGGAGGCAAACCTTTTGTCCTTGTTTAGCCCTTGTTAAAGTGAGTGAGTGAGTTTGATTTTACGCCACTTTTAGCAGTATTCCAGCAATATCACAGCGGGGACACCAGAAATCCTTGTTAAAGTATTTCCCCGTTTTTTGCAATGAAACCTTTTATCTTTGTATAGCACTTGTTAAAGTATTCCCCCTAATGTTGTTGCAATAAAACCTTTTCTCAATGTTTCTCCCTTCTTAAAATATTTCCCCTGTTGTGGTCGGAAGCAAAGTTATTGTCCTTGTTTAGCTTTTGTTCAAGTATTTCTCCTGATGTTGTTGCATGCAAACTTCTTGTCCTTGTTTAGCCCTTGTTTAATTATTTCCCCTGATGTTGTTGCTATAAAACCATTTGTCCTTGGTTATCTCTTGTCCAAGTATTTCCCCTGATGTCCCATGCAAAGTTCCTATCCTTGTTCGAGTCCTTGTTCCTGAGTTTCCCCTGATGTTGTCACAAGCAAAGTTCTTGTCCTTGTTGAGCCCTTGTTCAAGTATTTCCCCTGATGTCCCATGCAAAGTTCCTGTCCTTGTTCCTGAGTTTCCCCTGATATTGTTGCAGGCAAAGCTCTTGTCCTTGTTAACATTTCTGACATTTCTTCTTTCTTTCCAACTAAAAGACCTCATAGAAATACTTTATTCAAGTAAAACAAGTCAGTAAATATAACACATCTTAAAGATACAGATATCATGGTGTAGAATTGCAGCTGATAATTTTGGTAAAATAGAATTATATTAGGCAGACTAAAAGTGATGTCTTGAATGAAGATATATCCTAATCCAGCATCACCATACAAACATATCTGGGTTACAGACAGCAAATTTTTGTGATATGGGATTTACATCAATAGGCCATATTTGCTCCCTATGACAAGATATCTATCTGGGACGTCTTTCACTGAAATGATATAAGGGATATATCTATGACTCATTCAGACAATATGGATCTTGAGACGTCCATTAAGAAATGATTCCAGCAGACAGTGGACGACTCATTTAGAAATCATTCCAGGAGTCTGGAGATGTCTCAACCTGAAGTGATTCCAGGAGTCTGAAGACGCCATATCCAGAAGTGATTTCAGGAGTCTGGAGACGTCATATCCAGAAATGATTTCAGGAGTCTGGAGACATCATATCCAGAAATGATTTCAGGAGTCTGGAGACATCATATCCAGAAATGATTTCAGGAGTCTGGAGACATCATATCCAGAAATGATTTCAGGAGTCTGGAGACATCATATCCAGAAATGATTTCAGGAGTCTGGAGACATCATATCCAGAAATGATTTCTGGAGTCTGGAGACGTCATATCCAGAAATGATTTCAGGTGTCTGGAGACATCTCATTCAGAAAAGATTTCAGGAGACTGGAGACGTCTCATCCAGAAATGAAACAATCTAACTACATGTATTTAAGTCAGGTACTATCTCAAGTATTTCTCTTACAAATGTAATCATGCAAATAATCCATGGAACAGAATCTGTGGAGTTATAGTGAGCACCTTGTTTTTTTCAATTTATAGCTTGAACTGAATGTCAATCTATAATTACATTTTGCCAGGAAATTATTTCTGGATAGTCCTATAGTTCTGCTCCAATCAAGTTCCTACTTCGCCTTGGCTTTCTTGGAAGGTGAGCCCTGGTTTTCCTGTGACAAACAATACAACAGCAGTGTCAGTGTTTGGGAGCTACAGAGGCAGAAACACAATACAGGGATGAGGATGACTAAAGCCTGCTCTGGTTACTGTATGTTGAGCCTTAAGCATTTTTGGTTACACATAGGTTTCTCATAGCAGTTAGCAAATACCTACACCTACACTGCAACTGGAAGACAGGCCTGGGAGAACATTCTATCTCTCAGTTCTTGATACACTGAAGTTACAATATGATAATATCACAATACACAGATCTGAGGCCTCTAAACGACCCTTATCAAAACAATAAGAAACAATACCAGAGCTGTAGATATATGCATAAAATATGTATTTAATAAACTGGAATATGCAGACAAATAAAATCCCTAGCCTATCAAATATGCAACAAAAGCTATAAAAACGCTATGGAAATAAAACCAATGCATATCTTACAACTGTGAACGATTGCATACCTGTCGATCGCGAGCTCATTTACCGACAGTTGCATTTGGTAAAAAATATGTATACTACTATTTATTTGGTTTTAAATTATTTACAGGGATTGTTTCGAAACAGGTTTTCAAGTTGAAATACTTAAATTTAAAGGAACATGAGGTAAAAAATTGAATACCCATTAAAAATTGTGGATACCTAATAAGAATCAAATTCATGGGTAAAATACCCAAATAACCAAAAGCTATTCTAGAGCTCTGAATACCAAAGAATAATAATTTGAATCAAAACAGTTGCTATTAGAGGTTGTTTAGAGGCATTATTGGGATATGAGCAAGTCCTTGATCCACAATTATTTCATTGAGAGATCAACCCATGAAGATCCGGGGTAGAATAGGTCTTCAGCAACCCATGCTCGCCGTAAAAGGCGACTATGCTTGTCGTAAGAGGCGACTAACGGGATCAGGTCAGGCTCGCTGACTTGGTTGATGCATGTCATCGTGTCCCAATTGTGTGGATCGATGCTCATGATGTCAGTCACAGGATTGTCTGGTCCAGACTCGGTTATTTACAGACTGCAGTCATATAGCTGGAATATTGCTGAGTGAAGCATTTAACAACAACAAACAAACAAGTCATTGAGAGATCACATCAATGAGTTTGACATTCCTCTCTTTCAATGAATTGCTTCAGCCTAAAAGAGAAGTTCACATGTTTAGGGGAGAGCTACCTGCATGTGGTAATAGAATTCTCACAAACCTTTGTGGTGCTGATGTACTCGTCTATTGCTCCTTCAAGGAATGTGAGCGGGACAGGCCCACACTGAAGAACTGCTGCATGGTAGTCTCGCACATCAAACAGGTCACCTGAAACATGATATATGTCACCTGTGTCACCTGAAACATTGCATGTCAGTGGATCTGTCACCTCAAACTTTGGACATGTTACCTGAAAAATTGAATTTGTCACCTATGTCACCTGAGACATTGCACGTCACCCGAAACATTGGATATGACACCTCAAACATTGCACGTCACCCGAAACATTGGATATGGCACCTCAAACATTGCACGTCACCCGAAACATTGGATATGGCACCTCAAACATTGCACGTCACCCGAAACATTGGATATGGTACCTCAAACATTGCACGTCACCCGAAACATTGGATATGGTACCTCAAACATTACACGTCACCCGAAACATTGGATATGGCACCTCAAACATTGCACGTCACCCGAAACATTGGATATGTCATCTCAAACATTGCACATCACCCGAAACATTGGATATGGCACCTCAAACATTACACGTCACCCGAAACATTGGATATGGTACCTCAAACATTACACGTCACCCGAAACATTGGATATGGCACCTCAAACATTACACGTCACCCGAAACATTGGATATGGCACCTCAAACATTGCACGTCACCCGAAACATTGGATATGGTACCTCAAACATTGCACGTCACCCGAAACATTGGATATGGTACCTCAAACATTACACGTCACCCGAAACATTGGATATGTCATCGCAAACATTACACGTCACCCGAAAATTGGATTTGGCACCTCAAACATTACACGTCACCCTAAACATTGGATATGTCATCTCAAACATTGGATATGTCACCTCAAACATACCACCTATGTCACTGAAACATTGAACATGTCACCTGACACTGGACATGTGAAGCATTTGCAATACCTTCTGAATCATGTTACCTGAAACACTGAGTGAGTGAGTGAGTGAGTGAGTGAGTGAGTGAGTGAGTGAGTGAGTGAGTGAGTGAGTGAGTGAGTGAGTGAGTGAGTGAGTGAGTGAGTGAGTGAGTGAATGTGGTTTTACACTGTTTTTAATCATATTTCAGCAATATCAAGGCAGGGAACACCCAGTAATTGGCTTCACACATTGGACCCATGTGGGGGAATCGAACCCAGGTCTTTGGAAGGAAGGAAAGGACCACGAAGATCATGCCCACCAACTCTTGAGTTTTTGGCTTGAGATTCATTTTTCTAGTCAATGTTTGCTCTTTCAATCAAAACAAGAGTTTGCCACTAACGTGGCTATATCCTCCGCCCCTGTTGCAGAATTTATGACATAATTAAATCTAAACAAACCCTAACCTTTCTTAACTGAGGTGGAACTTGTCATGGAAATTGTAAAAAAAAGAAGAGTTTGGAACCTAAGTCCATCTTGTTGTCATGGAAACGTTAAAAATAAAAAATTCAAAAATTTCTAAATAGCAAAAGGCACCAGTTCAGCATGTACTGGACAGACCTTCAAAGTTTGATGAATGCTCCGGAAACGAAACCTGACAGACGGACGGAGCCCGTTTCTATATCATAATTACACATTACATTACAGATTTAGGTTTTTCTTAAATATCCACTTTCATGTCTGAAAATGACATATGTTGGCTGAAGGGGGCATCACTTCTCAATCTTTCAGTCTATGAAGGGTTGGAAGTTCTGTATTATGTTGATAACAACTAAACAAACTAGACACAGAAGCAGACCCAACCCAAGTTTTTCCTAAATGGCAAGAAACACTGTGCCAGCAGAAACAACACTGTATCTTTTGGACTGTACCAAGTCAGGTGACAGCTGAATTACCTCAACAGCATCTATAATCCTTAATGTTGTAGGGCAGAAACGCTGTGGCGAGAGGCAAGAGGGCACTGTGATTGTTATGCTGTTTAAGTCAACCAAGAGATACTGGAGAATCTGAGTAAGCTGGTTGTTCATCAGTTTCCGTTATCATTCACATGTGTCACACCAATATAACCTGTAATATAATGTATGGTATGTATCACGATACAGGGGTTGTACGTCGATCTATTGTATCGTGCGCCTCGAATCAGGATAACTGTATCACAATATAGTTCCACCACTAGCCATGATAGGGCTGGAATATTACTGAAAGCTGCGTGCAAACTGACTCACTCTTATCCTCGGAGAGGACTGCAGTTGGTAGATTTTATGTAGCTTCAGTTACTTACCAAGCTCCTTTTCTGCCTTGTGACGAAGTTCCCACAATTTCAGTTCCCCAATCTTGTAGGCACAAGCCTGCATAAAACACACCCATCATGACAATATTAAAACCAATTTCACATCTTGTAGGCACAAGCCTGCATTAGATACACTCATCATGACAATATTAAAACCAATTTCACATCTTGTAGGCACAAGCCTGCATTAGATACACCAATCATGACAATATTAAAACCAATTTCACAATATCTGAATAAGCATGCAATTGGAGGCTTTAAGTATCTTTTATAAGTTTTCTCAATGATATTATGGCGTGTTCAACACTCTCATTAAGTTACTTCTATTGTAGGACCCTCATGAAGATGCTTGAGAAAAGAAAATCCCCAGTATCCCATGCTTGTTTTAAGAGCCAAGGATTGAGGGTCAAGCTTGGTAATTTGGCAGGTTGTGGGTAATTGTGACCTGAAAAAAACTGATCATTGCTCGTGTTTTCTGTCGCCGTCCAGACTCAAGTAACTGAAGGCTGGCATATTGTAGCCCACATTTCGCTGACTGTGTAATGTCATCACTGACTCAATTAAATGTTTCTATTCTTAAAAGATATAAGTTGACCTTGTTCACTCAACAAGAAAGGCATCTTCCCGAGGCAAGAGAGTTAACTGATTATAAAAGTCCAGTTTCCACCCTTGCCGAACTGGGCTCTATCGTAGCGCTACCACTGGCTATTACCAGATATGTCCCTTCTAAGCCTCTCCTATGGACCAATCAGATTCCATCTCTCGTATCACTTGCGTTTGCTTCACACAAAATGGTGGCGCCCAGTCAAAACAATCTGATTGATAATCAAGATCTATATTGTGATAAAACGGGGCTTACATCGCGAAATGCATCAAATCACATGAGCACCTTGATTAAAAACATGAAAAGATTTGGAAAATATTTGCTGACAATGAGTTGGCGGTGCACATGCTTTGCAAATCCTGCAATCGACCGAAATCTGCACGACATTTTACAAACCAGATTTGGATTTCGGTGCGTGATTTTGATTGGACTATGCATAGACTCGTTAGTCCAGTCAAAATGTAACTCCATAATACAAGCCTAGTTCGGCAAGGGTGGAAACTGGACTTTTATAGTCAGTTAACTCTCTTGCCTCAGGAAGATGCAAGAAACGTAGTAGGTATCCGGGTTAGAAGAGGCTCCATAACCCTATCCTGGTCGTAAGATGAATTCGGGTTGGGTAGCCAGGCCCAGTGACTTGGTGGCCAGCCCGGTGACTTGGTGGCCAGCCCGGTGACTTGGTAGCCAGGCCCGGTGACTTGGTAGCCAGGCCCAGTGACTTGGTAGCCAGGCCCGGTGACTTGGTAGCCAGGCCCAGTGACTTGGTAGCCAGGCCCGGTGACTTGGTAGCCAGGCCCAGTGACTTGGTAGCCAGGCCCGGTGACTTGGTAGCCAGGCCCAGTGACTTGGTAGCCAGGCCCGGTGACTTGGTAGCCAGGCCCAGTGACTTGGTAGCCAGGCCCAGTGACTTGCTGGCCAGGCAGAATGCCTTTGTGGCTAGGCCCGGTGACTTGGTGGCCAGCCCGGTGACTTGCTGGCCAGGCAGAATGCCTTTGTGGCTAGGCCCGGTGACTTGGTGGCCAGGCCTGGTGACTTGGTGGCCAAACCTGGTGGATTATTTATAGACTACTATCACATAGCCGGAATATTGCTGAGTGTGGCGTTAAACAACAAGCAAGGCTAATGTCCCTATACAGCTTGACGTACCTGACCAGGCATGGTGATGTACCTGTTGACCTCATTCCTCATTGACCACTCATCGGTCAGCGTACTGTCCACGAGGTACTCCACGGCCTTAGCCTGGGTCCACCTGGAGTTAACACAGCGCTGGTCATTTTTTAAAAGGTTCAATATCTTGTTACCTCATACAATATTTGTGACCATGAGATAAGGGACCTTATGGGTGAAAAATCACGTTTTGACCTTTCATTATATTTTATAACTACAGACTCTTCAGAAAACAAAAATATATTTCACAGGCTTCAATTCGTATTTATTACAGAGATACATGACATCACACATATGGATCTTCACTGAAGTAAGTTGAAGTCAAACATCTTTATGACGTCTTAGCACAATTGTATCCAAGCACCCATAAGATCCATTTTCTCCTGTTGGGTCATATTTGTTATCAGATAGATCAGTCCATCCTATTTGGCATGTTACATGTATTTTCTTGATCAGCAAGTATTATCACAAGTACGACCTCATTACTCCAGTACTCAACAGCTTGCACTGGATTCCTGTGTATTCTGTTCATTTTCAAAATTCCCTGCCTAAAAAATTACCTACAGGTGTTTGCTAGTAGATGCTCCACACCACCACGTTATCTACTAGACCTACACACCAGCATGCACACCCAGGTCTGAATCTCCCCATCTCCTCTGTGTTCCACATGTAAAGACTATCAGCTATGGCCATAGCTCCTTTCCCTTTGCTGCTGCAACTGAGTGGAACAGTCTCCCACTCGAACTTAGAGTTTTTCCAACTTTCCAGATCTTTAAGCAACGATTAAAGACTTACCTTTTCATGATCGCCTTTACTGACTGACTATGTCTTTTCTTGTGTGCTTATATCATGTAAAACCCATTACAAGTGGATTATTATTATTATCATTATTATTATTATTAGTAGTAGTAGTTGTATTATTATTATTATTATTATTATTATTATTACCCCATGGAGTGCAGTCCTGTGTCTACAACAAGTCTAGCTGCTCGCAACATCTCAAAGCTGTAGCGTCCAAACCTGTAAAATAGAGGCACTTTACAGTTAGATGAAGCTACTGATAGTGTGTCTCTATAAATACTCCAGGGCTCCAGACAGTTATTCAAACATTCATTATCCTTATGTGAACACTGGAACACCAGTGGAAAGGAAAGACTCATTCAAACCCACAACCAGTACGTCCTGACACAGCTTAGGGACACAACTCTTTACATCAAGACAAATGACTTGAACACCCATGTTACATCAGTATAAAAACAGTTACACATTTTAACAAAGGAAAGACTTAATTCAAACCCACAACCAGTACATCCTGGCACAGCTAAGGGACACAACTCTTTACATCAAGACATATGACTGGAACACCCATGTTACATCAGTATCAAGAGAACAGCGTTAACACTACCCCCCACCAGTGGGCACATTAGAATTTGTTTGTTCATATAGCAGTGAAGATAAACTATAATAAAGAGTCCTATAAAGCCTTAAAAACAGATAGGCACTTTGGCCGCTTTATGTCATCAGAAAAAATTATTAAATGTGAAATTAATACACAGTCTTGAAAAGTATCTCTTCGAAACGTTAACTTCAGTTGTTTCTGAGAAAACTTGTCCCCATTGCACACTCTATGCGCCAAGTAAAATATCATGGATCAAGGGCTGTTACACTGTAAAAAAATATTTTACGGGACCAATTTTTGAACTTGTCAAGTATCTTTCATTCATGCAACAACAGTAGTTTCTAAGAAAATTTGTCCCCATTGCACACACCTGCACTAAATGAGATAACATGGATCAAGTGCCGCACTTGTTAAAAAAAAAATATGGGATAAATTTCAAACTCAGTCTTGACAAGTATCACTGAGATAAGCATGCAAGCTTTCATTCATGTAACTATCCCTCGCCCCACTTCGTGGCGGTGGATAAGAAAGACAATCAACCACTCTAATAAAGGAAAGATTTAATTCAAACCCACAACCTGTACATCCTGGCACAGCTAAGGGACACAACTCTTTACATCAAGACTGATGACTGGAACAATAAAGGAAAGACTTATTTAATGAGACAGTAATAGTAGATTCTATGTACTTACATGGAGTAGTTGTCTGTGTACATTCCTAGTTCCAGGCCCAATGCCTCTGAGTACAGGCCCCAACCCTGTATATCAAGACAGAACATAAGGAAAAATCTTTACGTTTTATCACTTCTATAAAAACTCCAAAAAACATCCTCACGAAAATCAATTCGAAGTAAGAAAAAATTTCTTCCAAAATTGTTTGGTGAAGTACCAGAACAACTTGCTGGATGAGTGAGTGAGTGAGTGAGTTTGGTTTTATGCCGCTTTTAGCAATATTCCAGCAATACCCCGGCAGGTAACATCAGAAATGGGCTTCATACATTGCTGCCATGTTGGGAATTGAACCCAGATCTTCAGTGAGACGAGTGAACGCTGTAACCACTAGGCCACCCGACCGCTGGACGATTAATATTTTGTAAGCAAGGCCAGATGAATTTACGAACTTGTTTTTAATTTTTGCTTATCATACAAAAATCTGCAATTAATAACTTTTTATCTAAAAGTTTACAGTTACAACAATATTTTGACTTTGACTATGTCTGTTTTCTCACAGTTCCTCCAGCAGGATTTCACCTGCAACAATAGTATAACAAAAATGAACCCTAAGACAGTGGGGGTGTATTCCATACTAGAAAACTATAGAGAGCACCAATGGCGGTAGGTCATCCTTGCAGTCCTCATACTGTACTCTACATACTGTCTGACTCAAGGACCACTAACCTCAATGTATGCTGTGTGCATAGGGAACCTCCCTGGTGCTAGGTAGTACTTTCTGTCCTCTATACACTGTCCTCTATATACAGCCTGACACAAGGACCACTAACCTCAATGTATGCTGTGTGCATAGGGAACCTTCCTGGTGCTAGGTAGTACTTTCTGTCCTCTATACACTGTCCTCTATATACAGCCTGACTCAAGGACCACTAACCTCAATGTATGCTGTGTGCATAGGGAACCTCCCTGGTGCTAGGTAGTACTTGCTGTCCTCTATATACTGTCTGACTCAAGGACTACTAACCTCAATGTATGCTGTGTGCATAGGGAACCTCCCTGGTGCTAGGTAGTACTTGCTGTCCTCTATATACAGCCTGACACAAGGACCACTAACCTCAATGTATGCTGTGTGCATAGGGAACCTTCCTGGTGCTAGGTAGTACTTGCTGTACTCTATATACTGTCTGACACAAGAACTACTAACCTCAATGTATGCTGTGTGCATAGGGAACCTCCCTGGTGCTAGGTAGTACTTGCTGTCCTCTATATACTGTCTGACACAAGAACTACTAACCTCAATGTATGCTGTGTGCATAGGGAACCTTCCTGGTGCTAGGTAGTACTTGCTGTACTCTATATACTGTCTGACACAAGAACTACTAACCTCAATGTATGCTGTGTGCATAGGGAACCTCCCTGGTGCTAGGTAGTACTTGCTGTCCTCTATATACTGTCTGACACAAGAACTACTAACCTCAATGTATGCTGTGTGCATAGGGAACCTCCCTGGTGCTAGGTAGTACTTGCTGTCCTCTATATACTGTCTGACTCAAGGACCACTAACCTCAATGTATGCTGTGTGCATAGGGAACCTTCCTGGTGCTAGGTAGTACTTGCTGTCCTCTATATACTGTCTGACACAAGAACTACTAACCTCAATGTATGCTGTGTGCATAGGGAACCTTCCTGGTGCTAGGTAGTACTTGCTGTACTCTATATACTGTCTGACACAAGAACTACTAACCTCAATGTATGCTGTGTGCATAGGGAACCTCCCTGGTGCTAGGTAGTACTTGCTGTCCTCTATATACTGTCTGACTCAAGGACCACTAACCTCAATGTATGCTGTGTGCATAGGGAACCTTCCTGGTGCTAGGTAGTACTTGCTGTCCTCTATATACTGTCTGACACAAGAACTACTAACCTCAATGTACGCTGTGTGCATAGGGAACCTCCCTGGTGCTAGGTAGTACTTGCTGTACTCTATATACTGTCTGACACAAGAACTACTAACCTCAATGTATGCTGTGTGCATAGGGAACCTCCATGGTGCTAGGTAGTACTTGCTGTCCTCTACATACTGTCTGACTCAAGGACCACTAACCTCAATGTATGCTGTGTGCATAGGGAACCTCCCTGGTGCTAGGTAGTACTTACTGTCCTCTACATACTGTCTGACACAAGGACCACTAACCTCAATGTATTCTGTGTGCATAGGGAACCTCCCTGGTGCTAGGTAGTACTTGCTGTCCTCTATATACTGTCTGACTCAAGGACCACTAACCTCAATGTATGCTGTGTGCATAGGGAACCTCCCTGGTGCTAGGTAGTACTTGCTGTCCTCTATATACTGTGTGACACAACGACCACTAACCTCAATGTACGCTGTGTGCATGGGGAACCTCCCTGGTGCTAGGTAGTACTTTCTGTCCTCTATACACTGTCCTCTATATACAGCCTGACTCAAGGACCACTAACCTCAATGTATGCTGTGTGCATAGGGAACCTCCCTAGTGCTAGGTAGTACTTGCTGTCCTCTATATACTGTCTGACACAAGAACTACTAACCTCAATGTATGCTGTGTGCATAGGGAACCTCCCTGGTGCTAGGTAGTACTTGCTGTCCTCTATATACTGTCTGACACAAGAACTACTAACCTCAATGTATGCTGTGTGCATAGGGAACCTTCCTGGTGCTAGGTAGTACTTGCTGTACTCTATATACTGTCTGACACAAGAACTACTAACCTCAATGTATGCTGTGTGCATAGGGAACCTCCCTGGTGCTAGGTAGTACTTGCTGTCCTCTATATACTGTCTGACTCAAGGACCACTAACCTCAATGTATGCTGTGTGCATAGGGAACCTTCCTGGTGCTAGGTAGTACTTGCTGTCCTCTATATACTGTCTGACACAAGAACTACTAACCTCAATGTACGCTGTGTGCATAGGGAACCTCCCTGGTGCTAGGTAGTACTTGCTGTACTCTATATACTGTCTGACACAAGAACTACTAACCTCAATGTATGCTGTGTGCATAGGGAACCTCCATGGTGCTAGGTAGTACTTGCTGTCCTCTACATACTGTCTGACTCAAGGACCACTAACCTCAATGTATGCTGTGTGCATAGGGAACCTCCCTGGTGCTAGGTAGTACTTGCTGTCCTCTATATACTGTGTGACACAACGACCACTAACCTCAATGTACGCTGTGTGCATGGGGAACCTCCCTGGTGCTAGGTAGTACTTTCTGTCCTCTATACACTGTCCTCTATATACAGCCTGACTCAAGGACCACTAACCTCAATGTATGCTGTGTGCATAGGGAACCTCCCTAGTGCTAGGTAGTACTTGCTGTCCTCTATATACTGTCTGACACAAGAACTACTAACCTCAATGTATGCTGTGTGCATAGGGAACCTCCCTGGTGCTAGGTAGTACTTGCTGTCCTCTATATACTGTCTGACACAAGAACTACTAACCTCAATGTATGCTGTGTGCATAGGGAACCTTCCTGGTGCTAGGTAGTACTTGCTGTACTCT
This sequence comes from Haliotis rufescens, assembly GCF_023055435.1. NCBI lineage: Eukaryota > Metazoa > Mollusca > Gastropoda > Lepetellida > Haliotidae > Haliotis > Haliotis rufescens. Next base: position 8,326,701 of record NW_025964361.1, read on the forward strand.
ATATACTGTCTGACACAAGAACTACTAACCTCAATGTATGCTGTGTGCATAGGGAACCTCCCTGGTGCTAGGTAGTACTTGCTGTCCTCTATATACTGTCTGACTCAAGGACCACTAACCTCAATGTATGCTGTGTGCATAGGGAACCTTCCTGGTGCTAGGTAGTACTTGCTGTCCTCTATATACTGTCTGACACAAGAACTACTAACCTCAATGTACGCTGTGTGCATAGGGAACCTCCCTGGTGCTAGGTAGTACTTGCTGTACTCTATATACTGTCTGACACAAGAACTACTAACCTCAATGTATGCTGTGTGCATAGGGAACCTCCATGGTGCTAGGTAGTACTTGCTGTCCTCTACATACTGTCTGACTCAAGGACCACTAACCTCAATGTATGCTGTGTGCATAGGGAACCTCCCTGGTGCTAGGTAGTACTTGCTGTCCTCTATATACTGTGTGACACAACGACCACTAACCTCAATGTACGCTGTGTGCATGGGGAACCTCCCTGGTGCTAGGTAGTACTTTCTGTCCTCTATACACTGTCCTCTATATACAGCCTGACTCAAGGACCACTAACCTCAATGTATGCTGTGTGCATAGGGAACCTCCCTAGTGCTAGGTAGTACTTGCTGTCCTCTATATACTGTCTGACACAAGAACTACTAACCTCAATGTATGCTGTGTGCATAGGGAACCTCCCTGGTGCTAGGTAGTACTTGCTGTCCTCTATATACTGTCTGACACAAGAACTACTAACCTCAATGTATGCTGTGTGCATAGGGAACCTCCCTGGTGCTAGGTAGTACTTGCTGTCCTCTATATACTGTCTGACTCAAGGACCACTAACCTCAATGTATGCTGTGTGCATAGGGAACCTCCCTGGTGCTAGGTAGTACTTGCTGTCCTCTATATACTGTCTGACACAAGAACTACTAACCTCAATGTATGCTGTGTGCATAGGGAACCTCCCTGGTGCTAGGTAGTACTTGCTGTCCTCTATATACTGTCTGACTCAAGGACCACTAACCTCAATGTATGCTGTGTGCATAGGGAACCTCCCTAGTGCTAGGTAGTACTTGCTGTCCTCTATATACTGTCTGACACAAGAACTACTAACCTCAATGTATGCTGTGTGCATAGGGAACCTCCCTGGTGCTAGGTAGTACTTGCTGTCCTCTATATACTGTCTGACACAAGAACTACTAACCTCAATGTATGCTGTGTGCATAGGGAACCTCCCTGGTGCTAGGTAGTACTTGCTGTACTCTATATACTGTCTGACACAAGAACTACTAACCTCAATGTATGCTGTGTGCATAGGGAACCTCCCTGGTGCTAGGTAGTACTTGCTGTCCTCTATATACTGTCTGACACAAGAACTACTAACCTCAATGTATGCTGTGTGCATAGGGAACCTCCCTGGTGCTAGGTAGTACTTGCTGTCCTCTATATACTGTCTGACTCAAGGACCACTAACCTCAATGTATGCTGTGTGCATAGGGAACCTCCCTGGTGCTAGGTAGTACTTGCTGTCCTCTATATACTGTCTGACTCAAGGACCACTAACCTCAATGTATGCTGTGTGCATAGGGAACCTCCCTGGTGCTAGGTAGTACTTGCTGTCCTCTATATACAGCCTGACACAAGGACCACTAACCTCAATGTATGCTGTGTGCATAGGGAACCTCCCTGGTGCTAGGTAGTACTTGCTGTCCTCTATATACAGCCTGACACAAGGACCACTAACCTCAATGTATGCTGTGTGCATAGGAACCTCCCTAGTGCTAGGTAGTACTTGCAGTACTCTATATACTGTCTTACTCAAGGACCACTAACCTCAATGTATGCTGTGTGCATAGGAACCTCCCTGGTGCTAGGTAGTACTTGCAGTACTCTATATACTGTCTTACTCAAGGACCACTAACCTCAATGTATGCTGTGTGCATAGGGTACCTCCCTGGTGCTAGGTAGTACTTGCTGTCCTCTATATACTGTGTGACACAACGACCACTAACCTCAATGTACGCTGTGTGCATAGGGAACCTCCCTGGTGCTAGGTAGTACTTGCTGTCCTCTATATACTGTCGGAATAGGGGGACAGCTGTGGCCACAGAAAGGCTATGCTGCAAAAAGGATTCATATGAAAGGCAAGCATAGATGCAGTTGATTAACTGACCCCCATTAACGATGTTAACAAAATATATATACATAAGACGACAATCAAATAACGAAAATAATTTTCAGCCTCATGCGAAGAAAGTTTTTAGAATAATTCTGGCAGCAGCCTCAAATTTTGTCTCTAAGTTCCACATGTTTCAAAGGATATGAACACAAGAACAAAACAATACATTATCAAAGGCAGACACCATCTCTGCATTAGGTTGATACGTATGAGTGCCACATTGTGCAAAAAAATGTTTGAAAGATTCTGGGAGTGAGTGCGTTAGGTTCAATTTTTTTGAACAGAATTCAAGTTATATCACAGCATGTCAGTTTAATGTGTGAGGAGAGCCGAAGTGATGCAGGTCTCAGATATTTACCACTTTGGTGAAACCCATGAGCATGGGTATGGTGCTGACAAATCTAGAAACATAATCGGGGAAAACCAGGATTCGAATCCATGATCATAGATTTCTGGTGCGCCCAAGGGACACACTCTGCACAGCGAGTTGCGTCACCTTAGACTGGGCCACCTGTTCCCCCTCAAAGACTTTGAGTTACGTTGAGTTGTGTTTAAAATACATAACAACAGGTCATGTGAGTCATGCGAATCAAAATACTCCCTGGCATATAAAGCTTAGGGTAGACAAACCCTATTAATTAAGCATGTCATAAGGCTACTTAGCCACACATCTTTTTACTTTACAGATCCGCAGACTGTAAATTTTGTTAAAAAATGGAAATAATAATAATCAGAATTTGCTCTTTTTCTATCCAGTCGTTAAGCTGATAGCATATTGCCCCCAAAATATATTATCAAAACAAGGACCCACTAAAGTTGGAATTTCTTAAACATTGAGTTAAAATAAAGTTTGTTGTTCCTGAAATTGATAGGGTGCATAGATGCACAACAGTATTACTGTTTGATGTATCAGGCTTGCGTTGTTTAAAGCAACAGCTGTGTTGCAGGCTCTCCCACAAGAAACAATCTTTATTTTTTTATTCCAGCATGGATTTGTCCTGTTGCCATAGTAACAGTATACGAGGAAACAGTCACAAAGCATGGCATTAGATAATCAACTTTGGTTTCTTTATGTCAACATAACTGTCACTTTGAAAACAAAAACAGATTCTTTGTCAGAAAAAAAAAGATACAGAATACAAATGTATGTTTTACATAGAAGAATTTTGGAAGCCGGGCCTAACTCTCTTCCAGGCGTATATCACAAACAGAGAAACACTGTACACAGTGTGGATGAAGCTTAGTTACCTGCAGGTGATGCCCTGGTTCCCCCTCATGAAGACTCAGCGCCATGAACTCGTACTTTTTACTGGAAACACAAAAATTAAACTTGTGTATCAGGAGTGTTCCTGTTTACCGTATTGACCAGTTTTTACCGGTAAAATTAGGCTTGAACCAGTTACTCATGTGACTGCCAGTCATTGTGGACTGGCAAAAAAAGTATCTTGTAAATCTTCTTTTGTTAAACATTACATCGTTGATAACTGATCTTCGTCCAAAAAAGGTTGAAGGTCACACTCAACAATATACCAGCTATGATAATCGAGTCTGGAGTGAGTGAGTGAGTGACTATGGTTTGCCGCTTTAAGCAATATTCCAGCAACATCAAGGTGGGGGACACCAGAAATGGGAATCGAGTCTGGATCTAACACAATCGTGATTAATATTATGAGCAACGCCTGGTTCCGTCAGGGTACGATGATAAGCAATCAGCCAAGTCACTGACCAGTCCAAATTCTAAATATAACACTTTCATATTTTGGTAAATAAATTGCTTACCAAGAGTCCAGGTTATTGGCATTGATGGAGTAGATGCCGGGCCTCGTCTTGTCCGCTGTCCCTGCACTGTAGAACCCCGCTGGGGCGTTGGCCTGGGAAGCTGGGGTGTGCTTCAACCTGCAGGAGACACAACATGATAGGATCTGCTGTCACAACTCTAGGGTAGGGAGGTCATTATGTTTTTGTTCGTTTGTTTGTTGTTTAATGCTGCTCTCAGCAATATTCCAGCTATATGACGGCGGTCTGTAAATAATGAAGTCTGGACCAGACAATCCAGTGATTGATGTCATGAGCATCGATCCACGCAATTGGGATACGAAGACATGCATCAACCAAGTCAGCGAGCCTGACCACCCGATCCCGTTAGTCGCCTCTTACAACAAGCATAGTCGCCTTTTACGGCAAGCATGGGTTGCTGACCCCGGATCTTCACGGGTCAGGTCATTATGTAAACACCAAGAGTAAACAAAAGTTTTGGTACGCTGAAATTTATCTTAAAGGTCCTTAATTTCACATTGTTTTGCAAAGGAGGATCTTCAGGAGGATCTGTGTATTACCACACGCAGGCGCCATGGAGATTGTGGAACCACCTGCTATACTTACACGAGAGGTATGTCAGGGAGAGTGTGGAATATCCTGCTATACTTACACGAGAGGTATGTCAGGGAGTGTGTGGAATATCCTGCTATACTTACACGAGAGGTATGTCAGGGAGGGTGTGGAATATCCTGCTATACTTACACGAGAGGTATGTCAGGGAGAGTGTGTAGAATATCCTGCTATACTTACACTAGAGGTATGTCAGGGAGAGTGTGGAATATCCTGCTATACTTACACTAGAGGTATGTCAGGGAGAGTGTGGAATATCCTGCTATACTTACACTAGAGGTATGTCAGGGAGAGTGTGGAATATCCTGCTATACTTACATGAGAGGTATGTCAGGGAGAGTGTGGAATATCCTGCTATACTTACACTAGAGGTATGTCAGGGAGAGTGTGGAATATCCTGCTATACTTACACTAGAGGTATGTCAGGGAGAGTGTGGAATATCCTTCTATACTTACATGTGAGGTATGTCAGGCAGAGTGTGGAATATCCTGCTATACTTACACTAGAGGTATGTCAGGGAGAGTGTGGAATATCCTGCTATACTTACATGAGAGGTATGTAAGGGAGAGTGTGGAATATCCTGCTGTACTTACACTAGAGGTATGTTAGGGAGAGTGTGGAATATCCAGCTATACTTACACTAGAGGTATGTTAGGGAGAGTGTGGAATATCCTGCTATACTTACATGAGAGGTATGTCAGGGAGAGTGTGGAATATCCTGCTGTACTTACACTAGAGGTATGTAAGGGAGAGTGTGGAATATCCTGCTGTACTTACACTAGAGGTATGTTAGGGAGAGTGTGGAATATCCTGCTATACTTACACGAGAGGTATGTTAGGGAGAGTGTGGAATATCCTGCTATACTTACACGAGAGGTATGTCAGGGAGAGTGTGGAATATCCTGCTGTACTTACACTAGAGGTATGTTAGGGAGAGTGTGGAATATCCTGCTGTACTTACACAAGAGGTATGTCAGGGAGAGTGTGGAATATCCTGCTATACTTACACTAGAGGTATGTCAGGGAGAGTGTGGAATATCCTGCTATACTTACATGAGAGGTATGTCAGGGAGAGTGTGGAATATCCTGCTGTACTTACACTAGAGGTATGTCAGGGAGAGTGTGGAATATCCTGCTATAATTACACGAGAGGTATGTCAGGGAGAGTGTGGAATATCCTGCTGTACTTACACTAGAGGTATGTTAGGAAGAGAGTGTAGAATATCCTGCTATACTTACACGAGAGGTATGTAAGGGAGAGTGTGGAATATCCTGCTGTACTTACACTAGAGGTATGTCAGGGAGAGTGTGGAATATCCTGCTATACTTACACTAGAGGTATGTCAGGGAGAGTGTGGAATATCCTGCTATACTTACACGAGAGGTATGTCAGGGAGAGTGTGGTATATCCTGCTATACTTACACTAGAGGTATGTCAGGGAGAGTGTGGAATATCCTGCTATAATTACACGAGAGGTATGTCAGGGAGAGTGTGGAATATCCTGCTGTACTTACACTAGAGGTATGTTAGGAAGAGAGTGTAGAATATCCTGCTATACTTACACGAGAGGTATGTAAGGGAGAGTGTGGAATATCCTGCTATACTTACACGAGAGGTATGTCAGGGAGAGTGTGGAATATCCTGCTATACTTACACTAGAGGTATGTCAGGGAGGGTGTGGAATATCCTGCTATACTTACACGAGAGGTATGTAAGGGAGAGTGTGGAATATCCTGCTGTACTTACACTAGAGGTATGTTAGGGAGAGTGTGGAATATCCTTCTATACTTACACGAGAGGTATGTAAGGGAGAGTGTGGAATATCCTGCTATACTTACACTAGAGGTATGTCAGGGAGAGTGTTGAATATCCTGCTATACTTACACTAGAGGTATGTCAGGGAGGGTGTGGAATATCCTGCTATACTTACACGAGAGGTATGTAAGGGAGAGTGTGGAATATCCTGCTGTACTTACACTAGAGGTATGTTAGGGAGAGTGTGGAATATCCTGCTGTACTTACACTAGAGGTATGTCAGGGAGAGTGTGGAATATCCTGCTATAATTACACGAGAGGTATGTCAGGGAGGGTGTGGAATATCCTTCTATACTTACACGAGAGGTATGTAAGGGAGAGTGTGGAATATCCTGCTATACTTACACTAGAGGTATGTCAGGGAGAGTGTTGAATATCCTGCTATACTTACACTAGAGGTATGTCAGGGAGGGTGTGAAATATCCTGCTATACTTACACGTGAGGTATGTCAGGGAGGGTGTGGAATATCCTGCTATACTTACACTAGAGGTATGTCAGGGAGGGTGTGGAATATCCTGCTATACTTACACGAGAGGTATGTCAGGGAGGGTGTGAAACACTGAATGGAGTTTTGGTCGGATCTGGTTGAAGCAGATGTCCTTGACATAGTCCATCACTTCATCCTGAATATCAGTACAGACAAGACACATTTAGGTACCCAATATTCCGATATACAACAAGGACTAAGAAATACTGGCTATTTGTACAAAAGTGGAATGAAGAGTCACCATGACAACTGGTTCAGCATGATTAGATGTCATGCAGGAAGAAACATATCTCATTAAGTGTTAAAAATTCAAGGCTACCATTGTGTTTTACGAATCTCATATATATAGGAAGGCGAGGAAGATAGAGTCTACTGTGATGTTATCATTGTGCACAAATGATTATAAACCCTAGTGAATGCACCCAGGAGATTGCAGACACATCGAAGATTCATCAGTATGAAATCAGAAATTAATGCAGTTCCTTGTCCAGATCCATGAAAGGATTTTCATAAAAGCAAGAAAAAGATGGCATCATCCTAAATATGTGGAGAATTTTTGGCTTTTCTTGTCAAATATAATGTTTATCTCATCGAGTGACCTGACAAATTTAAATATCAACAAGATGAAATGAACATGTTATTTGACAAGAGAATCCAAATGTTCTATGATCTTGTATTTTCTCACTGATATTACACACGTCTTAGTCTGAAAACCATGGTGTTCATCATGCAGACTAAACACGCTGGAACTTGTTCCAGCTAAATGTGTTATATCAAGTGATCAGGTGAAGTACAGATTCTTTTACAGAAAAATATGGAATTGCATTTCCAATTAAATAATAAAATTAATTTTTAACGAAATGCAATGCCAATTGTAGAGCACATGTTAAATTCATAATTTGATAACTGTTAAATTTATCACCTTTGAATCAAAGCTGAATTCCTTGCTTGTATGTAATTTCTTCTGGAATGCTTTCAGATCTTGTCCAAAACCTTCTTTTGCTGATATTTCCAGCATTTGTTTGCGTATTCTAGCAACCTCCTTGAGACCAAGATCATGCACTTCCTGTGGTGACATGTCACAAGACAGGTGGAAGTTGAGGCACATCTGGTAGTAGGATGCACCATTCTTCAGTGTACACACCCCCTCCGCTGGCCGCAGGTGATGCATGTACTCCTGCAACGTAACACCTCTAAAATGAGGGTTCAAGGTACCACAATTCACTATTCAGAGGGGCAGTCGGGTAGCCTTGTGATTAAAGCGTTCACTCATCACGCTGAAGACCCGGGTTCAATTTCCAACATGGGTACAATGTGTGAAGCCCATTTCTGGTGTCCCCCGCCATGATATTGCTGGAATATTGCTACTCACTCACTTCACTATTCAGAATAATATCTCTTAGGCGTGCCAGAACTCTACACTGCTCTAAAACGGTTAAGCACTACCCCAGTGATCAAATTAAGGACCTCCCTGTAGGTCTGTGGCAGGTAGATCTCATATCGGGGCGGACTTTCATATTTGTATGGGTCCTTAAGGCCTGCAGTAAACTTACATGTTCATTGATTTGTCACAATAAGCTGCAGTTTTTTAAATGAGTTCCTGAAGAGTTTAGTCAGGGCCTGCAGCTTCTAAAGTCTGTGCATGGGTCCTAATGGCAGCATGGCAATTTATTTTATTTCAAACACTACCCGATTCCTTTATATTACTGTAGTTACTCTATCTGACTTGACAGATTTACTATAGTGATATGAAAGAATAAGGTGGTTCTTAACTTCTTTTGAGTAGTATATGATCATGGGTTCACATCCAAGATTAGCCATGATATTAATTCTTGGTTGGTCTGCACCATACCATTGCACATTGGTTTGATCAAGGTGATACAACTTATATGCATTACTTAAGGGCAGCTTGAGCACCTTGATTAAAAACTTGAAAAGATTTGGAAAATATCTGTTGACAATGAGTTGGCGGTGCACATGATTTTCAAATCCTGCAATCGACCGAAATCTGCATGACAGTTTCGATTTCGGTGTGCGATTTTGATTTGACTATGCATAGACTCATTAGTCCACCAAAGTCTAACTCCATAATACCAGCCTAGTTCGGCAAGGGTGGAAACTGGACTTTTATAGTCAGTTAACTCTGTTGCCAAGAGAAGATGCTTAAGGGCTTCCTCTCACATTACTCTGACATCGAAACACTGTACAATGCCAATCGTCCCGAGGCAAAGATGTTAACTGACTGTAAAAGTCCAGTTTCCACCCTTGCCAAACTATGCAGGAATTTCCAGGCTGGATCGTAGCGCCACCAATGGCTATTACAAATTATGTCCCTTTTACGTCCTTCCTATTGACCAATCAGATTCAATCTCTCATACCATTTATATTTGCTTCAAACAAAATGGCGGTGCCCAGTCAAGACGATCTGATCGATAATAAAGATCTATATTGTAATAATACAGGTCTTACCCTGCAAAGTGCATCAAATCATGTGAGCATCTTGATTAAAAACATGAAAAGATTTGCAAAGTATCTGTCGACGCTCATTGTATGAGACACATGTTTTGCAAATCCTGCTGTTGACCGAAATCTGCACGTTGAAATCAATGTTGTTTATGAACCGGATGTCTAGTCCAGATAAAATATAACTCCGGAATTCCAGCCTAGCTCGGCAAGGGTGGAAACTGGACTTTTATAGTCAGTTAACTCCCTTGCCTCTGGAAGATGTACAATGCCATGCTAACTCCAACTCACTCACTCTATTGGGAATCAACTATTTATTATGGACAAGAAGGAACAGTGGTATTTCTTGACTGGTATCTAGTAAGAGTGTTGGCTTCAACTTTACTAGCACAAACTGACCTAATGTTGAAGGCAAGCCACAAGCTATGCCGTCACGAATATTGACCACTTTGGTGAAGCAATGAGCATGGACATGGGATGAGCAGAACAAAGATGATAATCAGCTCTCATCAGGGATGCTAACAACACATCATGGCATGAATCAAAGCCAGCCCCCATCGAGTCCCCATTATATAACCCTGCCCTAGGTGTCAACGTTTGGGCCCTCCATGTGATGATGAAAGACAAACATGAGTCTGGAATCATGAAAATAACAAATAACAGTTGAATGGGGGAACTTGAAGTCTATATCATCGAACATGCCTAGCTGAAACAAATTTCTTGTTGTTTCGCCATGCTTTGAAGCACACTTAAAAATTGATATGGAATCCCGTAACTGAAACTACAAGTGCTAGACCATAAAAAAATTGACAGCATATTGCATTTTTTAAATGATTATGTGCAGAAATTATATTTTAAATTGTACCAAACTAGGAAACAGTAGCATTTATTCAAAAACCTGCATCCCAGTAGATGCAGTCTGTATTTTGGGGGATCATTTTCAAATTTTTAGGGGTATTAGCGTAGACCATCTAGGTCAGAACATAAAGTCCCCAACTACCCATGCTTGTCATTAGAGGTTACTAAATGGATGGGATGTGGGATATTTGGGTCCCGACCAGACAATCCAGTGATTGACATCATGAGCATCGATCTACGCAAGTGGAATACGATGACATGCATCAACCAAGTCAGCAATCCTGATCACCCGACCCTGTTAGTCGCCTCATTAGAACGACAAGCGTAGTCGCCTTTATGACAAGAATAGGTTGCTGAAGACCCAGTCTACCCCGGATCTACACGGGTCTCTCTACATGTACGACCAATACACACATTTACTATGAAGTCTTTCAGCTTCTCCAGACTTGGCCTGATGTTTGTAGTGAGTTCCATCTCCACCTGCTTCTTCATAGTGTCTCTGTAACAAGAGTAATCAGAAGATGACAAATCCCCCGGCCCCTACAAATTCGAAGGAACAAATTATCTGCTTGTTAAGTCCACTTGATGAAGAATTTCTATCTGATCTGTCTGTCAGTATACAAGAGTAGTTATTGAGCTATCAAAACAATACCATGGAATTGGGATTCGGAACTTAGTATTTCTATGTCAGGTACACACCAACATGACCAGTCAACGTCAAACTTGTTGCCAGGGAAACGGGAAAAATATAAATTTTAATAATCCCTAAATAGCAAAAGGCACCAGATGACATACTGGTCATATGTGTGCATAGTTCTAAGGAAAAATACCTTTTAGTTTTAAAGATGTAGTCAAAGTCAAACTTCTTGCCATGGAAACAGGAAAAAAAAATGTCTAAATTCCAAAATAGTAAAAGGCACCACTTCAACCCCTGAATAATACATGTTGCAAGTTTGATTCAGCACTGTTGAACAGTTTTTTAGTGCTGCTCCAGAAATGACACCTAGTGTCCATTTCAGCAAAGTCTAACTAATGAAATTTTGAAACATTCCTAAATAGCAAAAATAATTTTTTTTTAAATTACAAAATAGCACAAAAGGCACCACTTCAGCATGTGACTGATACATCTTTCAAGTTTCGATCAAATATACTGAATGGTTTTCGAATTCTGCCCCGGAAACGAACCCCATCCTCAATGGAGTCTATGTCCAACTTCTTTCCATAAAAATTTAAAAAAATAAAAATTCAAAAAATCCCAAAATATCAAAAGGCACCACTTCAGTATGTGACTGATAGATTTGCCAAGTTTCAACCAAATACACTGAATGGTTTTCGAGTTCTGCCCCGGAAAAGGAAATGATTACGGACAGAGACAGACAGACAGACAGACAGACAGACAGACAGACAGACAGACATATATATGCCCGGGGGGATAACAACCTGAATGTGCAAACAAGAAACAAGGTCAATTACAAAAATTATCTCGGAATTACCGAGATATATGCCCCAAACAATATACAGTCAAGTCCCATTAATCCGATATGGTTGGTTGGATATGCCTATGTCGGATTAACGAGTATGTCAGATAAACGAAATTAAGTAGTATTAACGTTTGTGATCGAAAATCGGACAACTACATGATAGATAACGATACAAACACAAGATTGAGGTAATCTGATGATTAAATCTGTTTTGTTTATTTAAAGAATTAATTGATTATTGTTAAGCAAGTTTATCTCTGCAGCCAGTGTAATATGAAGCTACCAGCCGACTCGCATCCCAACACGAGCTGTGTACTCACCGAGTACGCAGATGACCACAGAGTACGCTGATCACTGTGTCGGATTAACGAGTCTGATTCATGAGTGATCTCGGTAATTCGTTACAAATTTGGTGTGTCGGAATGTGAGACTGTCGGATTAATGGGTCTTTATAGCACTGATTTAATAGGTTGTGATCATTAGTGTTGGATAAAGCCGATTGTCGGATTAACAAGTGTTGGATTAACAAGACTTGACTGTAAGTAAGAGCAATATCATGAGGGGTGTGTACTAAGTACATACAACTCGTCTGTAGAAAGTGGCCCTCCTGACTTGAGTAACGGCGCCATCAGTAAGGAGTCTTCAACAGGCTCTGTGAGCATCATCTCCATCTGGCCTGGCACCACAGCCTGATGAGAGACAACAGCCAGCATCATGTACACGCAGTGGTAATCTAAAGTGTGGTTCATGTTTAACACCACCCTCAGCAATATTCCAGCTATGTGACAAGTATATTGTTATTCAAACAAAGCATTTGTAGTGTATCCTTTTTTGTATCAATAATTGATGAACAATTCAATAAAATAAAATCTTTTACTCCATAACAATGCTTCTCTTCATAAAGTTCGAGCTATATGACAAGTATATTGTTATTTAAACAAAGCATTTGTAGTGTATCCTTTTCAGTATCAATAATTGATGAACAATTCAATAAAATAAAATCTTTTACTCCATAACAATGCTTCTCTTCATAAAGATCTAGTGACACCACCATAGGATTTTTTTTCTTCTTTCCCGTGAAGATTCAGGGTAGAATAGGTATTCAGCAACCCATGCTTCACATAAAAGGTGACCATGCTTGTCATGAGAGGTGACTAACGGGATCGGGTGGTTAGGCTCAATGACTTTGATGATGCATGTCATTGTATCCCAATTGTGTGCATCGATGCTTATGATATCAATCACTGGATTGTCAGTTTACAGATCGCCCTCATTTAGCTGAATATTGCTGAGTGCGGTGTTAAACACACAAACAAACAAACAGGGAAATTAGCCAATGAGCATTGAGGCTTCTAAATACTCGGTACAAACAAGTGGAGCATTCAGATCTATGTTTGTAAATTTCTAAACAAGTGAAACTGAATTGTTCCCAATGTTGATAATTAAGGCCACACTATTATATTGTTGTGGATATTTATAACACAGTCGTTTCTGAGGACCATTGCATCGTCACTCAAAAGGGAGTCCCATTGCAAGAATATTAATGCTCTATGTGGGTTTTCCAGTATACAAATCAAATTTCCGAACTGGGGTGGTGTAGAAATGAAGCAAATAATTTTAGTCAGCTGATTGGCTGAAAATTCCATGCATCCATTTACATGGGATGATCTAAGTTTGCTCAGGGTTCCCCTGACATGGTCTCCTGTTGGGTGTCAGAGAGGCATCGGGTGGGAGTAAAAGATCTCACTTCAATGAGATTGAAGACAGGACTGACTTATGGATTCACCTTATATTTTTGCATGTCTTATCAATCTACTTGTCAAAAATCCTGTCATCATACCAACTTGTACTGTGTGTCATTTTGCTTCATCAGCTTTCCATTAAAGAGTATTAAGTTTCGGCCGATTCTTGTTTCGTACTATCGGATGTTCAGTACAATCCCATGTTTGGTACTCTATGCCATGTTTGGTACTATATCCCATGTTTGGTACTATCCCATGAGTGATACTCTATCCCATGTTTGGTACTGTCCCATGAGTGATACTCGATGCCATGTTTGGTACTATATCCCATGTTTGGTACTCTATGCCAGGTTTGGTTCTCTATCCCATGTTTGGTACTATCCCATGAGTGATACCCCATCCCATGTTTGGTGCTATATCCCATGTTTGGTACTCTATCCCATGTTTGGTACTCTATCCCATGTTTGGTACTCTATCCCATTTTGGTACTATATCCCATGTTTGGTACTCTATCCCATGTTTGGTGCTCTATCCCATGTTTGGTACTATATCCCATGTTTGGTACTATATCCCATGTTTGGTACTATATCCCATTTTGGTACTATATCCCATGTTTGGTACTATATCCCATGTTTGGTACTCTATCACATGTTTTGTAATCTATCCCATGTTTGGTACTATATCCCATGTTTGGTACTCCATCCCATGTTTGGTACATGTTTGGTACTATATCCCATGTTTGGTACTCTATCCCATGTTTGGTACTCTATGCCATATTTGGTACTTTATCCCATGTTTGGTACTATATCAGATGTTTGGTACTCTATCACATGTTTGGTACTCTATCCCATGTTTGGTACTATATCCCATGTTTGGTACTATATCCCATGTTTGGTGCTATATCCCATGTTTGGTACTCTATCCCATGTTTGGTACTATATCCCATGTTTGGTACTCTATCCCATGTTTGGTACTCTATCCCATTTTGGTACTATATCCCATGTTTGGTACTCTATCCCATGTTTGGTGCTCTATCCCATGTTTGGTACTCTATGCCATGTTTGGTACTATATCCCATGTTTGGTACTCTATCACATGTTTGGTACTCTATCCCATGTTTGGTACTATATCCCATGTTTGGTACTTTATCCCATGTTTGTTACTATATCCCATGTTTGGTACTCTATCCCATGTTTGGTACTATATCCCATGTTTGGTACTCTATCCCATGTTTGGTACTCTATCCCATATTTGGTACTAGGGTATATCCCATGTTTGGTACTCTATCCCATGTTTGGTACTCTATCCCATGTTTGGTACTCTATCCCATGTTCGGTGTTATCCCATGTGACACAGTGAGTGTTAATATGTACATGGAAACATTCCACCATCTACACACTACACTCACGCACCAAGGCATGCTTGTGCATAGTAAGTCCTTCCTTTATTCCTTGTTTCAAGACTGGGATCATTTGGAGAATCTGGAAAACATTCATTCCAGTGTGTGTGAAATCATTGGGTAAATACAAACATATACCATGTATACAAGTGTAAGTTATCAAAGATCGCAATCATCTTAAAATGATATGTTCAAGTATAAACCAAAGAGTGAGTGACTATCGTTTTACGCCGCTTTAAGCAATATTCCAGCAATATCACAGCGCGGGACACCAGAAATGGGGTTCACACATTGTAACCATGTCGGTATTTGAACCCGGGTCATCGGCGTGACGAGTGAACGCTTTAACCACTAGGCTACCCGACCGCCCCTATAAACCAAAGAGAAATATCAACACAGCCATGCTCTCAAGAGCTGTAACATGACATTCCTAAACCAGTCAGTGTACAGATTTTTTCTCCAAAACTGTTGAGTTGGTGGTGGCAACAATAACAATAATTATATATCTTAAATTAATACATGTACAATATTTTTTTTTCATAAAAAATCCAATTAACAGGCTTTCTAAAGTAACTACATAGATGGCTAGTATTCTCTTAAATGTCCAAAGGATACTGACCGTCCTAAATGTATCTACTTATAAGATAACTGAAATTATAGATTGATCAGGGACAAAAAGAGACTTTCCTCAATTTCTTTTAGCCTTTTCTGTGATATTTTGGATCAGCGCAATTGATCCATGAATAAAGTAATCAAAAGAAAAGTTTTATTTCGTATCAAGGGAATACAAGAATCCATCTCAACCCTTCAGAAAGGTGACACATCTCTGAAGGACTTCATACCTGCATCCATTCATTACACTTTCAATAGGAATGAGATATTGCTATAAGGATATGCTGGGAGAAGATTGGTAGCTTGTTACAAATTTACTATCAAAATGTGAAAATATGTCATTCAATGCTATGATATATTAAGTATCGATGCCTCCTTGTTTTTATTGTCCTCTGAGAATGACTGGTTTAATCACCAACTTGATGAAAAGAAGCTATCTTCCTCATGACTTACCCTGTGAGGCAATGCCTTGAGTCGGGCCAGATACTTCGTGAAGCCTTCCTGGGAGTCGAAGCCATGGTATTCAATCAGGTGGACCAGGTCATTGTGTATTCCCTCCATGAAATTTACAGGGAGCAGGTAGCTGAACATGTAGTGATGTTATTTAGCAAAATATTTTGTAGTAGTAGTAGTGGTAGTAGTTGGTTGGTTTGTTGTTTAACGCCGCACTCAGCAATGTTCCAGCTATCTGACGACGGTCTGTAAATAATCGAGTCTGGACCAGACAATCCAGTGATTATTATCATGAGCATCGATCCACGCAATTGGGATCGATGACATGCATCAACCAAGTCAGCGAGCCTGACCACCCGATCCCGTTAGTCGCCTCTGACGACAAGCATAGTCGCCTTTTACAGCAAGCATGGGTTGCTGAAGACCTATTCTACCCCAGATATCTTTGTGGGTGAGTAGTAGTAGTAGTAGTAGTAGTAGTAGTAGTAGTAGTAGCAGCAGTAGTAGCAGGAAGAGGAGGAGTGGCAAGAGCAATAGTAGTAGTAGCAGCAGTAGTAGCAGCAGTAGCAGTAGTAGTAGTAGTAATTGCAGTAGCAGTAGTAGTGGTAGCAGTAGTAGTAGGTTTTTTTGTTGTTTAACGCCGCACTCAGCAATATTCCAGCTATATGACGGCAGTCTGAATATAATTGAGTCTGGACAAGATAATCCAGTGATTGACATCATGAGCATCGATCCACGCAATTGGGATACATGTATCAACCAATTCAGTGAGCCTGACCACCCGATCCCGTTTGTCTCCTCTTACGACAAGCATAGTCCCCTTTTACACCAAACATTGGATGCTGAAGACCTATTCTACTACGGGTAGTAGTAGCTGTAGCATTAACAGTAGTTGTAGTAGCATTAGCAGTAGTAGTAGTAGTTGTAGTAGTAGTAGTTGTTCTGGTGCAAAGTGTACAAAGTAGAGGGGACCATTCCTCACCATTTAAACTTTGCCCCATTCAAGTAGGTCGTCAGGTCTTCTGTGAGCAGGGCAAAACTGTCCTTGGTTACCTGGCAACAAGACGAGGCGTCCAACGCTTCTGCTTCCGACAGGAACTCTCGAACCTTTGTCTGAAAAGGTAAGAAAAACCTACTAATTTGTTATACATTGTCAAAGTCAAAATCTTGAAATTAACGTGAGCGTGAATTAAACGCAAGTGATCTTTACTTGCATTAGTTACCTTTGCATTTATGACTCCAAATGACTATCAACAATAAGACGGCTTCACTGCACACTTTGGATAGGGGAAATAACAAATTGAATATACACAAACACGTTTTATTGAGCAGCAGTTGTAACAAGTATATAATAAAGTCATTCAAAGAATAGGAATTACACAATGGGCATCCGGTGAGTTATCACTGCTGGGGTCAAGAGTTCTACCCACTCATGTCAAGCTTCTCCGCATACAAATCAGTGAACTGTTGTTGATTCAACTATTGGCTTTGAATTTCCTTAATGCCAATCAACAGAGTAAACATATAAACTGTATGTTGTTTATTGTTTTGACGGGAGTGCTCTACTCAGTGCTGATAAGCAGTGCTATTTGCTGTTTGATTGAATTAAGGTAAGCATATGTATCATTCCACTGGGGATGGGGTGGGGGAGTCGCATTGATATAGAGTCGTTTGGCTAAGGGTCAGCAGTCGTATTAATTTCCAGATTTCCAGTATTAGTTCCAACGGTTTCTCAAACCTGGGTCTCCAATGGGATGTAGTAAAGGAACAACCTTTAAAGATGGTCTAAAGATGGCTGCAATTAAGTCTGAACAAGCATGAAATACTCATATCCCCCACCAATATGTCCGGTCTAAGTCAAAGTCGTTGCCATGGAAACTCGAAAAATAAATTTTCCAAAAATCACAAACTATCAAAAGGCACAAGGTCACCACTAGACCTATCTATGTGCCAAGTTTGGTGAAGACATCTTTCATGGTTTTTGAGTTCCTCTCCGGAAACAAAATGTGATCAACGGAAGGACAGCCCCCATTAAAATATACTCCTTCCACTTCGTGGCGGGGGATAATAATACTTGCCAATTAGGGAAGATCAACAGCATCATTTATCTAATAGTTACTGGGCCTGTATCAGGTAAATCATTGGCTGAGTGTGTGGGGGAAATGTCTTGTAACAGGTTAACTAATGGCTATGTGTGCGAGACATGTGGTCTGGAACAGGATCACTATTTTTATCATATAATGGGTAGGTTTCTCGGCAGGATAAAGCCAACGGATAAAAACGATATCCATTGGGGTTATATTAAAATAGTTGGATTTGGCCGAAATATGTTTGAATTGTTACCTTGTTTCGTTTTGTCGCTGTGTGTACATCTGACAATACTTCTTAACGTTATGATAGGACAGACCGACTGTCAGCAATGTCTGACCGTGGCCCTGACGTCTCATAGACTAGGGTTAGAGTAGCTTCCCTTTGACAAAGGGCAGTTACTCTAGCAGACAGACCGATGGATTGCTGCGAAAGGCAATTAAAAACAACTGTTGTTTTGCGTATATGTTGCTTCGCCACTGTATAAGAAACAGATTTCAGTTGGAACAGTATTGGCTACTGTCACTGTCCGACTGACACATCACTTACCCTGTGACTTAATAAATATTAATGCGTGCATTCCAAGAAACCTCGCAATGTTTCTGTAATGTTTGTGAGAGAGAGCAAGCGATTTTGAAGCACAGAATTAAAGAATGACATTTTATGATAAAGAGGTTACGGTATCACGCTTGTGTGTTTGGGGATGGTTGATATCCTGTATTAGGAATAAACACTATGTATTTAGCTCGCCAAGGCTCACTAAATACAATGTTTATTCCTAATGCAGGATATTTACCATCCCCAAACACACTCGCGTGATAACCTCTATGTGTGTGAACGGTCACGAAATAGCACAAGGCATGACGTAATACATTGAGCATTTCAGCATGCATTTATTATATACTCGTCGGAAAGAGCCTGATTAAACTCAGAATGTTTTACAAATTGCAGCCATGTGTCAATTTTTATTGTAAACAGTGTCCTTTAGTAGTTTAGTGTTCTTTTTGTGCACTGACGTTCTTTAATATACATTGTTCTTTCTTTACATGACGTCTTTTGTTTGCGAGTAGTTCATTGGTATCGTGTTGCATTTTGAATTCATTACATTTATTTGTATGTAAATAATTACTTTTATTTGAAACATACATTCTATATTCATAATATTTGACTATTATTGTATAGTTTTATCCTTTATTTCAGATTTGTTGACTGAATGGCCGTCGATAGAATTCAATGTTAAAAAATGCAAAGATAAAAAGATTTTTTTTTTTTAAATTTCAAACCAAATAATGTATTTTACCCAATTTTCCTGTCACTTCGGATTACAAGATAAATTATCCTTTTTCTTCATCTCATGCCTTCATACAATGTTAAATACAAAATACTATAAATACTGAACAAACAACTCACCTCTCTCTTCAGATATGCCTCTTCACTGATGTCATCCCAGCGGTCATCGTAGTCATGGTTCCCACAGTAGGAGGCAAACTCAGGACTGTCTTCTTGCCTCCACTGCCAGAACCTGTCAAACAGAGACTCCACATCCGCTGTGCCACTCATGACTGAATCCGAAGGCTGAAAAGTAACATTCATAATTATGATAATGTACACATTTCTACATAGGAGAAGACCCGTGAAGTTCCGGGGTAGAATAGGTCTCAGCAACCCATGCTTGCCGTAAAAGGCGACTATGCTTGTCTTAAAATGCGACTAACGGGATCGGGTGGTCAGGCTCGCTGACTTGGTTGATGCATGTCATCGATCCCAATCGCGTGGATCGATGTTCATGATGTAAATCACTGCATGGATTGTCTGGTCCAGACTCGATTATTTACAGACCGCCGTCATATAGCTGGAATATTGCTGAGTGCGGCGTAAAACAACAAACCAAACCAAAACATACATAGGAGAAATATGAAAATGCAAATCCTCCATCTTATCAACACTTCTTCCTGGACGAGTGGTTAGTGAACACCAGTACATTTTGAAAGATAATCATGGAAGATCCTTGCAAATGCAGGGATGTGAATGGATATTTTCTTTTTAAGCTGAAACTTCTTTTCAAAGGAGTGTGATCCATAAGTGAGGGGAGTTTATTAGGGGTCGGGGGTCTTGACGCCCCTGAAGCCATCAGATTTTAACAAATTTGTGGTCACTAAAATTCGTGGAAATTCGCGGAAGATTCTCACCCCTGCAAATGTTTAAAACAAGCCTAGAATTTTATCTAAGATGATGTATAAAAAAACTTGTGGCATTCATGGTCAGATGTTTTCAGCAACAAAAAAATAATTGAATACTGTGGCTAACAAACAAAAAATATTTAGCAAATTATGGGCTTGCATTTTTGTTTTTTAAGTACATCGGCCTGTTCCAAAAAGAAATTACCTACGTTGGACAAATGTGTAGCAATACTCTGAATACCTGTATGACACAGTGACTCGATCAGGTTTTCCCATGTTTTCCTGACATGGCCAATAACTAGTATACTACTTGTTATGTTTGGAAGCAAATTAATGCATTAAAAACACTTTAAATAATCTATGTCTTTAACAAAAGCTATTCACGTTATTTTATCACCCTTAATGAAATATCCCAAAGATTTGTAGTAGCTATCATCAGAGTGAATTATATGACTGTAAAAGAAGAAAAAATCCGCAAACAAATTTATCGTTTGGATTTGTTTTGATGACGGTAATGCTACCACCAAACAACATAGAAAGAAAAGCAAAACAACAAGAGTGCACTCCCTTTGATCCATGCTCGGCAATCCCCGCCCTGAAGGAGATTACACATAAAAACGGACATTCACGTGACTATTTGTACACTGCGGGATGCATATACCTCATCAACACAAACAATGTCAACATACACAAGTGGTGACGTACATATATCAGGCGAATAATCACTGCTTTTTAACAGCAGCCGCAAAGGTCAACCTTCTGCTTCAGAAAAAGCCGGAAGTCCCAATTGACCCCATTATAAATGAATATTCATGAGTCGGCTTTGCACGCCGTTTTCCTGCATATTCGATTTACAACACAATATCGATTGACATAATAGAATTTAAACATTCATAACATTGACATAACAACGCATTAGTATTATTTTTTTCGTTTGCACGATATTGTTTTAATAAAATTTAATATCCTGAACTTGAAGGAATTGCAGAAAGGTACACTAGCTAACGTTCACCCAGATAGCATTCAGACGTTGGCCCAACGTCGGCAATGGTTGGCAGTGTCGCGGTCGGATTTTATACGTTGGCCCAACGTTGTTACAACGTTAGGTCGCATTTCGGAAATTATTTCCAAGGGGCGCTACTCGTAATTGACAACTTCACAGAGAGGGCGCTGCGTTTTTTGCGCTTCCAACGAGCAGACGACGAGACACAAGCACACGTTCGATCATCGGAATACCGTTTTCCTCGAATATAAAGAGGTAAGTCTTTAATCATTATCTAATATGATGTACAAACAGTACCCGAGAATAAAACAACCATTGTTCATTCAGAAATATCAACACGAGTAATTATTTTCCAGAAATTGAAAACACCACAAACTTCATCAAGTTCATGACCCGAAGCCAAATAGGAATATATGTCACTCTGATTGCTTGCAAATATATAGCTTGCTATTACTAGCATACCCCCAAAAAAGTCGCGCTTGTCCGTATCATAAAGTTTGTCGTTATCGTGAGGACAAGTTAGTGCAAAGAAATGTGCACCGTGTCGCGTAAGTGCAGTTGCAGTGTCGATCTCAGCTGTTTCTAACAGTTGGTGGTCATCGGACAGCGAGCGACCACATGACTACCTAAACAAACACTGACTGTGGTATTTGTAAATGAATACTGGTTGTTTCTATTCTCGTGGAAGTTTAAAAATAACAAGCAAACTCAACTGAAAAGGTCAATTTCGTTCTCGCTTGTGCAATTTTACGGTCAAAAAGATCAACTAAACTGAACAATTCAGAACGAGGCTTCCAAAACTCAAAGCATTCCGTGTACATGATAAAATAATACCATGCAGACTCCTACTGATCAGTGTACGGAGCTTTTCCCTGTTGTCGGCAACATCGCGAGTTCAGTTTTCGATCACAAATCAGTGGCCGTGGGATTGCGTTTGTTGTTATTTGAAAGGGATTGATAATGGCATAATCGCTTTTTTATTTGTGCATACCGCGGGGGAGTAATGGTTAGAACGAAGGGAACGTATTGGATTAGATTGGGTACGAAATAGTCATGAAGTCATTTCCGATTGAGAATAATATATTTCAATAAATATTTACAGAGCTGTTTCAGCTTCATCTTGTGTTGTCTCCGATATCGCATTTTGTTAATTTTTCCAACGTTACTATCTTTGTAAATGTTAGAACTTAGATATCATGGCATATTTATATGGAAAATATTCATATTTATATTTTTAAAATAAAATAGAATCTAAAATCACGATTTTAATTTAATACCAGTGTTAACACTTCTATTACTTATTGGAAGGTCAATTCATAATCTTATTCAACATTCATGCTTCCAACATTGGAACTCTTTATTTGGCAATATATTTTTTTTTTTCATTTATTTGTTTATTTTTCACATCAGATTTTAGAAACTTTGCCAACATATGCATGCTATTTTGCATTATTTTTTACTTGATCACAAGTTTGTGAGGTACAGCAGAAACGTAAAGTTATTGCTTTTGAATAATTACAGTTGATTTCTATTGGCTGATAAAACTATTTGCCAAATATAACCACTCACATCATACTGTTAGTAAATCAGATTTATCGCTACTGATTTATTTGAGAATGTTATACTTTGAGGTTTCTATTTTTCTTTCAGGTGGAGTTTACAGTATTGTGGAAGCATATTTGTTTACATCACATCACAGCCAGAAAGGTATACATGATGCAATAAATAATATATTCAAACATCTTCAATAATGGAAATTTAGATGATTCTTATTTAATTACACCCTCAATCTAAAAGGGCGGGTGATCAAGTTTATCTGTCCGTCCTTCCTTCCAAAGACATTTTTTTTGTGTGAGTGCAGTTCAAAGTTTGATTTTGATATGTATATTTTCGGAAAAATAAGATTCTTTAAATGTTTTTAACTTCAAATATTTCTTTTTATGTCAACCTTTGTGCGACCTATCACTTGAACACTACTTCATGGATTCTTTTCCAATTATGGGTACAGTTTCTACACCCACAGGAGAGGTGCAGTGCGAAGTTTGGTTTTGATTAGTGTATTTTCTAAGAAAAAATAGCTTTTG
Organism: Haliotis rufescens; assembly: GCF_023055435.1. Lineage (NCBI taxonomy): Eukaryota > Metazoa > Mollusca > Gastropoda > Lepetellida > Haliotidae > Haliotis > Haliotis rufescens. The sequence goes on from NW_025964361.1 coordinate 8,349,945, forward strand.
TTATGATTTGAACTTAAAATATTTTTTATTTCAACAATTGTGCTACCTATAACTTGAGATCTACTAGAGAACATGGATTCTGTCCAAATTTAACGAACACTTTTATATTAAAAAATGGGATGCACAGCAAAGGTTGATTTTGATATGTGTATTTTATTAAACAATATAATTTTTGTACATGTTTTGAACTTAAAATGTTTGTTTTTTAATTCAACATTGTGCGACCTTTAACTGCATGGATTCTTTCCAAATTTAAGAAACACTTTCTATGCTAATAAAAGAGGTACAGTGAAAATGTTGATTTTGATATGTGTATTTTCAGAAAAAATATGATTTGTTTCATGTTTTGAACTTAAAATTATTTTCTTCAACATTTGTGAGACCTATAACTTTATGTGCAGTGCAAAGTTTGATTTTGATAATTATGCTTTTTCTATGTTTTAAACTTTGAAAAATGAATGAGTCGTTACTCTTGTTCATTTAGTGTTAATAGCTTTTCTGCCTATCTATGATTCAAGAGCATCATGGTATTACTGTCTATGCTACCTTCCCAGTTTTAGCAGTTTTTTAACAGTTTTATGACTTGGATGGGTGGAGGTAGCACTGCTGAAACCTTTTTTTCATACATCAAATTATTATTTAGGGGAAGGCAACCATTTTGTATGTAAAAAATGTCCCTTGCCTTATCATTATTATGATTGTGTCATTGTTTTATTCAGTTACCAAGGCACACAGAGAGACCGTGGATACAGTTGAAGATCATCCCTGTGATAAGTTCTTCTGACATCTGAGGATTGAAAAGGCTCCTCAACCACTCAGCCCAAGTTCTGATTTGTCATGTAACAAATAAATAAAGGTCACCGAAACCAGAATTCTATTGTCATTTTGTTGCTGTTATCATATTTTTTAATAGATCAAGTATATTGATCATAGGACATCCGATGCATGGACGATTTTGCTTGTCTCAGTGTTGCCCTAATGCTGAATGTATGGGGTAAGGCCAAGAAAAATTAAACGTTTCAATTTGTGGCAGGCTTATTGTCTGATGGTTTTTAATTTGCAAACTTGTGTGAAAATCATTTATCTTTTAATAGTGTTGAAACATTTGTGAACAAATTGCACATAGTCTTGAAAATGGTTTTGGAAAGTAAATATTATAGCACCAAATTGCACGTGTAATTTAAAACATTTTGAATTTTTTCTTGGCCCTATTTCAAACTATGTATGCCGAGGTACCCTTCCAGAAGAGAGCGCATTTAATTGGCATGTTCTTTCATGGAATGAGTTCAGAGTGAATCTAACTTGCAGAATGTATTCCTTGTTACCTGATGTCTTAACTACCTTGGTACAAACATTTCAGGCTGCCTGGGAGGTATAGTGAGGAATAAAACAGACGTAATCCAACGTTGGCCATCAACGTTGGGCCAATGTTGGCTATCAACGTTGGCCCAACGTCATTTTGACCGGCGGCCCAACGTTGGGCCAACGTTGGCTGAACATCGTTGTCCCAACGTTGGGTAAACGTTGGCCCAACGTTGGCAAAGAAACGTTGGCCCAACGTTGGGTCAACGTTGGACCAACGATGTTCGGCCAACGTTGGCCCAACGTTGGGCCGCCGGTCAAAATGACGTTGGGCCAACGTTGATAGCCAACGTTGGCCCAACGTAAGTGATAACGTTGGCCCAACGTTGGCCCAACGTCTGACTGCTATCTGGGCAGCGTTCCCAATATCAGTTAATTAGCGATCGAGTGAGTATGTTTTAGGCATCTTTTAGCAAATTCCAGCAATATTTCGGCGGGGGACACCAGAAATGAGCTTCACGCATTGCAACGAAGCCGGGTCTTTCGGGTGACGAGTGAACGCTTTAATCACTAGGCTGCCCCACGGCCCATCTTAAATATCAAGACTCAAAAGAAATACATATATCTACAGATCATTTGTGAGTATGTAAAATAAAATGTGTATACCTCGTTCGTCCTTCCTACTCCCCGACAACTCCTGCAAATATCCACAGTCCCGTAAAACCCTTACCGGACCTCACATATGAGTGTTAAGTTATACTAAGTGAGGTGATCGTTATTTATGAGATACTGTGTTTTCAATGTCGAGCAAAATGTTATCTATATATAGACTTGCCTGGGCGCTTATTTTAAAGTGAAGCCGAACGTTAAATTTCGGGCCTTCAATTCTACAGGAGCTGTGTTAAATTATTGTGATTTGAAACCTCTGACCAAACAGTAAAGTAACGTCCAAAATAAGTCATGATATTGTCTAAAAACATAACAAGGACTTCATTGAAACAGTTTAGAATAAAACATTTTCTGTGGGAGAAATATAGCTCGTTTGTTATTTATAAACACGTTTACTACTTTCACAGGCAAATGTTGTAACTCGGCTGTCGTGTTAAATATATAACCAAACCTACAATCTACTACAGATTAGCTTACAATTAAGTAACAATTAAAATTACACTCTCAGCTAACACATCAAACGTTGCTATTTTCACCGATAGAGAGGATTAGCAGAGTGTGTCAAAGTATCGTAAAGGCTCGCATGATAATTTGTGTATGCCTCATAATATATTTCAATAACACACGTGGTTAATAATCTGTTATCATACATAGTGTCAATTTCAAAATAATAGACGTATAAGATATGATATTGTAACTTTAGAAAAAGCGTAGGAATACACTGTTTGAGCCGCCCCATGTATAATATATACAGTCAAGTCCCGTTAATCCGACATCGATGGTTGCATATGATTGTGTCGGATTAACGAGTATGTCGGATAAACGAAATTTAGTAGTATCAATGTTCGTTATCGAAAATCGGACAACTACACGACAGATAAGGATTCAAACACGTTATAAAAAATATAAAATATATACCATATTGTTATGTTAAATTATTGGCGGAATATGTTTTCTAATCATTCAACCTCTAAAGTTTAACACAAAACAACTGTTACGGACTGTTTGACAGATTCAAAATACTTTAAAAAGCATAGTCTGGAATGGAAGTCGCAACTTTGAAACTGGTACCCAAAGCTTAAGAAAGCTGCTTTCTAAGTGGCTAACGTCGACTTCCTGTTGGTCATTTCATTGGTAGGTCATAGTTCGCGAAAGGTTGTTCTGTGTGTTCTGTGTGTTTACATAAAGCAATCACTCATTCGGAAACCTATACTTCTTGCAAACGTTTTTTAGCAGGTTGGATTTGCATCTATGTATACAAGATTAACTTAATGTATAGAGCTTGCTAAATGACCCCATTTGCATATTTATCTAATCGCGATATCAAGTTTATCGAATTGGTTTGTCGCATCGTTAACACTATCCATCCCATGATTGATAGATTAATGAGTCACATTCTCAACACTCGATCATTGCGTGGTGATCATGAATGATTGGTATTATTTGAACACACTTTTTATGGTACCATGCGTGACTGATATAACACATGATGTCTTTTAAAAACATGCCGGAGGTAGCATCGGGTACATTTGGAAAAGGGGGACACGGGTGGCCCGGTCGTCTAAGGCGCCGCGATTCGCTGTGCAGAGTTGTTTCCCTTGGGCACGCCAGAAACCTATGAGTGTGGGTTCGAATCCCGGTTCGCTCCGATTATGTTTCTAGGTTTGTCAGCACCACACCCGTGCTCGTGGGTTTCACCGAAGTGGTAAACGTCTGAGACCTGCATGAAATGATGATGATGTAACGATAAGATTTATGGATGAACATTTTCTTTATTACAATTAGGAACGACGTTTCGGTGTACGTTCTAACTACGTTATCAAGCAAGCGACCTACACAGAAACGTCGTTCCTAATTATAATAAAGTAGCTGTTCATCTATAAATCTTAGTACTCCAGCTTCTAAATGCCTCTCAAAGAAGCTGATGATAATAATAATAATCATTACCCCGATCTATGGATCAGAATGAACTCGATTTTCATTATCAGCTCCTTGGGCAGTATACAACATAAATTGCTTGCGAGGCGCTAGAAGATTACTAGTCACATTATAAGCTCATCCTACCTGTCGAACAGACGCATATTACGAACAGAAATAATATCCGTCTGTTCACCCAGTTGGAAATGGGTACCCCCCCCCCCCCCCCCCACACACACACACACACACAAAGCTACACGACACGATATGTAAAGTGGAGTATCACATATTCAAAAGCAAAATAAAAAATTAATGATAACTAAGAATTAATAATAATTATGGTAATATGGACTATATGGATTCTCTACTTGATCGATCTCCTCTGTACACAGTAAACCACAGCATTATTTAATGCGCATAAATAAAAAAAGTCCTTTGAGATCAAACCGTTTCTGAGGAGAAAATATGACGTTACAGTTATGAAACTTATCAAATGTTTTCAGTTGAATGAGAAAGGCATTTCAACACTCGCATGTTTGGAACACAGAACAAAGCTAAATGTATAGGTAAGGCTCCGTGCAAAATCGATAGAGGTCTTAAAGAAGCATATTTCTAATTAATGTATTTGAACATGCGCTATTCTTTGACCAAGCTGAATTCCTTATTAGGAGATGTAGATAAAGACAGTGGTCTACACTTGCAGACGGTACAGACATATGGTACAGGCATCCGTATTGGTCACAGACTTGGTCTCAGACTTTCTCTAAGTACTCAAATGACGTCGACAAATTGAAATAATCAGACAATTTTTCAACACGACTTGGGTAAAGCACCAAAAACGTTAATGCAGAATTTGATCCGAAATGTTGAATTTTTAAAAATATTCTTCGGAAAGCCACTGTCCACCTGTAGCCTATTTGAACCCTCATCAAAGCAAACATAGTGAGTAATGTGTCAGTACCACATCTACTTAACCCTTTGAGTGAAGCAAGTAGGCCGCTTTTAGCAATATTACCGCATTATCTCGGCGGGGGGACCAGATCGGGCTTCACACTTTGTGCACACATAGGCCAGCCAACGTTTTAACCACGAGGCAACCTTCCGCCCCTGGTAAGTATATAAGCTTCATCCCATGCACACTAAAGCACCTTCATCGTCTGGACAGGAATGAGAAGTCTCTAGCCATGGTGGGTCTCCTGCGTTAAACTAAATATATATACCTGTCACAAGATCATTAGCATTAATAGGAGTTGACAAATGTAAAGCTGTAGATATAGATGCGACAATACTACTGTCATGCATACCTAATCGGAACTATTGTAGTAGGTGTATTTACATTTGTCGAGTTAATGAAAGAAAAAAGTGAAGAAGAAAAAAGATTTTAACGTAAATAAACGAGACTGGTGCGTGCGCTCTACCACCATCACAGTTTATGACCGTATGTTGGCAAAGTAGAGTTGCTTCCCTTACACCTACATGACAAACGCGCTACATAACATGATGATGGGTAAAGGTTCAAAGTGTCACCACGCGATGTACACACCAGTGCGCTGATTAGGACCAGTGCACATACAAAGGTAGACTTGCCCAAGTCTCTAAGGCAATGATTATTAGTTTAATAATGATTCCTCTTATATAAATATTAAGAACACTGGCGTCCTTAGTCGGTCCGCTCATCTAAACTTGCCTATTATAAGGATAGAACTACCATACACCCATGGACTTATCATTAAGTATAGACTTGGAGTTAGGCTAAAACAATACGTTGTAAGCTTTCCGTGAGCTTTTCATATACACTCACAAATGACCGTCAATAGGTCCACTCACGTGGCCTACACCTCTGTTGCCGCTGTGAATTTTGGTAAAATCGGCCGAACTTGTCGAATGTCTCAATACAAATATGCAGCGTGACAGATCTGTGAACGGTTGACACAAGCTATTCTATAACACACCAACAGCACATTATCATCAAATTGAGACCATTGAATGATTGACACTTTCTGCTATAACACATCGAGCAAACAATCTTTATGTCAGATCATTGAGTGATTGACATAAACTATGATATAACAGATGAACAGCAACATATCACCATGTCAAATCATTGAATGATTGACAATAACTGTGCTACAACACATCAACAGCACAATATCTACACCTCAGATCATTGAATGATTGACACTGACTATGCTAAACGCATCAACAGCACAATATCTTCTCCTCAGATCAGTAAATGATTGACACCAACTATTTAAAAACACGTCACTAGCACAAAATCTTCATGTCAGATCATTGAATGATTGGCACTAACTTTGCTATAACACATCAACAGCGCAATATCTTCACCTCAGATCATTGAATGATTGACACTATATAACTATGCTATAACAAATCAACAGCACAAAATCTTCATGTCAGATCATTGAATGATTGACAATAACTGTGCTACAACACATTAACAGCACAATATCTACACCTCAGATCATTGAATGATTGACACAAACTATGCTATAACACATCAACAGCACAAAATCTGCAAGTCAGTCCATTGAATGATTAACTCTAACTATATGCTAAAACACATCAACAGCAAAATATCGTGTCAAATCAGTAAATGATTGACACCAACTATTTATTAACACATCAACAGCACAAAATCTTCATGTCAGATCATTGAATGATTGATACTAACTATGCTACAACACATCAACAGCAAAATACCATCATGTCAAATCTGAACGATTGACTGATAGACATTGACTATGATATAACTTACCAATAGTACAACGTCTTCACGTTAGATTAGTGAATGATTGACACTAACTATGCTATAACAGATCAACAGCGCAATATCTTCCACGTCAGATTAGTAAAGGATTGACACTGACTGCTATAACATACTAACAGTACACTATCTTCATGTCAGATTAGTGAATGATTGACACCAACTATGCTATAACAGATCAACAGCGCAAAATCTTCACGTCAGATTAGTGAATGATTGACACTAACTATGCTATAACACATCAACAGCAAAATACCATGTCAAATCAGTGAATGATCGACACTATCTATATTATAACACATCGACAGCACCGGGGCAACAAGTGATGTATATCTCCGTGTGCAATACACAACAGTAGACACAACACCAGCGCGCCTGCATTCCGTGTTTATCTGATTCATCGAAATGTGGCTTTTCTAAAAAGAAAATAATGCTTTTCCAGTGCGTTGCTTCTACAAACAGAACCAATGGGTACCTGGATCGTTAGAAGTTCCAACAACGTTCACTTCCCTGTCTCCGACGCGGTAGAGTATATAAGACTTTCTTGCAACTGTCTCGGCGTTTCTTCCCTCCTGAGATTTACTGTTAGGCTTCACGAGCCGTGCATAAACTTTGGAGAGTATCCATGTTTTAAAACAGATTTATCACTAGAAAACGCATTCTCCAAATTACAAGTCAACAACGCTGTGGGATAAACAGGTACCTACATATCAATTTTCACAAGATGGGTATATGTGGACGTAGGCCTAAATGCTACCAATGCATATTTATTCTTGTTTTAGCAGTATAAAGTGAGATAAAATTTCATCGGATGAAGAACATCAGGGAGCACAGTTGACAACGTAATACTCTAGGTTGTCCTTTTTTCAAGAAATTTTACAACCGTGTTTCCAACTTCTCTGCATTTTGTTTTTAAGTTCATTTTCGTAAAGTTTGCTGGCGTAATTACACGAAACGGTTCATACCTGGATCTGGGATAATGTTTTATTAAAAAGAAATATTGTTGTATAACGCCGTTTAACGCCACTCTCGGCACTATTCCAGCTACATGACGGCGGCCTGTAAGTAATCTAGCCTGGACAAGACAATCCAGTGATTGATACTGTGACCAACGTCGCGGGCCGTCGTAATCCACCAAGATACTGATCCTGATCATCCAACCCATTAGACGCCATCTGTCAACAAGCATGGGTTCATTGGCACCATCTGCAACCCGGACTCACAATGGGGTCCGTGGTTTATGTTCAGGGGGTAAAGCAGGATGCTTAGGATCGTCATAATCATTGACTTGTACATAAGTCCCTTGGTACATCACTACTAACCTCTTGGTCTTGTAGCCTACGAATACTGATTAGCCGAATCTGTTTTACTAGAAGTCCGTTGATCGATAAAAATTATTAAAAGATTTAACGTTCAGGACCCCGTTCCTCTGAGCGATCTTAGCGCTACGATGACCACAAACCTATGTTAAAGTATGGGACTTACGATCACCTTAGTGCTAAGATCGCTTTGAGGAATGGGGCCCTGATCCCGACACAAACATTATCAGCACTGTTGTCCAATATTGAGTATAACATCTTGTCTCGAAGTACTGTTAACTCGAACTCCGTCAACTCAGTATAACTCGATGTGACAGTAGTGTCGATAGTCGACATGGCTTCGGAATAACCAGGTTTCCAGTATGTGTTTCATCGCTAGACATTACCGCTTGCAACACACATGTATGTGCATACAAATAAATATACTGACGGCCAAAAGAAAGTATACACCCATGTTTGGTGATGGCTAAAAAGGAAACAAACAAGAAAAGGTTATTCGATGGTGATGTATTTGATACAGGTAGCATAGTTGTGTGTTGGACTTAAGGCTGCAGTGGTTCGCCGCTGTTTTCAGTATAGTGAGGTGAGGTGAAATTGGGTTTAACGTCGCGTCCAAGATTATTGCACTTATATAGCGACGTGCATGTACGTGTGTGTGTTTGTGTGGCTGCTTGTACTAGTCCGGACTGATGCCGATTTATAGTGCTAGCTCACTGAGATACCATGCCGCAGTTTAACATGAATACCCCACTCAGACACAGTATACTGACTCCGAGCCGACCAGTCCTTGTTTTAGCCCCTTAATGCCGAGCGCCAGACAGGGTAACAACAAGTACCATCTTTTAACGTCTTTTGGTATGACGCGGCCGGAGATCGAACCCCGGACCTTCCGCTCTCCAGGCGGACGCTTTACCACAAGACCACGGAGGCGGTCTTTCAGTATAGTAACGTTTTGATAACGTTTGTAAGTTTTTGGTGACATCCATTTTTCAATTATGTACTTTCTTTTGCCCGGTTGTTTGTGAATTGAGCAATTCCTTCCCCGAGAACTGTGTTGAAAAGGCTACGAATGAGATCCACTTTTGTTGTAGTATTTGATTCGGCTGATCTTTGTGCAGAGGCTTATATGTTAAACTTTGCACGGATAATCCTATCATAATCAAAACATTTATGCAATACCCCGACCTGATTTGCTAATCCGATCATCAAACTAAATTCATGGTCGAGAGTAGCATATGAGGAGCCCGACTGTAGTCGCAGCAAGACGCCCGCTCTGGAAAGATGTGAGAAACGTGAAGGAGTTGGAGGAGGATATCTTCCATACAACGATATACAGACATTGGAGTATACCTCGACCACACAGCGATAGTTTAGGATACATTTCACCGCCACCCTCCTCATCCTCATCCCAGTCTAAATGGTACATTATTGCAGTGAGTGATGTTCAGTACTCGAGTCAGAACTTAACGTCGAGGGCCCAACTTGTACGTTTTGATGAGATTTCGTAGTAGTTGGTATCATGTTAATTATTACCGATACTTTTTTCAGATAGAGTGAAATCTTGGAGAATGAAACCTGATTCATGAAACGATTCTTCCATCAAAGATACCATTTTGGGAGTTTTAAATAATTCTTTTCATGATTCATACGGAATGCATTTTTGTTGTTTCTATTTTCTACCGTGTCGGTATCCAGGAGATTATAAGTGTTGACAAATGAGCTTCACTGCAAAGCCAAGATTTGGCGGGTGATAATACAATGTCATAATCAACTTATCATGTGTAGCTGTTAATGTATGTTCGTTTTTTTTTCATAAATGACTCATTTTCTGTGTCCTACCAAATCGCTGCATCGCGATTCCACAAACTTTTACATACATTGATTTCGGATGTATAAAATGTAGACCCACCTCAGTGATTGGACTGTTGAGTTTTTATTGTTCAAATCTTGCATTACAGATATCCTGACAACTGAACCTTTGAGTGGGGTTGAGTATAGTTATTCGCCATTTTTATCAAGCGTTACTACGATAATAGAACATAGACGTGGGTCTTATAACTTGTGGTCGACAATGACTGAGTGAGTGAGTTGGGTTTAACGCCGCTTTTAACAGTATTCCAGTTATATCACGGCGTGTCAGCTTAGTGTGGGAGGAAAGCCCGGAGTGATGCAGGTCTCAGACGTTTACCACTTCGGTAAAACCCACGAGCACGGGTATGGTGCTGACAAACCTAGAAACATTATCGGGGCGAACCGGGATTCGAACCCACAATTATAGGTTTCTGGCGTGCCTAAGGGACGCAACTCTGCACCGCGAATCGCGGCGCATTGGACGACTGGGCCACCGTGCCCCCTTAGACAGAGAGAAATATCAACAAATGAGCCTTCATCTACGTGTTTTCAATACCAGGCAATAAAGTCAGCAAAAATCCTCAATTTAGCATCACCCACATCGACTCCTAGAATGTCGATCAAATGCTGAACATTGACGTTATCTTATCACACGATAAAGATATAATAAAACGATCGCCGAATTTCCACGAGTCTCGAGTAAGCAACAACCTGACGATCACTTTGAATGATCGATCGGTTGTATCAAACTGATCCTCGTTTTAATACAAGTACCATGTAGTTACCTTAAAAAAAGCGACAATAAGCGTATGGAGAAAATTGGGTGTTTCCCATTAGAAGATCGTAATATGATCAAGGTTTAATACCCTTTAGGTGTACGTCACGCCATGAAATATCCCACATGTAAATCTGACCCCTCTGTGATTAGATCCTTGCATGACGCCAAGGACTGAAGTGGCTTGTGGATGCTTTCAGTGTAGAGTCGCACCTGTACAGGTGTAGAGGTTAATATATTGATTAAAACGGTGATCGATTCACAGCTGGACCTTTGCAACAGCTCTCTGTCTACCCATGGGACATTGGGTAAAAACACGATCCGGATGCATAGTGTGGAGGACAAGGTTTAATAGTAAACTGTATGACTGCTTGATGAAAGCTGTGCCGTGTCTAACATGTTTCCTAGAATGGTAGTTACTTATAAGGTACAGACTCTTTCATATTCGGTGGTGGAGGTGGGGTTAGGGTTTGGGGGTGGATAAACTATGAGCCTTTTTAAAAAATTTTTTTTTATTGTTTTCAATGTTAAATAATATAATAGTTGATAGTTTCAGGATAAGTTAGATACTAGAATAATAGATATGTTACATTACAGAATACAGTTAGTTGGCTATTTGTTAACTTGTGGAATATTTTAGACAAAAGAATAGTGGATAACTTGCTGGATATGTTAGACATTAGAATAGTTGATAAGTTTTGCGGATTTTTTGGATTATATAATAATTGATAACTTGACGGATAGAATAGTTGATTATATAACTTGATGCGTAAGATTATAGAATAGTTGATAACTTGCTGGATATGTTAGACATTAGGATAATTGATAACTTTCAGGAGATTTTAGACAATAGAATACTTGATATCTTGCTGGGTATGTTAGATAATAAAATAGCTGATAACCTCCTGGATATGTTAGACATTATGATATTTGATAACTTGCAGGATATGTTAGACATCAGAATAGTTCATATGCTAGATAATAGAATAGTTGATAACATGCAGGATATGCTAGATAATAGAATAGTTGATAGCATTCAGGATATGCTAGATAATAGAATAGTTGATATGTGAGACATTAGAGTAGTTGATAACTTTCAGTATATTTTAGACATTAGAATAGTTGATAAGTGGTTGGATATGTTACATAATACAATATAGTTTATAACTTGAGAATATGTTAGATCCTTGCATGTTAGAATAGACGATAAGGAGGATAGCAGGATATGTTAAATGCTTGCAAATAATGTTATCTGATATATAATTTGATATGCAGCGCTTACGAGTTCTTTTAGATAGAACTGTCTATATAAAATGCATACGGGTACTATTTAATAATATAATATTGTTATACAGTTTTAGATTTTTTGTAATGAAATAGTTGAAAGTCCAAAGTTTGCATGAAATGTTCTGCAATAGAGAATAGGTCTTCAGCAACCCATGCTTGTCGTAAAAGGCGACTAACGGCTCCGGATGGTAAGCCTCTCTGACATAGTTGATGCATGTCATCGTATCCCAATTTAATACATTGATGCTTTTCATGTCCTTCACTAGATTGTCTGGTCCAGCCTTAATTACGTACAGACAGACGCCATACGGCTGGAATATTGCTGACTGTGTCGCTAAACAAACAAACGAACAAACAAAAACTGGTGTGATAGAAAGTCTCCTTGGCGTACTGTAGCTTGTGGGTAAGGAACTGGTCCAGGGGATCGGACACTGCCCAGTGCCGAGGCACGTGAGGACAACGTGCCGTTCATGCTGCCGGAACCAGAACACGCCACACACATCTATAAACACATTTGACAGACGAGATCTGGCCAGCTAATTTTAGCCGGGTTTACTGCTTCCTTCACTATGTTTGTTAGGACTGTGGCCTTTAATTATAAACACCAGGCTCCCTAATAGCCCAGGTATAACAAGACTCGCAGTATAGATCTCTCGTGACTCGGCGGTTCTCACCTATAAACACAGCGGTCTGAGAGGTATTTGGTAATATCGGAACTGTGTTTCAAACGTTATTCGAATAAGGGACCTGGCGAAGGGGTTTAGGGGCATTGAACCAGATGGATGATGGCAATAGCTGATTTCTTAACCTTACTGCCAACGCACAAGTCTGATGAATTGAATTTGTTCAAGTCACCACATCATTCAGAGCCTTTTTAAAAACCTTGCTTCCTCTTGGCATCATTTTTTTATATCTTGAACTGTCATCTCGAAAACTAGGAGTATGATGTTGTTCCTGTAAATGTTATTCAATGTATTAATCCCGTCAGAACTGTTGCAGAATGACCTGTGCATCTTGTATAGCCCTAACTTTTCCATTTGGACAAGGGCAAAAGGATAGCCTAGTGGTTAAAGCGTTCGCTCGCCACGCTGAAGATCCGGGTTCGATTCCCACATAGGTACAATGCGAGAAACCAGAGACCATATACTAGATATAGATATTATATGGTCTCTGGAGAAACTCATTTCTGGTAACCCCCGCCGTTATATTGTTGGAATAATGCTAAAAGCGTCGTAATATCCAACTCAATCAGTTTTGACAGACATAGAGAAAACATTAGGACATGATTAATCGTAAGATTGCTCACATCGTTTTCTACTACACTGACCCGATTCTTGTAGTTGAACTTTGGTTGTACGTCAATCAATAGGTCTCTCAGTGTTCTGGGATTGTTTTCCAGGGCAGCCAATTCAGCCAAATATCAGTCATATTTTGACTGTTGACTGTTGACGTTTGTATAAGGTCGACACTCGATGACAGATCACCAGATCCGTTGCGAGCTATTTCAGCCGATGTATTGACAGATCTCTGATGGTAATAAGGCCTAATATTCCAACACGAAGGAACCTATTTGAAAGGACAGCAATATCCAATATATTAATGACTTCTTGCTTGGGGTATCTCGTTAGGACATAATTGTTTTTTTCATAACATTTGAGTATACCTGTTTAAGAAAGTTCGATGAATTGTATTTGAAAACACTGTGTTAACCTTTAACGGGTTTTCAATATGTTTTTCACCTTCGAGTGTCTGCTTCAATGGATTATAATCTATTATATTTTTAAAAAATTTACATGTGTTTGAAAGACATCACTTGAGGTAACGTTTTAGTATTCCTGAAAATGTATATGAACGACTTATACAAAATTCTTTGGTGAAGAAATGTCGTTAAATATGTTTTTGTTAGTCTTAGTATGAAGCTTACTACGTTACATGGTGAATCTTAACCTGAAAGGTTATGTGATAACAATTTGCCTCATATGATCAACCCGGGGATGGTGTTTCAAGATAAATGTTGATCTGGACTGTTTATATTCACCCATTAGGTACCTAACTTAGTCGTGCAGTCTTTGTTTAACACATTGCATATAACTAACGTTACTTGTGGTCTCAACCAAGTATATATTTATTTCAACGATAAACGAGGGAGGTAACAGATCACCCTGTAGTACTAACTTCGTTGGCTGGCAGCAGTGGCAGGAGATGGTATTGACTTTGGTCAGACAGGGGAAAAACAATTTGTATATGCTTGGCACTCCTTGTCCTCAAATGGGATTTATAATCTATCGTTGAAATGTCTTCGGGGTTTGTCTGCGCCTGAACAGTTTTATAAACTAGTAAGAAATATTATTGTATTGCTCTCGGCCTTCTCATGAACATAGCAAATGAACAGACAGACAACTGATGAGTAAATGCATTTAAACTGTAGTTGTAGACTGCAATTTGTGGCACGGTGAGGTAGCATAGTGGTTAAAGTGTTCTCTCGTCAGACTCGGGTTCGATTCTGTTATTAGTACACACTGGGAAGCCATTTTGGGGTCCCTTTAGGTCGTTTAATGAGTGCGTAAGGATGGTTGTAGTCATGCGGTATTATCACGACATCCAAAATGGCCTACACAAAATGGACCTACGTGGGAATCGAATTCCTCGGCGTAACGAGTAAACGTTTGCATAGCATCCTACACCTTGACGTCTCCCAACGTCGATTTTAGTAGTACGTCATGTATGTCATGGTGTTATTATATTACATGTAATTGGTAGAACTAAAAGATCTATCCCAACATATATCGATGCTCATGATGTCAATCACTGGATTGTCCAGACTCGATCATTTACAGACCGCCGTCATACAGCTGGAATATTGCGGTGTTAAACAACAAACAAATAAGCGGGAATGTAAATTGATTTAGGGAGTCAAACACAAGTTCTTATATTCTGCTTGACGAGAAATTTAGGTGACCAAACCCTGTGACCTTAAAGGACTCGGGACGGCCGCCATTTCACGTATCATGCAGCGACTTTGAGGCGACATCTCCTATTACCACGCGGTCAGGACAGAAATTGGTCATTGATTCTAACGCTTGGTATACTGCTCAACAGAACGTGAAATTGAAAACGTACACCCAAATAATCAAAGTTTAATCGTGCCCTCCTTGTGGGATGTTTGCCTTCAGCCACAGCCGTCGTTCGATAAAACGTAAATTTTCAGTTTTAGAGGATGAAAAGTGCAACCAACAGGTGGTGCTGTCGACAGCTGATGAGTTGACCAGCCGCGTTTCGTATAAATTTCTTCCGAGTCGGCCATCTTGTTATCGTAAGCGTCTTGACGTGATCTCAATTGAAAACACGTTGCATAAGGCCCATGCGGCTATTTTGGGCAACCTCTGGACCGCGTTGACTTTACAGCATATGCCTGTTTTCTGTAACCATCGCCTGATATTTCCCCTCTGGCTGTAAACGTTCCTTTAAACGATAAAAACAGTAAATGGAGCAGAAACGGCGGCAGCGACCTGTCTAATTTTAATCATATTGCTTCCACGAGGGCCGTTCGCCATCTTACCGATTAATGATACAACACGTTTTGCGGACTTCGTTACAGAGAGGCACGTTACACTGGGATCCTACACCCGATTTACATTACAACAATCAAGGGTTTTTCACATGAAGGGCATCTGCGCATGTAAGCTGTATAACGCTACTACATGCACACCTACTGGAATAAACAAAAAGCGTCAACATGAGACTTGTTTACTTGTTATGGCTGTGAGTTCTCCCTGTGTGTGTGCCAGCAGAGCCTGGTATTTTGAAACTAAATGGAAAAAGTATGTGTTTTTTATATACTGACTAAAAGTGTAGCCTTTGGTGATAAACTATTGTTCCAATCCTTTAGTCATTGCACCGAGGCTATTTTACATGCTCTTTCAACATACATAATGCATTTTGAAAGTAAATAAAAAAGTAACAAATGTTATTTTTGGAATAACACTTTCTTAGTACAGATTCTCGTACTTGTTTGGGTTGAGTGCCATTAGGAATTCGAACCCACATTACCGGGGTGAGGCAACAAATCAGTACCGCCAGCATACTTAGTCAGCGATCTAACCCACTAAGCCACCAAGGCTTCCACAAAAGTGAAAGTCCAACTGGTAGTCTAGATTACGTACTTTGTATAACCCTATCACATGTGTAAACTTACACGGCTCCAACGGCCGGTTCGAATCCCGGATGGGACTCAACGCCCAAAATTACGAGAATCTGTACTTTACTAAGAAAGTGTTATCCCAAATAAAACATTTGATACATTTGACCACTTTCTAAACGGCAATCTGTATGGTCAATGAAGACGTCGTCTAAGAATAGGTGTTCAGCAACCCATGCTTGCCGTAAAAGGTGAATATGCTTGTCGTAAAAGGCGACTAACGGGATCGGGTGGTCAGGCTCGCTGACTTGGTTGATGAATGTCATCGATCCCAATTGCGTGACTCGATGCACATGATGTCAATCACTGGATTGTCTGGTCCAGACTCGATTATTTACAGACCGCCGTCATATAGCTGGAATATTGCTGAGTGCGGCGTTAAACAACAAACCAACCAACTTGTTTTCATGTACCCATATAACATGTCTCATTGAGACTATTTGAACATGGCGGTGAAGCCTGGTAATTTAAAACAGTCTTGAAAAACAGATATATTTCAAATTCGATAAAGCGATCAATCGAGTTGACTTCGGTGATAAACAGTCGTGCTTGTCATTTTCTCATTGAAACTGTTGTTGTCTCGTTGAATCTATTGGTTCAGCGATGTCGATTATACTTGAATTATGGTGATGTAACAGTACCTCCAACGCTGTGATCTCCGACTGTTGTAGGGTATTTATGCATCCATCGTTATAACTCCCTCTCTCCAGATTCGCCTGCATCAATCAAATCCCCAGACATGCTTTACGTGGCTGCAAACATGCCTGCGTCCTTAACACATGTTTTATTTAATGATTTTAGCAAGCGACGCCAAATCCCCGTGCAGCTATATATTTCACATTGCCAGAAGTTAACGATGGGAAAATTACAAGTTTGTGTGTGGTTTGGATATTGTCAGATATATTTAGTTCTTAAAATGCTTCGGAATGACAACGTTACAGTCAGTTTGAAAGATCGACACATATTCCTTTCAGACGTTTCCTTTAAACATGCTCAGCCGTTGTATTTATTGTTTTGTCAAGGTGCCGCTGCCGGAGTTATGTTTCTCTTCCAGACAATTTTATGATGTTGGTAGAGATTATTGTCTAGATGTTTAGGTTTTATTCTGCATGGTTATGTGTGAATGCGCTCATTACACGCACATTTAGTTGCTCCGAGATTTCTTGAGTTGCATAAATATTCACAGCAGCCTTGGTGATGTCGCAATGCTATTTGAGCGTTTTCTACCAAACGAGGGGCGTGAGTGGCCCAGTCGTTTAAGGCGCTGCAGAGTTGTGCCCCTTAGGCACGTCAGGAACCTGTGATGGTGGGTTCGAATCCCGGTTTGTCAGCACCATAATCGTGCTGGTGGTTTCCCCAGTATCTCGACATTAAGCCGATACGCAGTTATATAATTTGTAACTGTTAAAAGCTGCGTTAAACGCACAATACTCACTCTAGGTCCAGGCAAAATGTGTTTCTTCAGTCTCCATCTTACATTAATGTAATCAAAGGGCGGATAGCCCAGTGGTTCAAGCGTTCGCTCGTCGAACACATGGATTCGATTTACCTCCTGACTACATTGAGCGAAGTGCAATTTTGGTTGGTTGGTTGGTTGGTTGGTTTGTTGTTTAACGCCGAACTTGGCAATACTCCAGCTATATGACGGCGGTCTGTAAATAATCGAGTCTGGACCAGACAATCCAGTGATTGATAACATGAGCATCAATCCACGCATTTGGATCGATGACATGCATCAACCAAGTCAGCGAGCCTGACCACCCGATCCCGTTAGTCGCATTTTACGACAAGCATAGTCACCTTTTACGGCAAGCATGGGTTGCTGAAGACCTATTCTACCCCGGACCTTCACGGGTCCGCAATTTTGGAGTTTCCTGCTTTGATATAACTGGATATTGAGGTGCCAACCCGTTCTTTAGGCATCCGACCAACCACTTAATTTATCTTGGCTTTGGTTTGATGTTAAACGCCGCACTCAGCAATATTCCAGCTATATGACGGCGGTCTGTAAATAATCAAGTCTGGTCCAGACAGTCCAGTGATTGATATCATGAGCATCGATCCATGCAATCGGAATCGATGACATGCATCAACCAAGTCAGCGAGCCTGACCACCCGATCCCGTTAGTCGCCTCTTACGACAAGCATATTCGCCTTTGACGGCAAGCATGGGTTGCGGAAGACCTTTTCTACACCGGATCTTCACGGGTCGCATCCAACTTAGGAACTCCTGGGTCATATCAGGATACACATATGGTACAAGTCAAGTAGACTGGTAGACTTACATGGATGAATGACCATGCGTGGTCATTAGTTTAGAGTTAAGTATTTCATTGATTTGTCACTCACGGGTAAAATACATTTAAACATTGAAATATTGGAGTTTTATTGCCAGATAAACATTTCATGGCATCCAGCGTACTAGACTCTCAATATTGCTAAATGCGATAGAAAATTTATGGAAGCTGACGTTTTGCCCGCGTTCAAATGTAGTTTTACCGACGAGTGTATGAGTAGTGTTTTACGCCCTTTTTATAACATTCTTCGCGGTGTAATAACCCGGAGACTTCCAAACAACCTTCTGACAGAAAAAAACAGAGATCGGATTCGTCATTCTCAAAAAATAACATCTTGTAATTTTTTTACTCAGTGTAATTTAAAGCATACCATGTCCGTCGGACATTATATCTGTAAAAGCAAAAAACATCAAACCAAAATGTAACATGTTTATGCCGGCACGTGTCTTGGCAAACGGGTACTGTCGTCGACGACGTGATCTACCACATATGAACGACGTGATCTTCCGCATATTAACGACTTGATATACCGCTTATTAACGACGTGATCTACCGCATATGTACGACGTGATCTACCATATAGTAACAACTCTGTTGTAGATATTAACATTGACTTACTGCTACGGAAGATGTTATTTCATCTGAGCTTCAACCAGTGGCGGTTGTAGGGCGGCCCAGTCGTCTAAGGCGCCGCGATTCGCTGTGAAGAGTTGCGCCCCTTGAGCACGCCAGAAACCTATGATTGTGGGTTCGAATCCCGGTTCGCCCCAATTATGTTTCTAGGTTTGTCAGCACCATACCCGTGCTCGTGGGTTTCACCGAAGTGGTAAACGTCTTAGACCTGCATTACTTTGGGTATTCCTCCCACATTAAGCCGTGATATAACTGGAATACTGTTAAAAGCGGCGTTAAACCCAACGCACTCACTCACTGTTATATAAGCCTTCGGTGCTTCCGTGCTTCATACGGATCACACTCGAATAGAATCGGATCTCTTTACTCCCTTTTCAGATGGGGACTGGTTCTCAAAGAGGTGAGGTGGAGTGAGGTGAGGTGAAATGGGGTTTAACGTCGCGACCATGATTATTGCACTTATATAGCGACGTGCATGAACGTGTGTGTGTTTGTGTGGCTGCTTGTACTAGTCTGGACTGATGCCGGTTTATAGTGCTAGCTCACTGAGATACCATGCCGCAGTTTAACATGAATACCCAACTCAGACACAGTATACTGACTCCGAGCCCACCAGTCCTTGTTTTAGCCCTTTAATGCCGAGCGCCAGACAGGGTAACAACAAGTACCATCTTTTAACGTCTTTTGGTATAACGCGACCGGGGATCGAACCCCGGACCTTCCGCTCTCCGGGCGGACGCTCTACCACAAGACCACGGAGGCGGCCTGGTTCTCACAGAATATATTGTAAAAAATAAAGTTAATACAGACTTGGACCGCATCCGTCAAGTGAATAAAGCGTCTGCCCGGAAGGTCGGTGGTTTGATGTCCGCCACTTCATACCAAAATATGTTAAAAAATGGTACCTGTTGTTACCTTGCTTGACGTATGTCATTAGGGGTATAAAACAAGGACTGTCCGACTCGGAGTGAGTACACTGGGTCTGAGTTGGGTATCCATGTTAAACTGCGATATATCAGTGGGCTAGCACTATAAAAGCGGCATTAGTCCGGACTAGTACAATCACCCCCCCCCCCCACCCCCCCCCCACCCCCACCCCATAGCTGTAATAGTGCTAAAAGCTGCGTAAAACCATACTCACTCACTCACTTTAAACGTGGACAATGGCTACATATAAAATGTCAACGCTAGAAATTAACCAGTCTCGATTGTCCACCGACACGGATTCAAAGGGGCAGAAAAAAGCAAAACAGTGAGGAAAATAATAAGAATTGATTACTGAAAAACGAGTGATGACACCAGGGCCCACTTGCACAAAGCGATCTTAGCGCTAAGATGATCGTAACTCCCATACTTTAACATAGGCTTACAATAGTCGTAGCGCTAAGAGCGCTTTGTGCAAGTGGGCCCTGGTGTTTGCGAAAAGGGTAAGCATGTCCTGCACTGCCGTTAACACCTGCCACACACACTAGGGAGGTGCTTTAGGCCACATTCGCTCACTCGTGTGCATAATGTATGTCAATTATGTTATTTCAAAGCCTTCAAAGAGTTTCCATAAATAGTGAATGGATATTTCCGAAGGCTAGCCTGTTGAGATGACAGCAAGAGACGAAACAGAATGTGTCAAGACATATAAAAATTAAAGTTTAATGACGACGATATTAACCTATGTTCGGGACGTGTGCCGACCACTCGTCTGTGTTGGCCGTAGTGTCATTTTCTATTTTGGACATGTTGACGCAATGATTCATTTCACACGCACGATTAAATTTATCAACATGGCATTGCTCCTAATGTTTGATGTTTTATTGATAGCCCGATGTTATTCAAACCGGGCGTTCATGAGGCATAGGTAGCGTCAACATCTTGAACGTGTCTTTATAAAACCGGCGAATTATGAATACACGTACGATGCGATCCGAGGTGGTGCATCTATTTTTACGCGTCGCTGATGACAACGGGCTAGTCCAGGTTATATTTTGCGTTTGGGGTAGGGTTTTTACCCAAATATCATATATACAGGTAGATGGGTAATTATGTATCTATTTCTTACACACCCGTGGGTAAGAAACCCATTTGAAATAACTGGTATGGATGAGATCGAATTCCAGGGAACGTGATTGGCTACTCCATGGTGATGACCTGCGGTCAGATTATGACGGACTACTTTCCTGATGGATACGTTTCTCCTTCTTCGGTCGAATGCATTTACGTCTGTGTCGAAACTGGGTTTTTTAGTGTTGAATTATTGTTCCTTCATCTTATCTTGTTTGCTTCATCATTATCGCCTTGGCAATGCACAGACATGGCTCAAACTTTACTGTGGAGAGTCACACTAGGTATGAGTAGTGAACAGTAAGCCGGATGACGTCACTCGCCGTTTGTATAAATGCGCATCTGCGATCACGAGAATAGACAAAATATACATCGATTCGATGCTAAAATGGTACCAGTTGAGAGTTTGAAAGAAACATATTACCGCACTCGTGTCTGTCACATATTATTTATCTTACAACGTTGTTTCAAAACGTATCTGACTCGCTTTCGCTCATTGTAAATGGTATATGACAGGCACTCGTGTAGTAATCTCTAATTATGCCTTTTTGCATTTCTTCACACTGTCTATATAGACTGGGTTCCAGTCTACCTAAACTAGTAGCCAGCAGCAGCGGATTTATCGAAGGCGGCGATTGGACGACACTAAACATAGCGTCCATTGGTCCTCTGTATCGAAAACAAATAGCGGACAAGGTGAAGTTTGTTTGCGAAGTAAAACTTGTTCTCGACGAAATTTAAATTAGCAGAGCAGTTTGATGTAATTATTTTCAATCTAAGCAACCTTTTGCGGTGAGTGCATGTTTCAATGTTTATTTGCATTCGTAATTAATAAACCCCAGGATTCAGAAAGCTAAGGCTTTTGTGCCCCCTTCAACCCTCACTAAGTCTTTGAAGTTGAATTAAACTCAAAATACATCACGGACACTAATATAGTGCGCAGTGTTGTATTCTTGATATTCTCTGTTCTGTGGTATCGTCCACAGTCATTCTACGAAAATCAAAATTACTGTAAACGATTTCTGAAAGTTAAATGGGCCTACAGAGACAATATATCACTATTGTTTACAAGATATCTGATACTTACAATTACTAAAGCGTCATGTAAGTGATCACTATTGTTCACATTAAATATGAAATCACCATTCACAGCGTAAATCCATGTATCTTTTGAAATCAAGATATCTTATACTTACAATAATATTACAAAAGCGTCATGTTAGTGATCACTATTGTTCACATTAAATATGAAATCACCATTCACAGCGTAAATCCATGTATCTTTTGAAATCAAGATATCTTAAACTTACAATAATATTACAAAAGCGTCATGTTAGTGATCACTATTGTTTACATTAAATATGAAATCACCATTCACAGCTTAAATCAATGTATGTTTTGAAATCAAGATATCTGATTTTTACAATTACAAAGCATCATGTAAGTGATCACGGGTATCTGTTATTTATCAAGACACCAATATTCATTCTGAAACACCGCCTATAACCTTAGAATCGATTCTGCAGTAAGTATATTTTAGAGAGAAACAAGCACGAACGCCGAAGTGATAGAGTTGACAAAAGCACGTTTCGTGTAAGACCGTTGCAAATATTTCACACTTGTTTGCGATACATAGATCTCTGAATTCCTCATACATTTTAAACTCAAATGTCAAACTATCACAAGATGAAATCACGCAAAATACAAAAGGTGTAGACATGGAAAGATGTGCTCTGACAACCGTACTTGTTTAAATATGTAAACAAAGCCAAATCCAGATTTTAGATTGAGCAGCATTTCTACTATACTGAGAGATCCAGTCATCTATCCGTCGCACAATTGGGCCACTTTATTGAGCATATGCAATGGGAATTTATAGTAAGAAGAATTAGGGGATTAAAAATGGATATATTACAGCGATTTGGTAAAAACAAAAAAAGTGAAAATAAAATTCCGCGAGACTGACGAAAACTCGCGCAGAACGTCGACAGTATTTATCATAATTTATTCTGCATTTTCCACCCAAACATTGGGTTGCAATTCAATGCTTAAAAAACAAAACAGTTAAGAGAATATATCGTCGTGATCCATAACAACTTATCATCAAGAGAGCCGAGTTACAATGGCCAAGTTCCACGCACAACCGAGTCGTACCCCCTTTCCTCTGTGCGTGTGTATATCGCTCACTCGTCTTTTGACGTCACAGTGGAAAATCGATTTTCGTCTTTTATGACAAGGTATATTTGCTATCGAATGTGTAACTTTATACAAAGGCATACAAATCCGTAACAGTCAACGTGGGTATAAAATGGTTCATTCCAGATGCAACTGAACTGCACTCTTGGATGTGGGGCGGTCGGGTAGCCTAGTGGTTAAAGCGTTCGCTCGTCACGCCGAAGACCCGGGTTCGATTCCCGACATAGGTACACTGTGTGAAGCCCATTTCCGCCGTGGTATTGCTGGAATATTGCTAAAAGCTGCGTAAAACCATACTTATTCATTCACTTACTCACTCTTGGAAGTTGAAAATGCAATGTTTGTTTAATTCTGTTATTTCTTAATACCCGCGTGACCCTCAATAATGACGCTAAATATATATCATAATATACTTAATGTTTTTTTGTTCAAGATCATTAATTTTCATTGTTTCTGCTCATATTTCTGATATTACCTACACCGTCAGAAAAAATCAGACAGTGCATACACTGTATTACAAAAATCGCAACTACCTACGCGTCGCACGTAATTTACGGCCGTTGTGAATCCATCCCGCACACGTATACCACTGACTCTGTGAAAGAAATAATGCTCAGAGATACTTCAAAAAACATATCTTTAAAAACAGTTACGGTAATAATGATCTATTCCCTGCTATGCAACGCGTTACACAGAGGTAACTGTTGGCTTGAATATCTTTAGGATGTGGCCTGAAGAGAAACCAGATCCTCTAAAACATCACACTGAAGATATGCCCTTCTCCGAGGATTGACATATCAAAGAAACAAATTTCCCCCTTATCTGCTTACGGCAATCCAGCTGTTTCACATATAACAGTTACTGTTATCTCGACTGCTAATAGATCATTTTTTATGAACACTTAATTATTTTTTTACCAATATAGCGGGGCATGGAATAATGTACGGTTTGATTATCTACTTGATGCTGTTACGATATGGCAATGGGCGGTGCCAATGCCCCCTCTTCAGGACGAGATAATAGGAAAAGTCTTCATTTCTCTGAAGTACCTGCTTCTTTAACGGCATTCTAAGTAGGCGAAGTCCGGGGGAGCGTTTATGGTTCAACTTCCCATCTCATGGTATGAAAGATGGAAG
The DNA here is from genome assembly GCF_023055435.1 of Haliotis rufescens. Taxonomy (NCBI): domain Eukaryota; kingdom Metazoa; phylum Mollusca; class Gastropoda; order Lepetellida; family Haliotidae; genus Haliotis; species Haliotis rufescens. Next base: position 8,374,365 of record NW_025964361.1, read on the forward strand.
TGGGGAAATTGAAAGTTGTTTGTATCTACTTTTAGACTAAATATTTATGTAACATTTTTTAACTCTCTTCAAGATGAAAAACTAGTTTCTTTTATGGTTATGGTGAGGGTTGTCATAGCGAGATACAGGAGGTTCTTTGTCAATGTGTAATTGTAGTCATTTGCCAAAGAGGTAGGCCATGCTGTTATTATCGCATAAACAGTAATAGTGAGTGAGTGAGTGAGTTGGGTTTAACGCCACTTTTAACTGTATTCCAGTCATATCACGGCGTGTCAGCTTAATGTGGGAGGAAAGCCCGAAGTGATGCAGGTCTCAGACGTTTACCACTTCGGTGAAACCCACGAGCACGGGTATGGTGCTGACAAACCTAGAAACATAATCGGGGCGAACCGGGATTCGAACCCACAATCATAGGTTTCTGGCGTGCCTAAGGGAAACAACTCTGCACAGCGAATCGCGGCGCCTTAGACGACTGGGCCACCCGTGCCGCCATAAACAGTAATAACTGTTATAAGAGAGGTAGATGAGATAAAACTTTATTTTAAATATAGGTATTCGTGTTTTGAATAATTTTACACGCATAACGAATAGAAGATTGTTCATTTTGATGGTTTTGAATTGCATTATTCACAATATTATTGTCATTGCGTTGTGCAATTGTACAGTGCCGGGCAAAGAAAACATACACTTGACAATTGGATCTGACGAACAAATTACAAACGTAATCAGGCTGAAAACAGTCGCCGAAACACTGCAAACTTAAGGTCCAAAACACAACTATGATACCCGTATCAAATACATCCCAATCGAATAACAATTTCTTGTTTTCATTTTTAGCCACCATCAAACATGGATGAATAGGTTCTCGTGCTGGCATTCTAATAAAATAGTTGATATTAATGCTTGTAGGTTATGTTTTATAGACATATAATATGCATTCTACCATGAATTTGGAAATTACTCGTTTCTGATTGGTCAATCAGAGGCCATCAAATCACAATAAACCCCCTCTGACTGAAACAGCTGGTATGACAGCCGCATCACCGCGGAAGCTAATATTCATAAAACAGTACTTTTTCAGTCATTGTCGGTAGGCATGATTAAATAATTACATCTACAATAATACATTAAATTAAATGGTTTAGTTATGATAGGATTATCCGTGCAAAGTGTAACTTATAAGCGCAAAGATCATCTGAATCAAATGTTACAAGAAAAGTGGATCTTATATTATTTGTAGCCTTTTCAGCACAGTTCCCAGGGAAGGAATTGCTCAATTCACAAACTGCAAAAGAAAAATACACTCTTGAAAAAGGGATGTGAACAAAAAGTTACAAACGTTATCGAAACGTTACTATACTGAAAACTATGGAATACTGTAAGGGACATTCTCGCGATCTCGCATTCTCGCGATCTCGACCTTTGGAAACGAGGTAAATATGCCCTAAACACGAGAATGCGAGATCGCGAGAACGCGAGATTTGGCCAAAGGGAAAAGGGAAAGGCGAACACCTTTAGAGTGAGTGAGTGAGTCTAGTCTAGTTTTACGGGGCTTTTAGCACTAATTCCAACAATATCGTCGCGGGGGGACACCGGAAATAGGCTTCATGCATTGTGCCCATGTAGGGAATCGAACCCGAGTCTTGGTTCGAGCGTGACGAGCGAATGCTCTAACCACTCGGCCCGAACACGTTTAGAACCGTGGTGGAACCTAACGATGTGTATGGTGCAGACAGACCAAGCATAATGACGGTGCGATCATGGGACAGCGAATAACGGTGCCTATAAAACAATCATGCCATTCGTGCTCGTCTACATTTCGTAAATGAAGAGACATTGTCAAAGTATTTTAGACCATAAAAAAACGACTTGATATAGATTTACGAAACGAACACAAATTAGTCAGCACCATTCTACCTCACATTAACTCTTCTGAAAAGCCATTTTATGTTACCAGAAGCAGCGACATATGGATTATGTTTGTGCATGAGTTTTATATCAACATTCTTCAGCGACGTCATGGCACCTTTAAGGCTGCGAGCACAAGGTCACGTGGTGCAGCCCTAGCGGTATATTCAGAGTAGAGAGCATTAAATCTTTGATGTAATAAATTCAACACTGGCAAAAAAGACATGTTATTGTGAAAATCAAATTGACCCTTTTGTTCGGGGGATTTATCCAAGTTATATATCAATCATCCCATAACTGCTGTCGATATATATATATACAACACGCCTCGACAACAATGATCAAGAACAGAAGTGAACCGAATTCAGTACACAGGCCTCAACAATGATCAAGTATAACTCTGTTTACTTTCCATAACAAACCTTTCGCTGTCTAATGTAGCGCCCCTTAACCTCATAGAGGTCATTTTATGAGGAGAGAGTGTTTTTCATTAGCCAAGGCTTGGTAAACATCATGAAACTCAGTCTCGAGACTACAGTCCATGTCAGCTGTTAGATAGTTTCATAATATGCTTAACGTTGTATTTGTCAGAATTCTTTGGGAGCTGTGTGTTCTGCTCTCAGTGACCAGCTCAACTGTAGTCACATGTTTACCCTGCTGAAGGGGACCAACTCCGCCTGTAGTCTTTATGTTTACTCTGCTAGAGGCGACCAGAAAAGCCCAAGTGCCAAGTGCCACGGAACAAAGTACCTGACCACAGAAACACCGGCCATTTACTGGTCGCCAAGAGTAACACTGTTAGATGTAGGTATATATAGGCCACTTCCAGGCACTTAGATCACCAATACAACATTAAAACATGGTATTATAGAAGCAAGCCAAAAAGAAAAATAACCAGCAAAAAATAATCTAAATGTAATCCAACACCACCTCTTATGGAGATAGGATCGGTTCGTTTAATATTACAAACAAGTGTGCCTAAAACATGTTTGATCCGAACAGAGGGGTACGAACATGTTGGATTTTTTTGGCCATTGCGCCTTTGATATTGGATTTTGTAGATTAGCTATAAAGAGAAAAATGATGTATCAATCATAAGCAGGTATAAATGTTTACGAAAGGTCGCTTGTTGTCATTCCTATTTCTCTATCAATCAATCACTACCACGCCAGGCAGAAATATAATCATTGCTCGTTTTAGTTCATTCATCTTTTTTCTTACATTCTTTGTTGATACAGTTAATGATAGTTATATTAAAAAAGCAGATTCAGATGTGGACCTTCTTCAGTCACGCATTGGCAGATATTCCGATGAGTCAGACAATTTGAATTAACCAGCTTCCCCTCGACATAACGTCACATTGAATTCAAAATGAGGCTTGAGTGAGTGAATGTGGTTTTACGCCGCTTTTAGCAATACCCCCTCAATATCACGACGGGGAACACCAGAAATGGGAATCGAACCCGGGTTTTCGGCGTGACGGCGAACACCTTAACCACTAGGCTACCCGACCGACTCTTGTGATAGAGAACGTAGTATTCTCCAAATGATATCGGTGTAAAGTTTAAGCGACATAACCTACATTACGACGATATGTAAAGGATATGTTCTAATCTCTCCATATAATCGCAGAACATAACTTGTCAGGAATGTCTCTTGAACTACCATATCGGCATCCCATACATGCTTACAGAAGATTGCCTGTGAAGATTCGAGTAAGAATTGGTCTTCGGCAACCCAGGCTTGTCGTCAGAGGACTCGCGGGATGCAGCTGAAATAGTGCTCAGTGAGGCGTTAAACAACAAACAAATAAACAGATATAGAAGGTAAAATCAACCTTTAAATGGCATATTCTGAATTATTCTCACGGCGCCGTCTATATTCAGACAGACAGGAACCGTATGACTCAGCATGTAGGCTCCGTATACATTTGACCGTCATAGGTTATATTTTTTAAATCATTATAGATAATATACATACATGAGTATGTGTGAGTGTGTGTCTGTTAGTGTGAGTGTGCGTTTATGCGATTGTCCCTGTGTGAGTGTGTGTGTGTATGTGAGTGTGTGTGTCTGTGTGTGTCTGTTTATGTGTGTATGTGTGAGTGTTTGAGTGAGTGTAAGTGTGTGTTGGTGTGTCTGTATGTGTATGTGTGTGAATGTGAGTGTGTATGTGTGTGTCTGTATGTGTATGTGTGTGTGTGCGTTTGTGAGTGTGTATGTATATATATAGAGAGAGAGAGAGGTTATCACGCGAGTGTGTTTGGGGATGGTAAATATCCTGCATTAGGAATAAACATTGTATTAAGCGAGCCTTGGCGAGCGAAATACAAAGTCTTTATTCCAAACACACAAGCGTGATAACCTCTTTATCATATAATGTCATTCTTCAATTCTGTAATGTCATTCTTCAATTCTGTGCTTGAAAATCGCTTCCCCTCACTCACAAACATTCCCTAAACATTGCGAGTTTTCCTCGAATGCACGCATTAATATTCATTACGTCACAGGGTAAGTGATGTGTCAGTCGGACAGTGACAGTAGCCAATATAGTTCCAACTGAAATCTGTTTCTTATACTGTGGCGAAGCAACATATACGCAAAACAACAATTGTTTTTACTTGCCTTTCGCGGCAATCCATCGGTCTGTACGCTAGAGTAACTGCCCTTTGTCAAAGGGAAGCTACTCTTACCCTAGTCTGAGACGTCACTGCCACGGCCAGACGTTGTTGACAGTCGGCCTGTTCTGTCATAACGTTAAGAAGTTCAGTCAGATGTACACACAGCGCCAAAACGAAACAAGGTAACAATTCATACATCTTTCGCCTAAATCCAACTATTTTTATTTGTGGAAAAGGTTTCAAGCCACCGAGGTCTAGGAGCACAGATATGGCTAGTGATCCCGCTTGGCTAGGCCGAGTGCCCTCGCAAAATTGTTTCGAAATTTATATCTCCAAAGTTGCCAAAACTTATAAAATACCTTAGTTACGTCGCAGTTCGACACTGATTTTCAGTATATTAGACTATTAGCAATTATCCCTGTAGTTTCTCCAGATTCACGATGGTTAATTCTGAGTCGATCGCCGAATGACAAGTGCGACGCCATGTTTGTTTATAAACACTGAAAGTAGTCCCTACTTGACCTTTGATATTTGCATCTCTATCCGCATATGACCCCAACGGGTATCGTTTTTATCCGTTGGCTTTATCCTGCCGAGAAACCTACCTATTATATGATAAATGTATAAATGTGTGTCTGTATGTGTATGTGTGTTTGTGAGTGTGTATATAACAGAGCTCCAGATAAGCTGCGTATCTGCGTAAAATACGCATCAGAAATGCAGAAATACGCAGTAAAATATCATCCAAGCGTATCGAATAAGCAACGAACATTACAGAAATGCTACAAAAATAAAACTTGTGCGTATCATCAAAATATTGTGAAGTAACCCTGCGTATTCGATTAGCAAATCAGCAACTTATTTTGAAATTATAAACGGGCATTCCGTCAACCTTGCCAAACTCCACGATGACAGTTACATCATGATCATTTGCCATCACACTTTCTTGTGGAAGTATCATGGTATTTTTGAGTCCTATAAAGCTCTCGAACCCACACGACACCAGTTTGCAGGGACTAGATAGAACAGTGTTTTTGAATATTTAACTTAAATACCCACATGTGTAAAAACTAGTGGGTAACAGAAATTTGAATACCCAGATAGAATTACTGATACCCAATGATTTTAAAATGCATGGGTAAAATACCCACAACACCAAAAGCTTATCTGGAGCTCTGAATATATGTATATATGTATATGTGTGTCTGTCTGTATGTGTATGTGTGTGTCCGTATGTGTATATGTGTGTGTGTGTGTGTGTGTGTGTGTGTGTGTGTCTGTGTGTGTCTGTGTGTGTGTGTGTGTGTGTGTGTGTGTGTGTGTGTGTGTGTGTGTGTGTGTGTGTGTGCATGTATGTCTCTCTGTGTATGACAAAACATACAAAAACTGAAAAACCTTTATGATTATCATCAACATAGTATATGAGGCACTCAGTATGTGCGACTGAACATAGCGACATCTGATTGGTATATTTTAAATAATCGTTATTGCACCCCGTGTATACAACAGAATATACAGCGGCCTTTTAAGGATATATTTCGAGTCATCTAGGCACCACATTTGAGCGACAGAATATATGGCGAACTTTAAAGGATATATATCTTCAAGGCACCCCATATATGCGACATGACATGATCAACGATCTACGCCATCGGGTTAGTATGGCACGACATTGCACCTGACCAACATGTAATTAATAATTATGAATTACCTCTTCATATCTGCACTACACACACACCTTACCTTTCTACAACAGCTCATAATGACATGTGAAGGACATATTTTGAATAAATGATGACATTAATGTAAAACTTAATATGTAGGAAATAATGCTTCCTCTAAATACATTTACGATGTTATATACATACATTTATATATAATATTTGACAATGTCACAGCTGTGTTCGGCTTGTCTCTGGTCACAACACCAAACTCCCTGGACAGAACAACAAGATATCATCCACACAGACACATTGTCGCTGTTAAGACAAACAAAGAAACATTATTGATCACATAAATAAGAAAAGTAATTGTTACTGACTGTTGGCAGTCAAGGTATATCTAGAGTATGGTATTTTCTCCACAGATTATATCCAACACAAAGCGCGGTACACCAGGCCGAGACCAAGCCGTGCGCTCTACCGATAATCTCGTTTACTGTATGAGAGCGAAAGGCTGGTACGTCCGCGCGTGTGGTATAGGCTTGCGAGGCGGATTTCACAAAATCTTTGCTCACCTTCAGTTTGCATTCAAAACAAAGATATCTACGCAATAATTTATACAATTATTTTTAAATATCATGTTTTATTAAACAAAATAAAATGGTCATGTTAAATTGCATAACTATCGTCATGAAAAAAGATAAACTTTAAAGAGCATTAATATAGATGTGTGCTGTCTGAATTTACATTAACAATATGGATTATTTGTTAGAGGTGATGCAGAAAAAAAGGGGAATTGTTTACAAAATGTCATATTTTTACCTGTTAAACACACACGAGTGTTCAAAAGAAAATGCAAGATCACTTCTCTTTCAATACGAAGACCGTAGTTCGAGCCGGTACATACTAAGCTCCGAAATAGCAATGCTCATTTGAAGGCTATTTTACGCTGTACTATAGATACCTTTACAGTGAGGTGACAATGAAACCACTTTGTCTTGTAGGATTTGAATAAAGGCATTCATGGGAATAATAGTCATGCTATAGGGTCGGGCTGCCTTGTGGCACGGTGGGCAGGGGATCAGTGTAACGTTCACATAGTACGTGACAATTCCTATTTATACCCCACTGCGAATAGCAATGCCTATAGTACCTTCATTGAAGAAAGCCCCGCATACTCAGTTGGCTATATTATGTAGTCCTTGAATAGTTGAACGCCGTACCTATACCCCGGCAGCGCTGCAAAGACTATGAGAGACCATATTCCTCACGTCTCAAGTAATAACGGTATTGGAGTATAATCCCTTTTTCTGTGTAACGCCTATTCCATGCGTATACCATACACGGAACGATTTATCAAGAAAGGCCCAAGTTTGCTGCGTTTAGCGAGGTAGCTAATTAGCAGTGTTTATTGATGAGGGTGGTTGCGATATGAATTGATTTGGAGAGAGTATATGAACATCTCTCGTGGAAGATTCATTCATTGACGGTCGAGTCGTTCACGAGCTTACCCGACATTCAGCGCGCGGCGACTAGTTGTAATTGACCCACGAGCTGTGGAGAGTGTGCGACGAGATGTGTGTGTGAACTAGCGAGGATACTGTAGAAAGAGAGCCCTGATTTGAGCGTCTGTGATTCTATGTAATTTAACATAGTCTCTCCTCACTGGTTTAAGCTGCAACTCACCTGGACTACATCATCAGGGCGTTATGTGACTGCATCGCTGACTGCGATCGGCTGCGACTCGGTCCAATCCTATAGTGCAGCTAGTGTTGGATGCCATGCTTACCACGCTTCCGGAATATACCGTAACTTTGTAAATAGAGCATTTACAAGTTTATCCTGATCTGCCTCTGTGTAGAATCGCTTATGTGAGTATTTGGAGAATTATCAAAATCTAAACATGGCTACTTGTCCTTTTAAAGAAGGTATAGAACGCGACAAGGCTAAATTGTTACAGCGTTCTCTTAGTGGACAAAAAGTTCAAGATGGACAACCGGAGAGACGGACTAGTAAGGAGACTACTTCTTCGGATGAGTCGCCAAGATCGAGGAAAATAAGCAACATATCAACTGCGTCCTCCGGAGGGTCAGACGAGACAGGGGACGGGTCAGGCGACCGGACAATCAGTTTAACTGGACTTATTGAGGGAGTAGGAACCCTCGTTATCCCAGCGGTAAGTCACTCAAACACTTCTACTCACCAATAACCCAACAAAGCGAGCAGATAATGCATACAAACGGCGTTTACACGGTGCTGGCGCTGGTCTCTTACTCGAGGTGATCGGTTTAACAGGTGTTTGTACTAAGTCTTCATACTGGACATAACACCTTTCTAACACTGCCTTTATCTATGGCTGTATGCGCGGCACATATATACAGACCATAAGATGATTGTGCAGAGATAATGTAGTTTTATTTATGTGTGAACCGTACTGGCGTCTCATAATAGATTACAAAATATCAAATACTTTGGCTTGAAACTTGCGGTTATAAAGGACACCGTAATTTATGTTTGTTTTTGTGTGTGTTAAATTTATTGTCCCCTGTTTACAATAACACAATTTCAAATACACACGATAGACAGCTGCATGAAAAATACCTTATGTTCGCCGAGAGAACATTTATTGGCCCTCGTAATGTATACCCCTTGAGTGGAAATATTTTTCGGATCTCAAGAGAGTTTGGGATTTCAGCTAAGGTTACATACTTGATAGGTCAGCGACGGTTGTTCTGATGTAACGAGCTGCTTGAAGTAACGACATCAGTGTTTGGTTTAGATTTATGACAGCCTGTTTGAGGTCGCGGATCAAGCTATGTCGTGTTCCTCCGTCATAAACAAAGACCCACGTCCTAATAACTCTCTCTTATGTTTTGTCGTGAATCTGGCCAAACAATGGCCATCGGCTTTGTGCTCTCATACAGGCAAACGCAAATTACACCTGCTAGTGTGACACACCACATCTCGCTGATCCTTACTCGACATGTTTTGATACATTTTCAGCGCTATTTGACTTTTACGTCCAATGAAATCTGTTTCGCTGAATAATCGAGACTGATTATTCTCTGTCTCTCTCATAATAATGGAGAGAGGTTTATAGGAATTCTTATTCTGGTTTGTTTTTAAAACTTATAAGACTTGTATATCGACTCAATAAACACATCGTTTACACTCAAGCAATACGTGTTTAAACACTACTCACACTAATATTATCATATCACAGTCATGTATGAGTATATTTTTCTTACCCGCTTTTGTACTGGATGTGTATAAGAAGGCCTTGGATACCTATTGATTCTGTAGAGAAATGTTATGCTTAAGAAATAGTCCGTGGAAAGAAAACGCTTTTACCCGCTAAACTACACATGCTTCAAACGCCATGGCTACTTTCCCTGTTGCGCGGGGGCAGCGGATCGATCCTATCGACTGTTACAATAGTGATTAGGCCCCAATGGCACCGGGGATGTCCTTGTAAAAAACAGCTGGTCCTTGTATGGACACGTTGATTCAGAAACGCTGACCTGCGTAATAGAAGTCAAAATGTGAAGATTTATTGTTTAACAGTATTTTCCTTCGCGGATAGTACCTGATAATAACCTCTTAACATAAAATGAAATAACCTTCTTAATCCGGACGATGCCGTTACGAGCAAATTTGTCCGGATTAACGAAACATTGTAACGAAAGTGTTCTTTGTATGCATGTAGACGTTCTAAATGGGAAAGCGGGGTGTCCGGATAAACGATGTCCTGATTAACGAAACATTGTAACGGAAGTGTCCTATGTGTGCACGTAGACGTTCTAAACAGGGAAGCGGGGTGTCCGGATAAACGATGTCCGGATTAATGACACGTAACGAAATAATGTCCTGTGTGTGCATGTAGACGCTCTGAACAGAAGAGTGCAGTGTCCAGATTAACTGATCAGGACTTGCACTAATAGCTGTCTATCCGTTCTATTTGACGTAATTGCACATAAAGGGATTCTGTTTGTGTCGTGACTTGAGTCTTTAAATATAGATGACACATTGTTTAAAGTAGAGACAGAATTTGTTCTACGCCATAGGCACAATATTACTGCAGAAGGGTATGTGGACCAGACAAGCAAGTGGTTGATAGCACGAGCATCAATCCACCCCATTGGGGTTCGATGAGACACAACCAGCAAGGTCACGACTGTTATAGCCCATCCACCATAGTGAGTTAGTCAGTTTGATTGTGCACCACTTTGCATTTCAGTTATGCTACGGAGTGTTGGCTTAATGTGGGAGGATAACCGAAGTAATTTAGGTCTCAGACGTTTATCATTATTGGTGAAACCCTTGAGCACGGGCATGGTGCTGACGAACCTAGAAACGATGCGGAAATCGAACCCACAATTAAAGGTTTCTGTGTACCCTAGGAACGCAACTCTGCACAGCGTATTGCGACGCCTTGGACGACTGGGCCGCCCCTGTTAACCCCTAGTCCTGCACCATGACCGTGGAATATATTTTTTTATGAAAAAATAATAATCTAGAAATGCATACAAAAGCAAGTCTAGCCAGCTCAAGCTAGCTCTATTCCACAATCAGCATAGGGAATTTTTTATATTTTTAGAGTCAAGAAGGATATTGTGTAATATAAGATTTCAGAGACTAAATGTTAGTCTGGTTAACCCCCTGTACGTCGAATTATAGTAATAACCACACATAGCAATCAAATGATAAGAGCCGTAAGGTGCCTAGTGGTTAAAGTGTTAACTCGTCATGCCGAAACAGGGTTCGATTCCCACATTGATACAATGCGTAAATCCCATTTCTGGAGTCCACTAGCCGTGATATTGTTGATATATTGATAAATGCGGTCTAAAAATACTCACTTTATCAATCAGTCATTAAAAATACATGTTGGTGTTCGGGGATTGTGGGATATTTCCAAATAGAGGTATTTCCATGCTGGTGTTCACGTAACAAGTCCCTTGTCTGTGGTAATCTAGGTTCTTCCTTGTCGAGATCCGGTAATTTCGTTATGAACGTATGCATGAGCAGATCCCAGCTACAATCTATAACAATTATCGAAATGTTCTTCCGATCAAACCTGCTGGTCAGATAATTCCTCGAACTCCCAGACAGGGCTGCCATGTTGTATCTAACCAGATCCCAGCTCCTTACACGGGTGTCCATGCCGATCAATGACGCGAAATGAGGCCGTATATTGCTCGTGTTCATTTCTTTGTCCGTGTCCGGCCACAGTGGCTGTGATCAGTGTCCCATGATTGCCACAGTGAACGACATCGATGCAGTCACACGACATCGTCAATAAACGCTCATATTGCATGGGCTTGAACTATATTGACTTTCGTTAAGAGGTGTTTTTTTTATTGGAAAAGTGAAAGGGTCAAAGAAGCTAATGGCCTATGCGCCATTGCTTCTGTACAGGTGCACACGGTCCTGTGTTTGTCCTGGCTGATGAAGGTGTCGATACGGCGACAGAACAACACGTAATGAACTACATCACTGATGTATTAGTTTCATTAACAGTGACTATGAGACCACAATTTAATATCCTAGGTATGATAGCTATGATATTTCTTAGCACAAATCATTTTTTCGGTCACTGCTTCAAGTGAAGAAAAGGAAAAAGTGAACATGTTTTGTCACTGCAAGTTATATTTATTCAAAAACATCCCGTTTTTCCGGATACCAAATGTGAGCCCCTTAACTATCAATAGGACGATGCAAGTGTTGATATTCTGCTTCAAAATGGCCCCTGGAAGGAACGTACGGAAGCCTTTTAGGGCCAATTGTTTTTTTAATTTTTTTCGATACTTTCTTGAAATTTAAAGAAACTAAGTTGAAATTTAAAGATATTAAGTTGGAATTTAAAGATATTATCGAAAAAAAACCAAAAAAACAAATGGCCTTAAAAGGCTTCCGTAGGAACGTATGAAGGAAATGTATCACTAGACTGTGACACTTCACACAGTCTCTTCTCCGGATACCGTACCTCCCGGGGTCACAGTAGAACACAAATACATAAGTATATCTTCTTCCTTGTTTCGTAAAATCTAAACGTGTTAACCCAGACGATTAAAACGAAGGTGTTCGGGTTACTGAGTGTCCATTGTGTCTGTGAGAACTCCTCAATTGACGTTCCTACAATGCAGTGAAATCAGTCTCAACACGAGATGTTCCTTCACGCTTCAGTTTGTTAACTGTTTGGCTCAAACATTGAGTTTGAAGTAGCGCACGGTGAGATGGGCTGAGGTTGCTGCCAGAAGACATGTCCATTGATTAGCTTGGTGTGGGAGACTCTTCTAGATGTGTGCTTAAACTGGCAAACACCTGGTGTGATGGGAGATAACGTGTCGTAAATATCCTTCCATGACGACAGGGAGACGGGTCGGGGATGTGGTATTGTGACAGCAGGGAGACGTGTAGAGAAGATGATCTTGTGACGGCAGGGATACGTGTAGAGAAGATGATCTTGTGACAGCAGGGAGACGTGTAGAGAAGATGATCTTGTGACGGCAGGGAGACGTGTAGAGAAGATGATCTTGTGACGGCAGGGAGACGTGTAGAGAAGATGATCTTGTGACGGCAGGGAGACGTGTAGAGAAGATGATCTTGTGACGGCAGGGAGACGTGTAGAGAAGATGATCTTGTGACGGCAGGGAGACGAGTCGGAAATATGATTTTGTGACGGCAGGGAGGCGTGTAGAGAAGATGATCTTGTGACGGCAGGGAGACGAGTCGGAAATATGATTTTGTGACGGCAGGGAGGCGTGTAGAGAAGATGATCTTGTGACGGCAGGGAGACGTGTAGAGTAGATGATCTTGTGACGGCAGGGAGGCGTGTAGAGAAGATGATCTTGTGACGGCAGGGAGACGTGTAGAGAAGATGATCTTGTGACGGCAGGGAGACGTGTAGAGAAGATGATCTTGTGACGGCAGGGAGACAAACAAGGATATGATCTTGTGACGGCGGGGAGACAAACAAGAACATGACCCTGTGACGGCAGGGAGACGAGCAAGAATATGATCTTGTGACGGCAGGGAGACGAGCAAGAATATGATCTTATGACGGCAGGGAGACGAGCAAGGATATGATCTTATGACGGCAGGGAGACAAGCAAGGATATGATCTTGTGACGGCAGGGAGACAAGCAAGGATATGACGGCAGGGAGACAAGCAAGGATATGATCTTGTGACGGCAGGGAGACAAGCAAGGATAAGATCTTATGACGGCAGGGAGACAAGCAAGGATATGATCTTGTGACGGCAGGGAGACAAGCAAGGATATGATCTTGTGACGGCAGGGAGACAAGCAAGGATATGATCTCATGAAGGTGCACACAGGGTTTTACGTTTACACCTTAATAAACGCAAAACATGTACGCCAGTTCGTGAGGATATACAATCAGCTAGAAACACTAATCTTCTTACCTGGTTCACCGAGATTATAAAGTAAGTGTTGGAGGTGTCGCTGTTTATCCACATTTCTTACGTTTATCTAAGCACATTGTGTACATCACAATGAGTGAATAGATGAGTGAGTGAGATGGGTTTTACGGCGCTTTCAGCAATGTTCCCGCAATATCACGGATGGGACCATCCATGCCACGCATTGTAAGTATCTGGGGATCGAACCCAGGGCTTTTGTCGTTGCGAGAGAACACTTTAACAAATAGACCACCCCACCGCCCCATATCACAATGACAGACTGTATTACTATCCATTTCCGTCAGCGAGTATGCATGTAGGATATATATTAAGCTTTGAACTTCCTAAAAGCCGTCACGTTGTGTTCAGGAACATATATGTTTCCATTCCATTAGTAATCCTAATGTACTCTCACCCTGGGGTGTATTTCATTGCATGAGTAAAGTTGTCCTTTCCGCGTGGTTTGATATAAGTGTTAATAACGACCGGATTTCACATGCAATATGCTGTGCCCTTTGAAGAAAGCTGTTCCACATTAAACATTTCCATTTCAAGTATTTTGTATATAAACACAATAAAATGTATTTACATGCGCGGGATGCTGATGAATGACCGATTTTCTTTAGTCTAAACGCCATATACCGTGAAGCCAAAGCTATACAATATTTTTTTACCAAAGTGCCATAGCATGAAACAGTTACCATGTATGTTAAAAAAAGTGATGATGATTGTTGTCAATATTTCTGACGTCCTGTTTGTATCATGTGCAGGAGTTAAAATGACAAAGCACGCCTTAATAAGCCCTTTGCCTCTTGCTAGCGCTACAGCCGATTTGTTTATAAGATCCCCAGTCCATTACCATGATTAAACAAACATTGAACTTCCCTCTGTCTGATGGTGTCGACATATGGTGTACACATTTCCTACTGTGATGATATGTACTGCACATGGTGCTAATATGCTATATAGTAATATCATACACTGGCGGTCTGTAGCGGTTTTGCAAGTCCTACATAGTACATATGGTATGCAAGATGTTGAGCCACGTTAAAGGTGGACAAGGCATGCGCAAACTGGCATCCCCATCAAATTTGATGGAAACGTGTTATGCAGTTTGATGATGTGCAATAGTGACAGTGGTTCCATGTCAAGAAACACTATTTTTTGCAGTGGCGGGTATTTCCCGTGGGACAGGATATGCTTACTCTTGGCGAATACCTGGTGTCAACACTGAATTTTCAGTGATCCATCTATATAATTTTCCCTTTTACGCCCAATGAAATTTATTTCGGTGATGTTATATAGACTACAAGGGAGTGACCGAGTAATGTTTTACGCCGCTTTTAGCACTATTCCAGCAATATCTCGGCGGGAGACACCAGAAATGGGCTTCACGCATTGTACCCTTGTTGGGTATCGAACCCAGGTCTTCGGCGTGACGAGCGAACGCCTTAGCCACTAGGCTACCCCAATGCCCCCAAACGTACACACAATGTCTTCGTTCGCACAGGAAACATTTGCCAACATACCTCAGAGCATCTTTAACGTGTTAATGTAGCAGTCGATATGATATTCAGTGTGTGTGTGTGTGTGTGTGTGTGTGTGTGTGTGTGTCTGTGTGTCTGTTCCCGTAAATGCTTGAAAAAATATTTTTCAACATGTTTAACAATAGAATGATAAATAATAAATAGTTCGCAGGACATGTTGGTTGTTATGAAGAACAAGTTGTTGTGGGTAAAGAAGAAATGTTTGTTTCCTCCTCCACCCCCGACCTCCTTCACAGTGAGTGAGTGAGTGGTTTTAGTTAGCCACCGTCAGCAATATTCTAGTATATAACGAGATCCACACATAATGGAGTCTGGACAAGGCCATCCAGTGACTGAAAGCATGAGCATCACCAATTAGCAGAGTCACAGAACTAGCCACTGTAAACTTCTTCTTACTCACCATGGGGACGGGTTCACTGTAAAGATATATTCAACGTATAGGCAAGAAACAGATGTAGTTTATGCATTCGGCTAATATACCATATAAAAGAGAAATTTATGTTTTATATGATTTATTCAGTAACTTCGTTGACTCGAACTCCATTTTTTCGTACATCGCATAAGATGAATGAGAGATATAAGTTCCTGGAGAATCGATATCGGCACTTCGTCTGTCTCGAACTTCCGATATCTTGATTTATATTTAATGTCTCCCATCTCCATCCCTTGGTCTTATCTCACAGTTTTATTAAAAAAACAATGAGATTTCGGTTAATGGTTCAATTGTTTTTCAAGCATTTATTAAATAATAATAAGTGCATTTAAAATGCGCCAGATTCCATTCACCAAGTGGATGCTCATAGCGCTAAACTATTAATACCCCGGTCAATGGATCAGTGAGCACTCGACTTTAATTCTCAGCTCCCTGGGGAGTATACGTTACATTTCTTTGTAATCCTTTCTTTGTTCAGCTAAAATATACCCACGACAATATCCGCACACACAGGGGAGATGTTTTTCTTAGTATCGCAGTAAACGTCATCTTGAACACATTCTGCCGCTGCAACCAAATAGTCATCACTTAAGGTAGAACTATCCCGCAAACCATTCAAGCTGTGCCGGGGCTGACGAGTCCCTTTTATTATTGATGAACACGAGCTTTTCAAGTATACATTTCAGCATATCGCCAAATGTTAACAGTTATTCCCAAGAAATCGTTGATTAGAAATTAATGATATCTTTCTTGTTTTACCGTTAGCAATAATTCAACAAAACCATTCCAATTGTTAATTTCTTTTTAAAAACACGAATTTAAAAAATACAGGTTTGCACAAGAGAGATTTATAACAATGCAGTCTGTGCGGACAGAGCAGGTCTATCATCCCGTGGTACAGGTGAAGGATGTATATATGGAGAGGTCTCAATGACCTGGCACTGGCTCCCGAGTCGCATTCGGAATCACTGTGACAAATACCTGTCGTGACCTTTTCTTAATCTGCCCGGACCTGCACGGAGTCTAGTTCTCACAGGATATGCTATTGCCTGGGACACAGAGTAAACAAGTGCAGTCTTTATTGTTTATTCATATGACCTGTGACACTTTAGAAATAATTATGAGTGTCAATATTAATGTATTGTCTCTCGTAACCGAAGCTTTTTGCAGCGCCTGACATTTTGGATTCTGCAATACAAACCGTGCAACAACAAAGAAGTAATAGTAATATAAATTAACTCTCCAGAAACCGTGCCTTGAGCCCATTTGTTACCGGGTCCTTACTATGCACCTTCTTTCATGGGGGGCTCTTTGTTGTGCTCGGGACTTTGTCCACGTTTTTCTAATATATTCGCACGACTACAGAAAGGCTGCACTCAATTCAACATAAATGTAAATTTCTTTTACCACAGCTATGTTCGTTTTGTATAAATTCACGTCAGTATACGTTTATGAGTTTTTTAAATTTTATTGCCCAAAGCAAATTTTAAGTCTTATCAGCTCAGCGAAGACCATGTATTTTTGTTCAAAATTGACATAACCGGGAACCTGAACGTGAAGGAAGAAATCGAACGGTGGTGGGCATGTTTCTTCGGCTGAAGGGGCGGTCGGGTAGCCTAGTGGTTAAAGCGTTCGCTCGTCACGCCGAAGACCCGGGTTCGATTCCCGACATGGGTACAATGTGTGAAGCCCATTTCTGGTGACCTCCGCCGTGATATTGCTGGAATATTGCTAAAAGCGGCGTAAAACCATACTCACTCACTCACTCACTCTTCGGCTGAAACGTTCGTTCACATATAGTGTGTTTGTGCATACATGTACAGTTAACTACCGTACGGTTATAACGAACTCAAAGTGACCACTAATTTTTGTTCGTAATAACCAAAGTTCGTTATAAGCATACATACAGCATATATACAGCAAATGGCCTGGTCTAAGAAATAAGTTCGTTATATCGGTCAGTTCGTTACAAGCGTATTCGTTATAAACGTAGTTTGCTGTATGTTAATTTACTGTACCGGGGTTACATATTTATATATAATTAAGTATATAATGAACAGTACGTCCAAGTCTGAATGCTGTATTTCAAGACAACAAATGCACGCTATGCATAAGCTTGGATGAATAGTCGATAAGAGTATTTGGTTTGCGATTTATCTTTTACTAACATTATATTCTATTTTTACAAGCGGAATGAATGTCATTCTGTATTTCTCTGTACTGATCAGGATAAGGTGACGTGGCATTCCTGGAATATTTTGTAAATATGTCAAAATAACATCATCACCTATCTAGAAACAAACATAACTAAGAGCTTTTTCTATGTTATGTTAATAATATGCTTGTAGTATACGATGTTACTCATTAAGCTCAAAGGCCTTACTGTGTATTAATGTTTATAAATGTATAAACTGTATATGTTGAGAGACCTACCTGCGAATAAACATTCTTTGACTTCGTCTTTAGACACGAGAGATTGAGGAGTCTCTGACATTGTGGTGTCCAACAGTTACACGACGCTATGTTACTCGTTGCCAGAAATCTATGTGGGTGGCTATTATGGAGCAATGTAGAAAAGGATTATAGTTTTAATAATAATAATAATAATAATAATAATAATAATAATAATAATAATAATAATGTATTAGTTGTTAAACAACATACTTGTCGCCTTTTACGGCAGGAATGGGTTGCTGAAGACCTTTTCTAACCCGGATCTTTACGGGTCTATTTTGCTATATGTCGGATGCACATAATCCAGTGATTGATGTTATAAGGAACGACAATGCCGTTGGGTATGATGACGTCCAATCTACTAACTCACTATTCCATTTAATCGCCTCTTGCGACCAACAGGGGGCCTTTTCTTACCCGGGATAGGGAATCTCAACAGGGGAGCATGTCCTATCAAGTGACAGGGTGTCACCTGTACCGTCTCCGCCCCCCCCCCCCCCCCCCCCCCGTGCCCTAAATTCAGCTTTTGTTGGTGACGTACAGTTATTGGGTAACATAAACCCCTTCCGTTTGTTCTTCCCACACCGTATCGTTTGATCGGGGGAGACACCGACTATTAATAACAGCTGTAGATATAAAAACACTGCATCAATATTGACGAAAACAATACCCACAATGAAATCGTGACATATCTATTTCACGTCCGCTTTATTGTTAGTTACAACTGGTTAATGGTCGGAAATGCAAACAGTTGTGTTTGGTGGCGAATATTATAGGAGAATATTCAAGGCATAGTCGCTCTCCTATTCTGCTGTCGTGTTTGAACTCCCCCATGGAGTGCTTCGCCAGATTAAGCCAGTTAAGAGTATTTGCAAAAGCTCTAAACACTCCATACATATATGTATTTACAAGGACAAGGGATAACGGTATCCTGTTACGGACAAGGACCCGTTACCAAACGGGTCGTGCGACCTGTATACATGCGTTACACAGTGAAACTTTGTTAGTCTGGACACCGTTAAACTGGAAGCCCTTGAAACAGATATGCATACCTAAATATTAAGTATATATCAATTCAGAGCTGACTGCAATATGTTCTACCGTTATGGAGGTATAAACGTAAAATGATCCACGAAGCAAAAACACACTGAAGTCAATTTATAATTAAATACGTAAACAAATAATAACCTCACAGACAGCTTATTTAATCATTCGCACAAAAACATGTAGACAACAATTTGAAATCATTGACATCGTTTAGCGCAATAATACAACACACTGTATTTATCAGTCAATCAGGAAAAAGTTGTTCGTTAGTGGGCTTGGCCTCATTTTTTCGGTTTATGCAAAATATTTGATTGGTTGGCCAATCAACTACCACGGAATCACTTGCAATTTAATTATTGCTCCATGCCAATAATTTGTTAATTCGGAAACTTGTCAATGCGGACTTGAAGTGACACGGTCCTGATTTATGAGATTTCACTGCATAATACAGGATATTTTTTATCATTATTGGCTAAAAAACCTCAACTATGGATATGTACGCCAGAGAACAAGTTTGAGTTACCATGGACACTGAATGGCATTCCCGGTCTCTTCTAAAACATGTTAGTATGTATCAGATTGAGAGAATGTGTTCCACTTTGATGTTTCTTTTATACTGAAACATGAAGTCCATTAATTACTGGTAGTCCTTGATACGAATCCAAGATCCGCCCAAACCAGCATATGTGCAGCCTATCCGTGCTCCATAGTTTAATATCTTGGTCAGCTGGGGTGTATAGCAAATATTGAGGCTATACGGTGCGTTAAAAGAGGTGTTAAACCCATTCGTTACCCTTACCATGCGATCCCTGGCTGCGCCATACCGAAAAAACGTTAAAAGATGGTATTTGTTGTTGCGCTCGGCATTCAGGGCATCAAACAAGGACTGGACGCGCCGGGGTTAGTATGCTGTGTCTGAATGAGGTATCCGTGTTAAACTGCAGCGTGGTATCTCAGTAGGCTAGCACTTAAAACTGGCAACAGTCCACACACAGTTGCACACACACACGCGCACGCACACACACACACGCGCACGCACACACACACATGCATGCACGTTGATATGTAAGTACAATAATCTTGAACACAACCCTACACCCCACTTCACCTCACCTCACCTCGCTTTTCCCATGATCAATTTGTAGCAGGACCCTATGATGACGCTAAACTAACATGCATCTTAAAACTCAAACATATGTTTATGTAAAAGCCAATACACTCTGCCTATCACGATCTCACCCGATGACACCTGAAAAAAAATACTTTGTAAATATTAGCACAACATTTTCATTTAAGGTAATTCACTTCCTGATCTAACCAAACGTTCTCCAAACAAGCGCTCGAACACATGCATTAGTAATACAATACAGTACAATACAAATGTGCTTAATACCTCATTTCCTCTGTCCACGCCTCATTTGAATTCGAGCTTTTGCTTTTCGAAACATCAAATGTCGCCATCAGGAAAACTGAAAGGTGTCGGTGTAATTTAATCTATTTAGCATTATCCTTTACAATGTAAATACTAACTGTTCATGTTGGACAGTTAACATGTATGATGGCAGTCGAATGATTTGTTGAAGGCGTGTATCACGAATAAGAAAGTGAAATTTCAAATTCAAAGTTACAGATTTAGATGTCACTCAAAATAATTCAAAGTTACAGATTTAGATGTCACTCAAATAATGGGACGAAAACACGGCGGGTTGTATACTCCCCAGGGAGCTGAGAATGAAAATCGAGTGCTCACTGATCCATTGACCGGGGTAATAATACTGTAGCGCTAGCGCAATTTCTTCAAGCTTGGGCGGTCGGTTAGCCTAGTGGTTAAAGCGTTCGCTCGTCACGCCGAAGACGCGGGTTCGATTCCCGACATAGGTATGTGTGAAGCCCATTTCTGGTGTCTCCCGCCGTGATATTGCTGGAATAATGCTAAAAGCGGCGTCAAACCATACCCACTCACTCACTATCTTCAAGCTAACAAGGGTTTACTAATTATTATCACGTTATTATCACATTATCGATTTTCAACACCAATATAACAGCAACAGACGATATCATTTTCCATTTTTCATTAAGAGGTGGTGAGTCGAGGTCGCGTCCAAGATTATTGCACTTCTATGGCGACGTGCATGCACGTGTGTGGCTGCTTGTACAAGTCCGGACCGATGCCGATTTATAGTGCTAGCACACTGAGATAACATGCCGCAGTATAACATGAATATCCCACTCAGACACAGTATACTGACTCTGAGCTGACCAGTCCTTGTTTTAGGCCCTTAATGCCTAGCGCCAGACAGGGTAACAACAAGTACCATCTTTAAACGTCTTTTGGTTTGACGCGGCCTGGGATCGAACGCCGGACCTTCCGCTCTCCGCGCGGACGCTCTACCACTAGACCACGGAGGCGGTATTTTCATTAAGAGAGCTCATACACTGATGAGTGCATATGTTTCATAATATATTTCTGATTTTCTTCACGTTAACATAAAAAAATGAAGATTCACAATCAATCCCTGATCACGACTGTGCGTCTCCAGCTTAGGACCCCGGGGAACGTGTGTATGCTTGCTAGGACGTGACCTTCACTGAGAGACATGTCAACAGTACACAGTACTCCCTCTTATACACTATACAAAGCTATTGCTGTGGTGACTTTTGCAACTTGACATTCTCCTTCCTCAGGTAGAACTGTCCCAACAAGTTGGAATTTTCGTGTGATGAGTCACCCGGAGTTGTGGTTCTTCAGATCTCATTATGCACTCGGCGTCTCTAGGGTAGAGTTATTGCTTGTATACACGCATCCATTTTCATTTCATGAGGGAAAACTTGAACTGATTTGTGTGTTATAACATAGGGTTGGTTATGAAACCATTAAATCTGAAGGAGACGACATGGCATCGTTTAACGGTCTTTTGAGTAAAATTTAAAATATTCCATATTTTTTGCATACCGCTATACACGGAGTGAGTGAGTTTGGTGAGTCGTTTTGGTGAAACCCACGTGCAAGGGTATGGTACTGACAAACAAAAACGTAAACTGGGCGATTCGGGATTCGAACCCAAAATCGTAGGTTTCTGACTGACCGACTGACTGAGTATGGTTTTACGCCGCTTTTAGCAATATTCCAGCAATATCACGGCGGGGGACACCAGAAATGGGCTTCACACATTGTACCCATGTCGGGAATCGAACCCGGGTCTTCAGCGTGACGAGCGAACGCTTTAACCACTAGGCTACCCGACCGCCCCTCGTAGGTTTCTGGCACGGCAAAGGGACTCACTTCTGTACAGCGAATTGCGATGCGTTAGACGATTTGGCCACCCATGTTTCCTGATTCGTTCCTATGTATGTTGTTTAACGCCACACTCAGCAATATTCCAGTTAGTCACGGCGGTCTGTAAATAATCAAGTCTGGGCCAGACAATCCAGTGATTGACATCATGAGCATCTATCTACGAAATAGGGATACGATGACATGCATCAACCAAGTCAGCGAGCATGACCACCCGATCCCGTTAGTCACCTCTTACGACAAACATAGTCGCCTTTAACGGCAAGCATGGGTTGCTGAAGACCTATTCTACCCCGGATCTTCCCTGATAGTAAAGCTGAAAGCATACATATGCATGTTGAATAAAGTATTTTCCGTTATAGCCTCCGCGAGTCATTTACTTGTAGACATATCGATTGAGACATTCTTCACATAATTGAAAATAAATTGTGACACTGAATATCTGGTTTCGTCGTCATATTGCCCTATTGGCGTTTCCAGCTATATCCGTCGCTTTATGGCTGGTATACCGCTGATCAATGATAAATTATACATCAAACAGACATCTCGCAGTTTGCCAAGGACAACGGCTAAATCTGACAAAACATATCTATGTTTAAGCAAAAATTTAATTAGTGCTTGCTGCGAAGGATCCACCTGTGTAAATTAGTCTTAAGCACAATATTCTGTGAAAAATGCATATGATTGTATTTCTTACAACGTCCTGTGTCATAAAAGAAGTGCTTATGTAGTGTAGGGAGTCCTATTCTCAAGGAAGAAGATCACAAAGAAAAGTGTTTTTTTATTTAAATGTTACATGTTTTGCAGATTAAGACAGTTTGCTATGGCAGCAGGCAGATGTAATATCCGACCAATAGGTCTATGGGGTACATTGTTCCTTTTAAAACAGTACTAATTAAAACCGCCGTCATATAGCTGAAATAGTTCTGAGAGCGGCGTTAAACAACAAACAAAACAGTAATCAAAATATAAAACATACCATACACGGTACAATTCTTCGTCCACTGTGTTAACCTACAAACATAATTCAATATATTTAAATGTATATGTTTAATAATAATGTGTCCGTGTTTTCTTTCGGCGTTGAAACATCGTTGACACATCGTCGACAAAGAAGAGGAATTCGATATCTGAAATGATTCGCTGAGTGATCTGCGTTTGAAAACTTTGATCCAAGATAATAGCATCCTTACATATTTGATATCGAAGTAGAATAGAAGATTCTATTACGTCATTGTTACAGTATCTAAAATAGGACAATTGAACAATTTGATATACAATCCATACAATCAATAAATCCAAGCAGACCATACAAATGTCTTTCTTGGTCTTCGCACCCTCTTCTAAATGCCACCTAAAGAAATATCTAATGACCTGTCCTGGAGACGGTGTCATGGAGAAATATGTTCAAATATGGTACTTTGTGTTATCCCCATATGTCTGTCATAAAACCTTTAGAAAGCTTTACTGAGGCCTTGAATGCTGTTACCCTTATCCAACAACCCTTGAGCAAGAGGGGCGGTCGGGTAGCCTAGTGGTTAAAGCGTTCGCCCGTCACGCCGAAGACCCGGGTTCGATTCCCGACATGGGTACAATATGTGAAGCCCATTTCTGGTGTTCCCCGCCGTGATATTGCTGGAATATTGCTAAAAGCGGCGTAAAACCATACTCACTCACTCACTTGAGCAAGAATCGTATGGTGTTGTCAGTGGGTGCAACAGACGTTTCATGTAGTGATGCCAGACTTTAAATGGCACCTGGCTGGGGCAGAAAGGGTGTGTTCCAATCATGTGTCCTCTTTTTCATGTCGCGCATTCCACCAATGACAACATAACGCACTGGTTTAACTCACCCTGACAGACATTCAACAGGTTCATCCTCATTTGCCCATATCTTGGCATACGCTTCGAAAACATCCATTATGATTTTAAAGTTGTGATCCCAATGGATAGCAGGCTGTTCATGATATATTTTACTTTTTGAATTATATCTGACGCAGGTTGTTATTGTCAATACAATAGAAGTCTCATCCGATTATATGACCAACATGTTGGTTGGTAGCAGTATGATGAGTCATGGTAGCTCCACGTAGTGGCATGTACATTATGAACTGCCAAGTTTCCATTCTGCAACACGTTCCTGTAAATGAACAACTTGGATGAGATGGTATTCGAAAAGGTTGGTTTGTTGTTTAACGCCGCACTCGGCAATATTTCAGCGGTCTGTAAATAATCGAGTCTGGACCAGACAATCCAGTGATTGACAGCATGAGCATCGATCCACGCATTTGGGAGCGATGACATGCATAAACCAAGTCAGCGAGCTTGACCACCCGATCCCGTTAGTCGCCTTTTACGACAAGCATAGTCACCTTTTACGGCAAGCATGGGTTGCTGAAGACCTGTTCTACCCCGGAATCTTCACGGATCTTATTCGAAAAGGAGAAAGCGATTCTTGAACTGATAGTTGTTCTTGAAATTTTTCTGGGACATTTAGGGAAACTGATATTTGTCTTAGATGTTACTTATGTTCAAAGCATCAATTCCCTGTTTGTAGACTTCAGGAACGTTCTTTTTCTTATTTAGTGGCGTCTCTGGATGGCCTGACGTTTCAAAGCAATTTAAGAACTGTACTCTCTTGTCGACACTATAGGCTTTTGTTTGCAGACCCTCCATTAGCAAAATTTGCTGGATTTCTTTCAACTGCACAGAGTCCAGTCTTGTTCTTACTTTGTGCAGTCCCATTGGTTCCTGAACGAGGGGCAACAAATCTTCCAAATCAATGGTATCTTTTGGCCTTCGTCTTTTCTTGTGACCATGGCTGCGGCGGCGTCGTTAGAATTCAATACATTGACTTTGGCGGTTCGTTGATAAGAAAGCCTGCCAACGTCTTTTATTTTGTCATTACAGACATATGGCTTTGCCGAAAACAACAGTCAAATCCAATGATTTTCTCTGTGCATCCTGTCAGGCCGACTGTATTTGAGGTTATTAGATGGCGTGTTGTCTCTAATATGCTAGTTTTCATGCCAAGGATGGAGTGATTTTCAGAATGGAAATGTTGGTAAACACAATTGGAAACATTTCTTTTGATTCCCTGCAGACTGTGTCGATAATGTCTATTTTGTTTCCAAACAAGGACTGGTAGGCTCGGAGTCAGAATGTGTCTGAGGTCATGATATCTTTGCTGGATAGCACTATGAAACCAGACTGGTACAAGCAGCCACACACACGTACCTGTATGTCGCAATATAGATGCAATATCCTTGAACGCGACGTTAATCTCCATTTAATATCACCTGTCCTGGAGAGTGAGTGAGTTAAAATATAACGTCACATCGGCAATATTTAAGCCATGTCGTGACTCCTGGAGAAGTGACATGGGAGCCCTACCGCCTGACTCGCTGTGCAGAATTCCATCTCCTATATGCACCAGACACAGCTGATTCCCGGTTCGAATTCCAGCTCGCCTGATTATATTTCTTAGTTCGTCACTACCATAGACGTGATCGGGCTTCACCAAATTGTAAACGACTAGAACCTGTTTGTGATTTCCGGTGCTATAAGGTGGTAGAAGCATGTGCTATAATACTTTATAGATGTCTTGTGTTAGAAGTCGAAGTATGTCGAATCCCGTGTACTTGGTACAAACACGACTCTTTTTTAAAAGAAAATGGTATAATTAATGGTATAATTAGAACATAGACCTTCTTATACCTAAGTTCCCCCCCCACACACACACACACACCCCACCCCCCCACACCCCACCCCCACCCCCTCCACATACACACACACCACATGTACATACACCCTGGCCAAATATATAATCGATTTTATTTTATATTGTTATAATTGTTTTTTTCCAAACAGTTTGGGAACATAAATGTTAAACTGATACAAACACTATGTTTGCATTCCATATCGTTATCCAGTTTTCTTGAATGGATGATATTAGTGCATTGATTTCTTGACATCCATAAAGAGTGCCCCATTATGCGTTTAAATATTAAAGGCACAGGTGAATATATCACGTCCTTAAAGGGCAATAATAAGTCGTATGTCCCTATACCTATCGTGAACGTGCATTTTTAATGTCGTGGGTATCAATGACGTGGTTCTCCAAGAATGTACATTTAGCATGAATGCGAGAGAATGTACAGTGTCACGCATTAGCCAGTCATCTTATGAGACATGAACGCCATGTTGGAAATGACAAAGGTATAACTTCATTCGTTATAGGTTTAATTTTAATGGAGGGTCATTTTGCTTTAATTATAAATTTGGCAATGAGAAGTATTTTATGTTTTTTTGTGTTACTTCATTTCAGCTGACATCTTTGAAACGTTGAATCTTTTAATAACATTTGTGGCAAAATAACACTGATTGTGACACTTTTGGTTGCAACAATTTAAGTTGAAATTATTGTCATGTTTTTATTTTATTTTACATAAATAATTAGAACGATTATTTTACGGTTTGGGCCTTCATAGATGTTGAGTAATGTTTACGCAGCTGATTGTATACCATTTCGAATGCTCAAATACATTCCCTCAGTGTTGTATCAATACTCCGAATGATCTCTCGACCCGTGAAGATTCCGGGGTAGAATAGGTCTTCAGCAACCCATGCTTGCCGTAAAAGGCGACTAACGGGATCGGGTGGTCAGGCTCGCTGACTTGGTTGATGCATGTCATCAATCCCAATTGCGTGGATTGATGCTCATGATATTAATCACTGGATTTTCTGGTCCAGACTCGATTATTTACAGACCGCCGTCATATAGCTGGAATACTGCTGAGTGCGGCGTTAAACAACAAACAAAACCACAAGGCTACCCCACTGCCCCTATTAAATGTTCCAAGTGTAAAAAGACAAAACTCAAAAGTCATGTATATTCTGAAATAGATATTTATTTCATACAATTTCTATTGTGTCTGTATATACATTACTGTATTTCGTGAAATCCTTAATTTCGTTAACTATTAAAATATACAGTTACTTTGTAGGCTGCAGTTATAGCAACCTTTAGTGGGATCGATAATCTACGTTAAAAGCTTACATGTTCTTGGTGTTTGTATGGACGGGAGATCTATCCAGTTGTTTAATATGAAAAGCACACGTTCAGTGCAACACAAATATAGAAAAGCAGAAAAATACTTGACACCAATTTGCCACAAAATCTCCACCCACTCTATTGATATGATCTGGAACGCCATTAAGCCATTAAGGTACTTTACTGGAATGAATACGAGTGCTATCTAACTGATTATTGATAGTATTCTCAACACCAAAGCATATACCGTCACACTGTAGTCAACTGGGATCGATGACATGTATCAACCAAGTCAGCGAGCCTGACCACCCGATCCCGTTAGTCGTCGTAAAAGGCGACTAACGGGATCGGGTGGTCAGGCTCGCTGACTTGGTTGATACTTGTCATCGATCCCAATTGCGTGGATCGATGCTCATGATATTAATCACTGGATTGTCTGGTCCAGACTCGATTATTTACAGACCGCCGTCATATACCTGGAATATTGCTGAGTGCGGCGTTAAACAACAGACCAACCAACCATGGAACTGGCAATTACATAAAACGACACGATTGTCCTAATATGTCAGACGAAGTTGCAAATATTCATCAGTGATCTGCATTGGTCTCTACTTTTATTAAGCGACGCGCGCGGAAGGATGCATACACTGGAAATACTAAAGGAGGCTGACATAAGGAGGGGGATTCATCCGTCATCATTAGCGTGTCTTGCTGTTGGTTTATCATCATGATTATCCTGTTTGATGTCCTGCCCTAGATTCGCTACACTGTCAGTTTAGCGCTGCGTCTCTCTACACCGTTATAAGTGCTATCAATAATTCATATGAATATAAATAGACATACGGATCAATATTTTCTTTATTTAACTCGGTGTCTGATTACTCGTAATGAACAATAATGAATTGAAACGGTATGGCTTGTATATACAAACGCTTAAGTAAATGCCAATGTTGTTTTGGTAACTCATGTATATTACATACGTAGGTAAAATACATGTATGTTTCATCAAATGTATCGTACTGCAAACGTTACATATGTTCTGTAGTCAGGACGCATGTACTAGCTTATAAGTGAGTGAGTGAGTTTGGTTTTACGCCACTTTTAGCAATATTCCAGCAATATCACGGCGGGGGACACCAGAAATGGGCTTCACACATTGTACCCATGTCGGGATTCGAACCCGGGTCTTCGGCGTGACGAGCGAACGTTGTAACCACTAGGCTACCCGACCGCCCCTACTAGCTTATAAACTTAAAACGGTCAATTAGAACCATGGTACTCAAAACATATCTCCGTCATGACATTACAAGTGGGATCATGTTAGAGTGAAACCTTGTTAATCCGGACGGCGAATATCGCTCGGATTAACAAAGATCCTGACTGATGAATCGATTATGCTTGTAATGTTTGCGGAGTAACGAGATTTAAAATATATAAGTTATTGGACGCCAGTGTTTGGCAACCAGTCTGGATGGTATGGTGCGTGTATGGATTTTCAAACTAATGAAATGAACGACTTCATGAATTCCCAGAACTCACATATTTCCGATAGGTTAAGTTTCTTACACTGGACCAGATCTATATGTGGTAAGTTCTTTTATCACCAACACAATAAATCACGGAACTTTGTGAGCAGGTAGAGCTCGTTTACGACCGCCGTTGGGCTCTAATCTGTTCTTGCAACGTGAGAATTATTGTTGGACTGACAATAGAATGGGTTATCCAATCACAGGCACCTGTCTCGTGTCAAGGTGCCATGATGGCCTGCCTGGAGATTTCACTTCATTATCAGAGAAACCCAAATCATAAACCATCCCCATATCACTGAACAAACAAGGTCTAAACACGCAGCCCTGCTCGTGGATCTCGGCCATCTCCGCGTGGGCTCGTATATTTCCGCTATCATCTCGTATATTGTCGTGATATTGCTGATCGCTATGCAGTTGTCGTTGGGATGGCGTCCACCCAACTTAATAGCTTTGGTAGACGAATTATTGATCAGAAGTTTCAATCGATGTGATCTGCATGTCCTGCGGAGACTAAGCATGTCTGCACCTTTACTCTGTTTAATATAGACTGGTTTTAGTGTTTTCACCCATATTCAGCGGATATTGCAGTAATGGGTAGGCTCCATTCACCCTTAATTAAATGTAGTCCGGAGTTTGCCCCGCGTGTTTAATGTGTTTTGACAGAGCAAACACATCCCTAGCTTTCTACGCAATCAATTAAGGTTTTTGTGCCACGTATATCTGCATGACAGACATGTTAGTTATTTATGTCCTGAAATGTACATATAATTTGCCCCGCGTCTACTGTAATAGCATTCGTGCAGACTGAAATAGACAAATTATGTGATTGTAAGTTGGCTGTATGCCTGGAAGCATTATTCATACATTAACTTTCACTCTCAGAATAAAACATGAATATGTCATGCCATGCAATTGCAATGAACAACGAATAGTGAGTGAGTGTGTGAGTGAGTGAGTGAGTGAGTGAGTGAGTAAGTGAACAGTATTTCAGTCATATCACGGCGTGTCTGCTTGATGTGGGAGGAAAGCCCGAAAGGATGCAGGTCTTTGACGTTTACCACTTTGGTGGAACACAACAGTACGGTATGATGCTTACAAAACGAGGGGCGATTCGGGATTCAAACCCACAATCATAGGATCCTGGCATGCTAAAGGGGCGCAACTCTGGACAGCGAATTGCGACGCCTGGGATGAACGTGCCCCGTTAGAATATTAAATTGAAATCACTGTTTAGGTATGCATCATCTCCAATGGAGTTTGGTTCAACGCCCCTTTGAACAGAATGTTAATTATACAATGTTGATTTTGAAACGTCATAACAGTTTACAATCAGAGAAAAAAGCCAAGTGACACGTGTTGGAGATATTTGCCAAGATGGCCAAGAACGGAGATGGTGCTGACAAACCAAGGATCATAATCGGCGCTTATGTAGGGTCGAACCCACGATCAGCGGATACTTGTAATTAGGGGGTCTATACTTGCTGTCGTATGTGTCAGTGAGTCAGTATTGTTTGACATGAAACTTTATTTGAACCTCCAGTATACCAGATTCATTAGGGTCTACGTCAGGCCATGCAGCTGCTTGGTTTGTATTACTATTACTATTATTATTATTTTTATTATTATTATTATTATTATTATTGGTCTATATACACAACCTTCCATACCCTCACATCACGGCATGTTATATCAAATGGTTTCACCATTGCAGTGACTGTGCATATCGATCTACTCTATTAACACAGTGACAGCGTTTATGTATACTACGAATTCTTATGTAAGCGCGTTTCCTATTTCAATGCTAATTTATTGTATTACAATCGTTGTTGGGTTCCGCAGAAGAAGAGCACCGAGCACTCCATGCATTGTGTGTCGCATGAGCCAGATATAATAGGATCGTGTGGAATGGTTGACGGTGTCTTTGCATACTGATGGCTCTTTCATTCATTTTTAGCAAACAAAATTTCGTGAAACGTATAGTCTTCCCTACAGTATTAAGACAAAAATACAAAAACGAATAATTTTTTTTTAAAGCAATAAGTGTAACCAGATTCATGACAAGACTGAATTCAATGTCGTCTTCATCTTTATATGTTTGAGCGGGGGGTAGCCTTGTGGTTAAAGCGTTAGATCGTCACGCCAAAGACCTGGGTTCGAATCCCGACATGGGAACAATGTGTGAAGCCCATTTCTGGTGTCCCCAGCCGTGATATTGCTGGAATATTGCTAAACGCGGCGTAAAAGTGTACTCACTCACTCTTTATATGTTTACTCCTGTGCACGTTGGTACACACTTGATTAGTACATTGCTGTTGTCAACCCGTGAAGATTCCGGGGTAGAATAGGTCTTCAGCAGCCCATGCTTGCCGTAAAAGGTGACTATGCTTGTCGTAAAAGGCGACTAACGGGATCGGGTGGTCAGGCTCACTGACTTGGTTGATGCATGTCATCGATCCCAATTGCGTTGATCGATGCTCATGATATTAATCACTGGATTGTCTGGTCCAGACTCGATTATTTACAGACCGCCGTCATATCACTGGAATATTGCTGAGTGCGGCGTTAAAGAACAAACCAACCAACATTGCTGTTGTCATTGAACTATTGCCAACAGTATCGTATTCTGAACCAGTATCCATGAATACTGCAGACATGAACATTATTGATACAATGTATTGATGAAATGGAACGATTTGGGTTTACTCCAGTTTCAGCAACATTTCAACATCACAACGAATACACTAGAAATAGGCTTTCTATCCATCGAGTCGAACCCAGGTTCTTTGTGTTATTAGTGAACACTTTGTCCACTTACTCACCCGGTGGGACGGCGGAGCTGTGAGTTGCGTCCCTTGGGCGTGCAAGGAACTTATGATCGTTTGTTCGAATCCCAGATTCGTCTTGATTATTCTTCATGTTCTGTCAAAACCATACCCTGCTCTTTGGTGCCACCAAAGTGAAGACTTACATGACTTCTGGCTTTCCTCCGTCACCAAGCCGACACGCCATGACACTCTAGTAGCTGAAATACTGTTCAAAGCGGCGTTAAACTCCACTCACTCATCCACTCAACACCATTGTCTGCAGAGATACTGGAATTGGCCAGATCATGTGTAATTGGGTCAAGAATCTGCATATTTATGCCGAGTTCTACAATGTTTACTCTTGACCAGGCGACATCACAGCTCGAGACCTGATCAAATACCATCGCATGCTATGCAAATACCATCGCTCACACGAGATGTGATGTACGAGAAAAATATCGGTAACTGTTTTGGGCTATCGGATGGTATGAGGGGGTTGCCTTGGTTTTATATCATCAGAGTAATGAAGTGCCTCCCAGTAGCATGTAAGTAAGAGGTTTATTATCTGCGATCGGCAGGACTGCTGTGATGGTGAGGATGTTTCGCGTTAGACTTTGGAGTTCTTGAATCAGGGCTCTTATCCCAACGCTGCCGACTGCTGAACATCCAAACACATTACCAGAGAGGTGTTTATTTTACGCGAAGATAGTGAAGAAATCCATGCTAAAGAAGTGGTATTTATTGAAGAATTCTCGATCGAGATCTACCTAAAACGTGTTGCTGTGATAAGGGAGAGATAAAGCATGAGTTTCACATTAGATACTTGGATAAAGTTATCAGCGAACATAAGTTGGATTCAGTTCACAAATATATCCTTGCTCCTTGTGTCGGAGGTGAGTGAGTGGGTGAGTGAATGGGTATTTGGGTGAATTGGTGTGTGGGTGGGGCTTTGAGTGGATGAGGGAGTGTGTGAGTGAGTGAGTGACTGAGTAGTTGGGTGAAAAGGTGTGTGAGTGGTGCTTTGAGGGGATGAGTGAGTGAGTGAGTGACTGAGTAGTTGGGTGAAAAGGTGTGTGAGTGGTGCTTTAAAGGGATGAGTGAGTGAGTGAGTGACTGAGTAGTTGGGTGAAAAGGTGTGTGAGTGGTGCTTTGTGGGGATGAGTGAGTGAGTGAGTGACTGAGTAGTTGGGTGAAAAGGTGTGTGAGTGGTGCTTTGAGGGGATGAGTGAGTGAGTGAGTGACTGAGTAGTTGGGTGAAAAGGTGTGTGAGTGGTGCTTTGAGGGGATGAGTGAGTGAGTGAGTGACTGAGTAGTTGGGTGAAAAGGTGTGTGAGTGGTGCTTTAAAGGGATGAGTGAGTGAGTGAGTGACTGAGTAGTTGGTTGAAAAGGTGTGTGAGTGGGGCTTTGGGTGGATGTGTGAGTGAGAGAGTAATTGGGTAAAAATGTGTGTCGTTTGGGCTTTGAGTCAGTCAGTCAGTCAGTCAGTCAGTCAACTGGGTGACTGACTAAGTGTGTTTGATGTAATGACATTTTCAATATCTGCGCAATAAAATGTTTTTCAAAGCTCATTAATAACCTAATTATTAGCATATACTCAATCGTGAATGTATTTGTAACAATATATCCAAATGTGTTCATGATCTAGAATATGTACCTGTTCGGAAAACGCAACTCGAACCCTTTGTGCCCACATCAATATTGCGTTACTCGAGTTACACTAAAGAATGTCCTTTAGCACATCACATAAATACCCAACACATGCCCCAATCATTTCAAGTCCCCTGGCTGCATAAAATCGTTTAAACTTCTGTATGTAACGTTGTAATAATGGTTAGGGCACTGAAAATCGAGAATAACCTTCAATTTCTTTGATTTGTGAGGCGGTATCAATGTGCTAGAAACAACCCACAAACATTAATTGCTTAGTATCACGTTTAGTGGGGAAATCCATTCCCACCGTGATAATATGAGATAGTATTAACAACGACTACATGCAATTAAGTGATGTATTTAGATGCATTTCTGATTCTGAAACTGATTCTGATTGTTTCTATAAAACACTAATGGATTGACTTGATACTCATATCCCTTCTTTACATTTTCTCAATCAGGGACCCGTTTCACAAAGCGATCTTAGTGCTACGACTGTCGTAAGTCAGTGTTAAAGAATGGGAGTTACGACCGACTTAGCGCTTAGATAGCTTTGTGGAACAGTGCCCAGAACAGGAATGTACAAACAGAGCAGAAGTGTATCAAACCTAGCTGACGCTTTGCTGTGTTTATTCAGCAAACAAGGGTCAAACCATTGCTATTTCCTTATCAGCAGCTAACGATGCATTACTCCCTGTTTGATAATTATACAATCAATTAAACGCATCACGTTAAATATAGGCGACGACTGTAAATTTATCACAGACAAGGGGAATAACGGTAGGCTTAGGGCACCCGTACACTGGCATCTGATAATATCAGATGGACTGGAACAGACTACATGCGAGACAAGTCATGTGTGGCTCCATAAGAGGATATATTGACACTGTTCTCTATCCATACGAATAGAAAATAATAAGCTAGTTAACACTGATTGCTGATCATTGCCTCAATCAAACGCGGGATGAAGAAGATGTAGACGATAAATAATGTCCAGTTCATCAAGCCAAGGAAATACAGGAATGGTGCCGATAAATCAATGCAAGCCATTCGCCGCTTCCTGGCCGAATCCAGGTCTCTCAAGTGGAAGGAGAAATTGTTCGCAGGACTTAAATAATGTACTACATCAGTATTGCTTGCTGGGGGATGCCAGAGGACGGTGTTTGCGTGAGGAGGGGATACCAGCAGCTTAACGAGGTGCTGAAGTTGGTAGCATCCTGTGCCAAATAATTATAAGAATACTAAAGGTCCATTAGCCTTTCCAACATTCATTTCCAATTCCATTAAGCATGATGTTTTGTGATTCCATGACGTATTTACCCTACTGTATGTATACACTGTACAATCACCGTCGAGCATGGATCGATGTCCCTCGAGAGTACGTGAAGAGAACATGTACTAATTGATACAAGTATTAATTATGTCCATACTATTAACTATTTTTATCCATAATATGACCTTTCTAGATTTAGATATTATTTTCACTTACATTACTCTTCAATGGTTTATTGGTTACATTAACAAAGGCAGGGCACATGCCTGAGCAATTTACTACGTGTTTTCTCAGAATGTAGCACAGCATAGATCTTGATTGCATCCAGTTCAGAGGACAAGGAGGATTCCACGGGTGTGATCAGGAGGGTAGGAATTGATATATTATTTCCTCATCTAGAAGGTCATTTGACGTTGATTTATTGATTTATTGATGGCCCGATAGGTCAATATCCTGGCATAGACACTTACCAATATTCCAGCTATATGACTGTCGCCTGTAGATAATAGTCTGGACCAGACAAACGGGTGATTGGTAGTGTGGGTAACGACCAAGCTACCAGGTTACGATGACAACCAAGTCACCGAGCCTGACCACACGATGCCTTAAGTCTCCTCGTAATACAGCCCTCGGATACTGGGGACCAATTCTAACCCGGAATCACCACCAGGGGTAGTTGTTATATTCTCGAGTTGGTGATATTGTATATTCGTCAGCTTTAGAAATAAGCTATACCTCACTCAACGTACGTAGCTTGAATTGCCTGTTCTAAACGAACTCTGTACGTTAATTTCATTATCCTGACTAGAGGAACCTTCCCACTGGGATGTTTAATCAATGCAGTGAGGTCGCTTTCAAAACGATGGGCCTCGTGTATAGAAATTAGCCTGTTCTACACGTTTCTGTTTCTCGCTGGATACTTTCTGGGTTTTTTCCTCCAAATGTTTAGACTTTCACAGACGTATAAATGAAGTACACCCCAAGCCCGGCAGTAGGGACTTATATAAGGTGACCAGGCCGCCTCAGGCGCCGACATTTGTTGTGCAGAAGTGCCACTCTTGGAGTGAGTGAGTTGGGTTTAACGCTACTTTTCACAGGTCCAGGTCTCACTGTTGATAACAATACATGCTTCAGTACACTATACTGGCGGGTAGAACTGAGGGGCTTGATAAGTGGCTGGGTACAGACATGTTCTCATACCACATAGTTGGAGCGTAGATTATGATGGAACCTCACACCACAATGCCTATCGAAATATAACACTTTGACATAATTGTCTGTACTGAAATACTTTTGTGATGATGGGTTGCCTTTACCATATGACATAAAACGAATGAGTGAGTGAGTGAGTGAGTTGGGTTTAACGCCGCTTTTAACAATATTCCAGTTATATCACGGCGTGTCAGCATAATGTGAGGGAAGCCCGAAGTGATGCAGGTCTCAGACGTTTACCACTTCGGTGAAACCCACGAGCACGGGTATGGTGCTGACAAACCTAGAAACATAATCGGGGCGAACCGGGATTCGAACCCACAATCATAGGTTTCTGGCGTGCCTAAGGAAAGCAACTCTGCACAGCGAATCGCGGCGCCTTAGACGACTGGGCCACCCGTGCCCCCGCCACTCTTGGACGTACCAGAATCTGTAAACCTGTGACTGTGGGTTCGAATCCAAAAATCATCCTGATTATGTTTCTTGGTTTGTCAGTACCATTACCGTGATTGTGGGATTCGCCAAAGTGGTCAACGTCTGTATCACCTTGAGCTGTCTTATGATTGTGTGTTCGAATCCCGGTTCGCCCCGATTATGTTTCTAGGTTTGTCAGCACCATACCCGTGCTCGTGGGTTTCACCGAAGTGGTAAACGTCTGAGACCTGCATCACTTCGGGCTTTCTTCCCACATTAAGCTGACACGCCGTGATATAACTGGGATACTGTTAAAAGCGGCGTTAAACCCAACTCACTCACTCAAGTGTCTTACTATGACGGAAGTGTGAAAGCACCACGGGCACACGACTTCTCCCCGGCAAGACACAATACTCCAGGAACTAATGAAAGCACAAGTTCCAGAAACAAGGTTACCAACATGGCCAGGCATCAATGAGCTTTACGTTATCGTGTAACGGTGTCAATGGAAGCAGATGAAAGTCTCTGATCTTTCAATGTATTTTGACCGACTTTGAACTGGTCTAATGAATATAAAAGAGGCATAGACAGGGGCCTTTTAGAATGTGCAATAAAGCACAAATAGCTTGAGGCTGCCACTTCGCTCCAGTCGACCTTCAACCGCGGGAACTTGGTGCCGCCATTCGATGTCAGATCTGGAGTTATTGTTTCGCCTCGGAAGCATTACCATTCCAACATTTGGACAAAACGCCTTCCCAGGCGCGTGATTCTTGGCATGTATGCCTTCCACATAAGCCGTGGTCAATGACATATACGTGATTGGTACATGTCGATGGTAGTATATGAATTCATATGCTTAATTAAGTCTCGATGGCTGTGCCAATCAACCAAGTCGGATGGTGATCACCGTCTTCCGTGCAAACACACCTCGGCAGGTTAAACATGTAATTAATGGTTGTGGCCTAATGAAAACAAATCACAAACACAGCTGTTCCATTAGAGATCATGTTAATCATATGTACCGTGAGAAGGGCGACGAGTAGCAAGATGTACATATAAATCAGTTTGCTAAATAGGGATTTAAACTGTTCTCCTCTATCAGTTCTGCGTGTTTTTGTTTTCTGTCCGACTAAGTTCGGAATATGTTACGTCAGTCAGTGGGTTAAGTTATAAATACAGTGAACTACGGTTAAAACGAACTCAAAGGGACCACTATGTAGTTCGTAATAACCGTAGTTCGTTATA
The DNA here is from genome assembly GCF_023055435.1 of Haliotis rufescens. Taxonomy (NCBI): domain Eukaryota; kingdom Metazoa; phylum Mollusca; class Gastropoda; order Lepetellida; family Haliotidae; genus Haliotis; species Haliotis rufescens. The sequence goes on from NW_025964361.1 coordinate 8,411,933, forward strand.
AGCATATATACAGCATATATGCAACAAATAGCCGGGGCAAAAAAATAAGTTCGTTATATCGGTCAGTTCGTTTTAAGCGTGTTCGTTATAAACGTAGTTTACTGTAATGAAGATAACTGAAACAATTTAGGAAATAAATAGTTATTTATACATACATTGGTAATATCAATACACATATAATATACATTAAAGATCATATGATTTAACACAATATCATTGGATGAATAAATGAACGAATGAATAAATGACAGAAGGAATAAATGAACGAAGGAATAAACGAACGAACGAATGACCACATGTCTTACACATATGAGAAGTTCCCAGTGCTTGTCCCATTCTTAACGCCAAGATTTGGTGTTAGTTATAGGGTATGCTTTATAGTTTATGTCAGTTGAAGTTTGTCTTTTTAAGTTTGCAAATACCAAATGTTGACATAAGGATTTGTTTGACATGTCGCCTGCTCGTGTGGACATTGCACATTGACATATGTAATCTCACATGTTCATTGTAGCTGGTGCAATTTACAGCACACTTCACTTCAGCGTTTGCTTTGTCACAATTGAAATACAACTCTCGTACAGTACGGTCAATATTAAACGTTAACACCGGAGAATAATCAGTCTCAATTATCTGCCGAAACAGATTCCACTGGGCGGAACAGGCAACGTAGTGGTGAAAGTTATATGAATGGAGCACTAAACCTGGACACCAGGTGTTCGTGAAGAGGGTAAGCATGTCCTGCTTCGATAAACAACGTTAACGTTAATCCTGATGGCTCTTTCCCGGTGAAATTGTCCGGTGAGGTGGTGAGGTGAAATGGGGTTTAACGTCGCGTCCAAGACTATTGCACTTATATAGCGACGTGCATGTACGTGTGTGTGTGTGTTCGGCTGCTTGTACTAGTCCAGACTGATGCCGACTTATAGTGCTAGCTCACTGAGATACCATGCCGCAGTTTAACATGAATACCCCACTCAGACACAGTATACTGACTCCGAGCCGATTAGTCCTTGTTTTAACCCCTTAATGCTGAGCGCCAGACAGGGTAACAAAAAGTACCATCTTTTAACGTCTTTTGGTATGACGCGGCCGGGGATCGAACCCCGACGAAATTGTCCGGAAGAATATATTTCCCGATGAAGGAATCTCGATTTCGGACGTGCGATCCCCTTTTACATATGTAAGTAGACAATACCCAACACCCATCCCCCTGAATCTGGGCCCCAGTCTCATGTTTATGGCCTAAAAGGTTTTCATTGTATTCTGAACAATATTTCTCAAATTACTTTCTTCCAATTTCGATGGTGTTGTCTTGTCCGGGGATATCATATATGCGTTCAGCGTTTGCACAACGAGAGGAACCAAGCTTAGTCTTAAATATCATGGGTTGTTTGTTTATCAACACCATTGACTAGTGCATTAATATAAGCAACGTGTCTCTAGGCATTAAAGGGGGTATATGATTTCACTTGCGTTGATGATTCAGAAGTTGTATTATAATATTTCAGACGAAGGAATGTCATGTACATGTCTCTGATAAAAGCTTTATGTTCTCCCTAATGGCCACACATTAGTGCAGTGTGAAGGTGTGAATGGTGGTGTGTGAGGGCCTCGGTCAAGAAAGACGCGCAGTTCACAGGGGCATTAACTGATAATCTTCAATCAAGGAGTGTTCTATTACGGTCAATCAACAGTGTATATCAAATCACTAAATTGGGTCAGCGAGTGAGTGACATGTGCAGATGACCTATTCAGATGTGATTTAGAGCAGGTGATTTGCCGTAATAAAACAATTATGGGTGAGCTTGAATAACCTAATTATCTAAGGAGTAAAACATCTCAAATTCACAAACGTCTGCCACATAAAAAGGGTAAGCACCCACTTCTTTACTCTTCTGACTTAAAAAAGAGATTTCTTATGAATATGGAAAGGGTTTTGTTGCTTTTGTTTACTTTATATATTCTTAACTTCTGTGTTACTATAGAACGAGGGGCGGTCGGGTAGCCTAGTGGTTAAAGCGTTCGCTCGTCACGCGGAAGACCCGGGTTCGATTCCCGACATGGGTACAATATGTGAAGCCCATTTCTGGTGTCCCCCGCCGTGATATTGCTGGAATATTGCTAAAAGCGGCGTAAAACCATACTCACTCACTCACTCCCTATAGAACACGTCTATATATGGCATTGTCGTACTGTGTTAAATGTCCCAGATACCGCCGAAAATTGTTGAATTTGTTTGTGTATTTGTTGTTTAAAGCCGCACTCAGCAATATTTCAGCTATATGACCGCGATCTGTAAATAATTGAGTCAAGACTAGACAATCCAGTGCCACATTTCTCTCCTATCAAGCATTAAACAAAAATCGTTGCCACACCTCTCTCCAATCAAGCATTAAACAGAAATCGTTGCCACATATCTTTCCTTTCAAGCATTAAACAGAGAGCGTTGCCACATATCTCTCCTATCAAGCATTAAACAGAGAGCGTTGCCACATGTCTCTCCTATCAAGCATTAAACAGAGAGCGTTGCCACATATCTCTCCTATCAAGCATTAAACAGAGAGCGTTGCACACATATCTTCCTCATTATGCACACAACAGCTTTGCGACACATCTCTCACAATGCACACGCCAGCTTTGCCACAAATCTCTCACATCAAGCATAAAACAGAAAGAGTTACTACATATTTCCCAAATTATGCACACAGCAGCTTTGCCACATATCTCTCACATCAAGCACAAAACAAACAGCATTGCCACACAACAAACACAACAAGCGTTCGCCACGCATTTCTCACAACAACCACACGACATGAACTGTCGCACTAACATGAAACAAACTACAAAAAGTGTTGCCTCGTATTTAGCACACACCACATACTGTTGCCGCATATCTCTTACACGTTAAACACATACGGCGTAAAACTACATGCCCTCTGGGCCGGATAGACTGGGAGTGTACATGCTTGCCTCATTTATAAAAAAGTGTAGTACACCCCAGCATGGCGTCCACTAGCACGGCTGAATGGGGAACAAATAGATAAAACGCCATCAACATGTACAATTTGCTTTCAAACGTATGTACCTCTTACATTATTTCCGCGCCGTTGCCAGGACAACAGTTTATGTTTATGAGAGAGCAAATTATTCTTCACATTACGCGGTACCGTTTTCGAAGACGTTCGGTTTCGAAATTATTATCTCTGTTATTACATTTGTTGGGGGTAACCAGAAAGCTGGGGTTTGTCTTTGAGTGCTCTAAATAGATAACCAGAGCTCAGATATACAGTAACACTTTTATCAAGTCGTTATTATGTGTTTTTGCTTTTAATATTTTATATGTTTGTTCACTTAGAAATGGATTCATATTCTTAATAAAGTCTTTCATTCGATGCTCACATCTGAACACTATCTTGTAAGATAAGCGTATATAAGTGAACCCATTCCCGATTTTAAACGGGCTCAATGTTATTATATCGCACAAGGACATCAATAATAACCCGTCTGAATATATTTGTTCAACATTAAGATGAATATCTTCATAGAGCGTCGTATCAACTGGGGGGGGGGGGGGGGGGGCAGCATGTATGTCTGTTTAGTGAGGATGCAGGATCTAAATCTATTACGTTTTAGCAGCAAACTCATTATGTATTATCATACATAGGAAGGTATAGTGTCATACTCACCCTCTGTCTCTCCCTCTCTCTCTTTCTCTTTCTCTCTCTCCCCATCTCTCTCCCCTCTCTCCCACTTCTTTTCTCTCTCCTCTCCCTCCTTCTCTCTCTTACTCTCTCTCCAAATTTCAGCACAAACACACACACACACACACACACACACACACACACACACACACACACACACACACACACATGCACGCTGCTATATAAGTGTAACAATCTTGAACGCGACGTTAGCCCCAAATTTTACCCACCCCTGAAACATAAATAATAATAATAAGTGCATTTATAATGCGCCAGATTCCATTCACCAAGTGGATGCTCATAGCGCTACACTATTATTACCCCGGTCAATGGATCAGTGAGCACTCGATTTTCATTCTCACCTCCCTGGGGAGTATACAACCCAAGCTGTCTGTTAGGCGCTAGAAGGTTAACAGCCACATTACCATCTCATCCTACCGGGTACCCACTCACTGCTGGGTGAACAGAGGCACATTTCGAACAAAGTCACTTGCCTAAGGAGACACCACATGTACGGTCGAGGTTAATCTGACTTTGTTCCCTTCTCTATCCACTCTCTCAAGATCTTCCTCTCTCTCCCTCTCTCCCCCTCCTTCCCTCTCTTCTGTGCAAGAAATTCCTTTGGGTGAGTTGTATTATTTCTTCAGTTGAAGTCATATAAGTCAAGTAGTACAAGTACTTTCATACATGACAAGTATTATGGTTCAGTACTTCAATCCTGCAGTCACTATCAGTGTTATTTACAGGTAGGGTTCTAGCCACCACATACTTGCTTTACGAGAACACTATAGTCCATTGACAAACCCACAATGGCCCTGCTACCAGAGGACCGACGAATGTAGTGGGGTCTTCTATATACGGCGGTTCAATGCCCTCCTATTCATATCACAGGTAAAACAAGATGTCCAGATTGTTAGGATCAACGCATATTCTTGTAGTGGCCTCTGAAATTTATGACCTTCCTGTTTGATTGTATAGGCCTGAAATATGTCTGTTATGAAGACCTAGAGTGAAGTGTGTATTTACTTGGTGGTGAGGAGGATATTTACTTGTAGTTGATTTATCAAGACGTGTTGAGACAAAGTAACAGGGGTACTGGTCTGTGGATTTCATCAGTATGTAACGACACTGACTGGTGTTCTTGGTCTAAGGGGCTTGACTTCCCTTGCTGTACACACTGGCGTCCGTTAGCTGTAACAAAAAATGCAATCTTGGGTTCAAATCCACGATGCTCAATCATTAACCGTGATCAATGGTTTCATTAAGGTTGTAACGTCTTCCATCCATAACTTTGGTTCTCCTGTCCGCATTCAACTGAAATGTCATCATATGGTTGCATACTGTTCCAATTTGCAATAAAGCCCATTTTCACAGCAGTCTTCTGAAATAACTTTTGGTGAAAAACAGAACTCAAATTCTGATATACAAATTCTTTTAAGATTTTACCTGATCTTTACTGGGGGAGAATTATTGTTTTATATAAAGCGACAACACCATTTCCATATCAAATAGAAATCTTTGCATACGAACAATTTTACCATGATTTGATATGAACATTTAACGAAACCATTATACATGTATATACATATAGTTTAATGAAACCACAATTGCCTACAGACTTTGTGGCTATATTATATTGAATTTATATGTGGTGAGACCACTAAATTTATTGATGCTGCTAATTGGGATGCTAGATATTTTAGATAGAATTCCATTTAACATAATCATCTGGACTACCACTGACTAGGCAGTTTGGTTAAATCACGATTCCACATGTGTCGTGACGACCACGACTACAGAATGCTGATATAATTAACCCCAAGAGAGTTATTAAGTTCATTATTTATTTGATGTCCTGAATGTCTGAAAGATATGAGGATACAACCACTGTTGTATGAGTCGGCGTCTATCAATATCTCTCGTGTAATCCGACTCAGCAATAACGGTAACTCCATCGGTCTCTGGTCTCGATCACCGCACTACGAACATCTCTGGCTCCACATAATGAAATTGTCCTCGCTTTACTTCCCCATAATGTAATAGAAGCACGCTTTAAACGGATAAGTATGATATTTTGATACCTCGAGATGATATTACTCGGTTCATTGATCAGAACCGAGGCCCTGCGATTCTTCAGTAACGTGGACAACTGGCTGATCCTTTCCAAATCAGAAAATTCTGCATCCTCTTTGATGTGAAGTGTTTCGAATTAAATCGTTCAACAGGGCTTGAATAATATCCCTATTCCCTAACATCATTTGATAAAATTTGTAACCATAATATCAAACTTTGATTATACAATATCGATTTCATATAATTTGATATTGCTTATAGATTTGCTCTTTGTAGTTTTTAAGTATGATAAAATATATATCAGATAACTGTTTTTTCGTAAAGAGAAGTTAAGAGGTGCCTGAAGAGACGAAACACATGTGGCTCCCGAAATATATATATAACGACTGTTTATCCCCGCTGTCAGAATCCTGCGTGGTCCATTTGGTATATCATCATCACTTATCCCCCAGATTCTATCTGAAATCAATTACATGTAATAGCAGCAACGCGCCTCAACACTATAGCCTTACGTAAGTCCCCTGTGACAGGGCAGTATTGCCGATGTGTAGTCTGAACTTGCTTGATCTCCCCAATATCTGGAATCCGCACAGTGTCAGTCTGCCTCATTATCCACTGTCATTGTTGAGGCTCTCTATCGGTGTCCTATAATATTATTTTGTAGTCTTACGTTTCGGTATCAGGCTGTAAATACAAGTTTGGCCCACACGCTTGCCTATATATATGGGCCAAAATAATATTTTAGGACACCGATAGAGAGCCTAAACAATATATATATATATATATATATATATATATATATATATATATATATATATATATATACATGTCTGTGTGTATATAATTTAATAATAATAATAATAATAATGTCACGCTTGCATCCAAAGTTCCAAGTTGTCCGACTCCCCATTGTTCTCGGTGCCTTAGGTTTGGTACCTCCCAATCTGTTGACCGACATCGGGAGAGTACCCGGGTTTGCTACCAGGAATACAGCCCTTCTGACAATCTGGGTTATGCAGAAGGCTGCAGTGTTGGGGAGTCTTCACATTCTCCAAAAAGTTCTGTGTGGGTTTGACAAGGCAGCGCTTCCTGGGATCTGGGCTGTCTCGACTATTGCCTTGATTCTTACCATTTGTAAAATGTGTTACACCGCATTAAGTAATATTCCAGCAACATCACTGTGAGGTCATCTGAAATAGGCGTTACATATCATATCCATGTCGGAATCAAACACGGGCCTTCGGCGTGACGAGCAAACGTTTTAACCACTAGGCTACCCAACGATCATTTATTGTGCGACGGATGTAGGGCAGCACAAAACTGGAAAGGTTTCTTATAATATTCAGTCATGATATTTGATATTGTTATAAATATTCATATTGCTGAATTTATGGATTTTGTAGTTTCTAGGTTAAACTTAGGGCAACACATGACATAATTTATTATTATGAAGATCAGTGTTTAACAATAATGATTCTTCACTCGGTTATGGGCTGTTGTAGGGCAAAACGAAATATGATGGATTTAAGCGACGTCACACAGAAAGCATGATGTCAATTACCATGAATATTAATTCCGTTTTACTCTTTTACAATGAATATTTGGCAGTATGATTTGGATGTTTATGGGTTATTAAAACAGCAGTCTCCCAGTCCGTTTGTAGATTAGGTGGTACCACATGCATGTAAATTATGCACAGGGTATACCGGTCTCGTTTGTCCACCGAAACATATTCCATTGAACATGAAAGGGCAAATAGCCGTGAAAAAATATATAAATGATCACTGAAAATAACATAACACACGTTATCCATAACGTGAATTTATTGTGTGTAATTCAATTTCTTCACGTCTTAAGTCCCCCACTGGGGAACCCCATAAGGCGGAGGCAGTGTTGGGGTCAAGCCTAAGGACACAGGCCTTTTTTGGCCTTCCTTACAGAAATAGTGCATTCTAATATTATTCATAGATTTGTCATAACGAGGGCTATGGTGTCGGTATGCTGTAGGGTAAAACATGGCTATTGATTACAGCAGTGATCCCCACAACACCGTTGTGACATTAGACGGTAAATCAAGACTTTGGTGAACACAGGCTGTGTCAATTATATCACCTTCGTTGCTGTTGTACAGTAGACCACAGACCAAGTTAAACAGATATCGAAAAATCATTGCTCGTGTCGCTGAGCTAGATTGAGGGCCTGATGTCGACAATGCCAGTACAGCCATCAAGATACTTTCAATTTCGCCAACAAATTGATTGATAATACGATATCCCTGAGAGTCTGGTTGTCATCGCTTGGTATAAAGGTGTTGCAGTGATCACGGCGGCCACAGATGTCCTAACCGGTCTCCCATACGTTGATCTCTGCGTTGCTGTTAATTACTCTCTCTTGATGGCTTATTATCCACGTTCTGAGTGTAAAGCACTTTTGCCTCAAGTTAATTACAAGTGTATTAAGGAGATATCAACATGCACTTATATTCTGGTTTGTGGAGTTATGAAGCATGCATCCTTCAATTCAAGTTGACGTTGTTTGAGATTTAAAGAAGTGGGGATTATACGTTTATGAGATGACGTTGACTCTTGTGTGTCAAAGTAAGAGGGATGCGTGTATGTGTGTGTGTGTGTGTGTGTGTGTGTGTGTTTGTGTGGAGGGGGGGGGGGGGGGGGGGGGGCGGGGCTTGGGTGGGATTGCGAGAGGGATTGCGAGTGTGTTATGTAGATATTGGCAGATATTTGTTCTAATTATACCATCAACTTTTTCTGATAATTTTTGAAGAATGATCAGAGTCGAGTTTGTGCCAAGAACACCGGAGACGAAATACTTAGACAAACTTCTTACAAAAAGCATTTATGAAATAGTGCAACAAATCTGCTTGGAGTTAGGGGGCACGGGAGGCCCAGTCGTCTAAGGCGCCGCGATTCGCTTTGCAGTGTTGCATCCCTTGGGCACACCAGAAACCTATGATTGTGGGTCAGAATCCCGGTTCGCCCCGATTATGTTTGTAGGTTTGTCAGCACCATACCCGTGCTCGTGGGTTTCACCGAAGTGGTAAACGTCTGAGACCTGCATCACAACGGGCTTTCCTCCCACATTAAGATGACACGCCGCGGTATAACTGGAATACCGTTAAAAGCGGCGTTAAACCCAACTCACTCACTCACTCTGCTTTCAGTTACAGCTGACCACTGATGTTACAGTAAGGTGCCTCAGAATCAGTTCGTTGTAACCGATGTTCATTGTTCACATGGACAATAACAATGAAGGTATATAGCCGTTTATTCGGGAGTGAGTGAGTATGGTTTTACGCCGCTTTGAGCAATATTCCAGCAATATCAGGGCGGGGGACCCCAGAAATGGGCTTCACACATTGTACCCATGTCGGGAATCGAACCTGGGCCTTCGGCGTGATGACCGAACACTGTTTATTCGTATTATCCGGAGTTGACTGTAGATAAATACGGTTATATGTTTCAGTTTAGTTTGTGTATATGGCTGTTGGTCAACTACAAGAATTTAATCAGTTAATTTATGATTTATTTCATTTTCAGACCATTTTTATTACCCTATCTTTTAACAAAGATGAAACTATATTATAACGTGAAAACACAAAGTTATCATGACGCAACTTTAAACACTTGATATTTAAAACTTAGTACACAGTCTAGGCAGTAAATGTATTGAGGTACTTTACAATGAGATTTTTTTCCACGAACAAAAAAATTCACAGTTCCGTCATCAGAACACGAGCATGTCTGACTTCTGTATGTCTTTAAAATACCAATTGATGCATTTGTGCAAACACTTTTTTTAAACCGGAAAACGCTGTGGAATTACCAATGACAGAAACTGCAATTTTTACACGTAGAAGTCCAACGTCCCAAAGGAATTATTTCGCATAATGCACAATAGCAATGCACGTCCTGAAATATCCCAGGTCGTCAGTAACAATAGCACGGAGTCTATAAAAGTGAGATGTGATCGATCAGGAACTAATTGGCAGGTTGAACCAGTGATTAGAGTCTAGTTCTGTATGAGAACGGGGCGACAGACCCATGTGTTGGGCTACATCGTGGGACCAGCGCCACTCCATCTCTCCAATCTGCCACCTGCCTACTCCGTCCTCCGGTAAATGCAGTAACGCCGGTTGCAGGTGAAAACAGAATGGTTATTGGTTACATCTAATCACATCTGCATGAAGCAGTTGATCCCGAGAAACAGGAGACCCATATATGACGAGTATGGCAAGTCCGACGGAGTAGTCGGAGAATGCTAAACGTGACCTTTAACGTTGTCGGATGTACGAATCGTCGAAATATTTGAATGATTTTCTTTACAGTAATCGTAAAATGCGAATGGCCGACTGCTATGTCACTGAATATCGAGAGACGTTGAGTTTAACGTAATTGGCCAATACGCATGCGTCAATTGTGTTCACGTCGCGTTACGCTGAACGTGGCCATTTAGCTTTGTCGGACACTGCGCAGCATCGACTTGATGTTATTGTATGATAGGAAACTGGACCACGACGTTGTTGGCTACGGCGAAAGGTTAACAATAAAATTGTAGGATATTGTGAAAATGTGATTTTGCCGTATATTGAGTCAAACGTTTCCCTAAAAAACCATCGATTCTAACGTTGCTGGAGATTGCGAATCGTATATCATATTCGCGTTGTTTGATATTGCACAACGTCAATTATAATTCTGTCGGATATTGCTGAACGTATATTATATTCAGGTTGTTTGATATTGCAAAACGTCAATTATAATGTTGTCAGATATTGCTAAACGTATATTATTTTCACGTCGTTTGATATTGCAAAACGTCGATTATAATGTTGTCGGATATTGTTGAACGTATATTATATTCACGTTGTTTGATATTGCAAACGTCAATTATAATGTTGTCGGATATTGTTGAAAGTATATTGTATTCACGTTGCTTGAAATTGCAAAACGTCGATTACATCGTTGTCGGATATTGTGAAACGTCTATGACACGTCGAACTCCTATCTATAACGAACTACACTTACATAATCATAACACGAATAACGATCTTTCGACAAGACGAAGTGTCTTTAAATGTCCCTTGGGGTTTGATAAAACCCTTAGCTTAAGGCAGTCGTATCTTATTATATTCTTGTACACATAACTGTTTCCTTTTGCAAAGGGGGCACGGGTGGCCCAGTCGTCTATGGCGCCGCGATTCGCTGTGCAGAGTTGCGTCCCTTGGGCACGCCAGAAACCTATGATTGTGGGTTCGAATCCCGGTTCGCCCCGATTATGTTTCTAGGTTTGTCAGCACCATACCCGTGCTCGTGGGTTTCACCGAAGTGGTAAACGCCTGAGACCTGCATCACTTCGGGCTTTCCTCCCACATTAAGCTGACACGCCGCGATATAACTGAAATACTGTTAAAAGCGGCGTAAAACCCAACTCACTCACTCCTTTTGCAAAATCCTTAGCTTTAAGATAATATATATTTGGGAATAAGTGTTTCAACACTTGGCAACGTTGATCATGTGGTTTGCAGGATAGATGAGAACGAACATGTCCACACTGACGCCATAAACATGTACAATATATATCTATTTAGTATTATTTATACAGGTATCATTTACAACATAAAATCCCAACACTAAGGATTTCGATAGCATTGTATATTTTGATAGTTTCTATAAAGGATTGTTTTACAAAAGACGGAAATATATAAGATGCGATTTATAAACCCAGCTTTTGTCATCTGACATATTTGTTAAATAATTACACACATTATGTTCGGATGACAGACTTAAGTGTCCCATAAACCTAGCATATCTTTAGTGCCAACACGTCGAGAAGGAGTGGTGTGTAACCAGGGCGTTCGGTCTGAACGTGAAGTTGCGACGTCAATCCGTTATTCACAACCTGCAGACGTTTTGAGACACAGAATATCCACGTTTTTGTCCTTTATATGGTACGGCTCATAAACATTAACACAACTCTATGCCTGTGCTCTGTAAAACGGTAATCATTAAATCCCGTCGCTGCAATGGAAGCCGACACATACATGCAACGTCGATCAATAGAGGATCATGCTCGATTGAGTTTCATAGCCTTGGCGTTGTGAGACACCTCGGGATTGTGTCTCGTGGACTGATACTGTCACTCGGGCGCATTTATGGGTCGTGAAAGTTTATTTACTTTCACGGTGAGCTGAGCTAGGGCTCCGTTGATGTCCTCTGTGATCCCAATGGGCATTGTTGGTGAAGACAGACACGTTTTGTCCAATAACCAACTATAAAGAAGTCTTTTAGAAGTGCCGTCCTTATATAGTACAATCAGAATCTCGAGATAGGTGTTAAGTGAACGCAGTTTAACGCGACAGTCAGCTCTGTTCCTGCTTTACCCTTATATTTTTATGTCTGTCTGTCTGAGCCAGGCCGAGCAGTGGGGGAATTATGAGTACCGTCACAGCAGAATTTTTTATTATTCCTAAATAAAAGCGAAAAATCCCTTGCCATATTCGTAAGGAATCTCTTCTTAAAGCAGAGTCGATTGTACGATTCCGACTATATCATAAGCAAGTGTTTATGACTCACTATCAAATAGTGATGATACCAGGTGTACGCGATTAGGTGCGTTTATACTGCCCCACCGGTGGCACCCGTCACAAACACATGCGAAGGCAAGTCAATGTTCACCTGAAAACAACACGGCAACATATGGTACAAGTCAAAATAATGAATTGCATCGGACCTCATTTTTGTCACAGATGCGTCAAATGTGGAAATGTCCTCCGCATGTCTACCATAAAACGTTTTGAAAGCTTTATTTCGGCCTGGAATGTTGTATCCTTTATCGACAACCTTTTAATGTTATATATCGTCATAACAGTACTGTTTTCAATTCAGTGGCAAAATATGCGTGCGATGAATTCTTTCAACAATAGCTTGCCTATAACAAAGGTTGCATTTCCTTTGAAGGAATGGAATTCGCGGATTGGGAAACTGACTATGAAATTGATGTTGTCCTCCTTAACAAAAACCTTTAATCTTCTCTCCGTCACCTTGTTGAGTCGGTCTTCTGTCTGCAGTTGACAAGCATGGGGTTGTATTTTTAATACCTTACTAGTAAATCATTCACACTTGTTTGCCTCAGCTGTTGATGAAAAACTTTCAAAGGCAAATACAAGGAGGCAGATGCTGGTACCCAAAGTCGTTTAATCCTTCGATCTCCTGAAATACCTGGCTCAACTTCTTAGAAAAGGATCCGCAATTCATTTTATTTAAAATTACAGCTCAATCTTTTCAAACTGTAACCATGTTTTCAATCTCCATTGCACTCAGCACAGGTCACCGGCCCACTCCGGTAAATGGGACTTTATTGCATGTCCCGGGAACACTGGAAGCTACCTCTGAGCGGGTAAAAATTATTATTGACTTTGCACAGAAGAAACATAAAGGCATGTATGTATTGGATGCAGATTGCATTTTATTCAAACAATTGATATACAGCTTGAGGATTAGCATGAACCTATTGGTGCATGTGTGCATTTGGTACGAATTGCATTTATGCCAAACAACTGATATATGTACTTTAAGGATTTGCATTAAAACCCCGGACAATGTGTTGTTGGAAGCCAACTGCATTTTTCATATCCTTTGATAAATGAAGTTCAAGGATTTCCATTAAACCATTGGTTCTCAGCAATTGGTACGATCGGGGAGCTTTGGTTAAATTGGAAACCTGTATGAAGACCTTGCAATAAAAAGATAGACCGTCTATTTATCGTGTCAAGAACAACACTAATATTTGACCGATGTGACGGGAGGTTGAGGAGGAAACGAACACGGTACTTTATTGGATCAGTTCAGTGACATGTCGAGATAAAGGTCTGTATTGGTGGCCAATAAAGATTAACACTTTTGTACTCAGGGTCAGGCTAGGTTGTTAATAACACTTTGAACTCTTCCAGGTCTCACTGTTGATAACAATACATGCTTTAGTACACTATACTGGCGGGTAGAACTGAGGGGCTTGATAAGTGGCTGGGTACAGACATGTTCTCATACCACATAGCTGGAGCGTAGATTATGATGGAACCTTACACCACTATGCCCATCGAACTATAACACTTTGACATAATTGTCTCTACTGAAATACTTTTGTGATGATGGGTTGCCTTTACCATATGACATAAAACGAATGAGTGAGTGAAAAAATTCCCTTGATCACGCTGCTTCGGTGTATGTGAGTGAGTGAGTGAGTTGGGTTTAACGCCGCTTTTAACAGTATTCCAGTTATATCACGGCGGGTCAGCTTAATGCGGGAGGAAAGCCTGAAGTGATGCAGGTCTCAGACGTTTACCATTTCTGTGAAACCCACGAGCACGGGTATGGTGCTGATAAACCTAGAAACATAATCGGGGCGAACCGGGATTCGAACCCACAATCATAGGTTTCTGGCGTGCCCAAGGGACGCAACTCTGCACAGCGAATCGCGGCGCCTTAGACGACTGGGCCACCCGTGCCCCCATAAAACGAACGACGAATATTACTTCAATGTAATAGTGGAAAAGAGAAGGGTATTTGGTGGAGTTTTAGAGTACTACCACCGATTCCAATGATATTACTTCACAATATGGAAACAGGATATGTCTGTTTTAGCCAGAGATACCTTTCGGATTGTTAGTATGAATGGAGTATGAGATATTATATTTCCAACAGAACGGAATGGCACAATGTGGAAATTCAATTTATACCAAATGTAGAACACATCAAAGAAAGAAATGTTTGATGATATGTTTGTATTTACTTATTTACAAATCTATATTCTGTAAACAATTTCGAAGTGCACCTGGTGTTTGAGAACTGTTTTCTATAAAAACAAACTTTGCAGAGCAAATTGATTGAAATCCCTCTTCCTCTCATTTTTTTAGTTTATTGTTTATCTATTTGATAATGATTTTCTTCAAGTCAATTACAGACAGAACACACACGTCACACAGCGTTCGCATGTACTCTGTAACACTTTCATATTCACGCCGCATTATCTACCATCCACTGACATACACGATCCAGAAGAAATGTGAAAGATCCATGATCGTAATTTACAACGTGTTCCTGCCACGAACGTAACGACTTCTACAACGGTGTTACGTTGCCGTTGCAGTTGTACTGCGTGACTGAAGTAGTAGGGAGATAGTGCTGGCAGATGTGGCGTTTCGCCTAACGAATCCCCACATTCGGTACACCATTATCAGATCCCTTGGCGTATGGTATTTCCCATTTATCCGAGATTCATATATCCAACTGTTCCCCCGCCAGGGGGCGCTCCCTGCTACAATACCGGTAAACTCTTTCTGTGAAATACTGATCATATATTATTTGTGTAATTGCCCGGTTAACAGCGTTCATTCACTGCTTAGTGAATGTCATCAAGTTGCCGACCAACACGTGAACAATACACTTTTACCTTTAGCGATAATCCATTCGTCCGAGCATTTCTTAAAGAGATAATTATTGATATTCTTACTAACTACATTTTGACGTTCGCGTCAACTGCAGATGAAATATAGGTATGATTTTCTCTTGCCCGTCGTGACAGGCATATACTACTCCCTATTGAAAGATGGTGAGGTGAGGTGAAATGGGGTTTAACGTCGCGTCAAAGATTATTGCACTTATATAGCGACGTGCATGTACGTGTGTGTGTGTTTGTGTGGCTGCTTGTGCTAGTCCGGACCGATGCCGATTTATAGTGCTAGCTCACTGAGATACCATGCCGCAGTTTAACATGAATACCCCACTCAGACACAGTATATTGACTCCGAGCCGATCAGTCCTTGTTTTAGCCCCTTAATGCTGAGCGCCAGACAGGGTAACAACAAGTACCATCTTTTAACGTCTTTGGGTATGACGCCGGGGATCGAACCCCGGACCTTCCGCTCTCCGGGCGGACGCGCTACCACTAGACCACGGAGGCGGTCCCTATTGAAAGAAAAATAACTACTAATTGAGAGGAAGCCGAACCTCAAATCCTTAATTCAGAATATTTCCAGGTTTAGTTGTATAATGATGTCAGATCTGACCAACTGTTCCCCATTAACCCCCAATCAGCATAATACAAAGGCATTATCGGCAGTGATGACGATGTTTACAGACATTTACGCACAAACATTGGAATTACACAAATCTTAAATACTGTTATCTTCTCGGCAGGCTAAATGAATACCAACATCATCCCCAAGGACCATGCAAACCTTCTGTAAAACCAGTCAGTACACTCAGGTTAAAATCAATTAAATTAATAATAGACCGAGCGCTTAATACTTTTTAGACGAGGCCCACTGCCGTAGGAGAGACAACGGGTCTTCCGTATTGATTTGACGTATGTTTACCATTGGTTGTTGGATTGTCCCTTTGCGATAAGAACTCACTTCCCTGTTTCGTATCGATTAGTCTAATTGTTTTGTTCAAGAAAGAAATATTTTATTATGGATTTATTAGTTTAACGTATTATGTTTTATTTATTCAAAGCGTTAGTTAGATTTTAATCAGGGTCAATGTAATCCTGTATATATAATATAGTGCGGACATTCATATTACCAATACCGGATATCTTCAAAACACATACACTCCACTGTCATGTAGCACACTGTAGCTTGAATGACTTCATGACATCCAAAGGAGGCATGTACATTAACACTGTTAATTGGAGTGTGTTTGACACTCAAATAAGTTTCGTTATAACTGATATTTCACTATATCAAACGGCGGTACATGCTGAAATGTGTTGTTATCCAGTCTGGCGCTCGGCATTAAGGGGCTAAAACAAGGACTGGTCAGCTCGGAGTCAGTATACTGTGTCTGAATGGGGTATTCATTTTAAACTGCGGCAGCTCAGCGGGCTAGCACTATAAATCGGCATCAGTCCGGACTAGTACAAGCAGCCACACACACACACACACGTGCATGCACGTCGCTACATAAGCGCAATAATCTTGAACGCGACGTTAAACCCCATTTTACCTCACCTCACCTCACATGGTGAAACGATGATACACACAAGATGTAAGGTCATGTTGGAAGCAGGAACCAAAATCAAAACTCATTTTGTGAAAGGATATTATTTCTAAATGCTCGTATTTACAAAGCATACATAATTATGGAGTCAACATACCTGTCCAACTAGACTTGAATTCAGGTGGATCTGATTAACCAGCACGACAGTTAACCTATTTAGAATATTTTCTTTGTAACAACTAATGCTACCATTTGACAATGATACCATCAAGTGTGTTTGCAATATAGCAGATGTCCTTCTTTTGTTGCAGAATGGCTTTGTGTTTACGGCTCTTCAGAAGTTGCTTACAAACAGCAAAAAGCCAGGTGCTATGGAACACCTCAGGTGAGAATAAATATAATCAGTGGTCTGATTAAATGGACACAATTTAACACAAACATATCTACCGTGGAATGATAATGGTGTGGGAAGCTAGACCATCAATGTGTTCCAGGTGGAAATACAATGTCATGAAACCGTACAACGCGTCCATGTTATAACCGACCATTTGATGTCAATGTTGATACTCTTGTGATAAACTCAGCCTCGACGTTAACAAATCAGGTCACTATACAACCACACGGCACACTAATAGGAAGCCATGTCCAACTTTTACAAGGGCGTCATAACGCAGTTAGGCATGGACGTAGGCGTATGACCTTGACCTTACTAACAGCTGCTGGCCCTTGTAGAGGATGTACCTGGTCCCTGACCTGTGTGTCGTGTGGTGGTATTCACCGTGTGCCCAATTCCAGCTGAGCAAATGGACCGTCAGGTAGAAGCCATTATCAAACAGGGATGAGATAGACACAGCATATTACTGCCATTAGTATCAGCTGCTCGGCTAAATACATAGCGTGTGTTGGTCTGATGGCGCTCTGATGAACGCTGCCAACCTTACTGAATCGAGAGAGTCAGGGTTGGGTTGGTGAGTGACTCTGCGATTAGCTTCATCAACAAGTTACCATGTAATCAGTTACACCGCTGTCTCTAATGGCTTACTCCTTCCCAATATTATTTAATTCAATAAAACTTCATTTGCAAACGAAATACGATTTAAAAATAAACTTTTTGGGTGTTGATTGAAATTTGTTATTTTAAAGTAGTCTTATGATCACTGTTCTTGTGTGTCAGAGCGGGGTACGATTACAACGAGGTAGTATGTGAATCCAAGGCGGTGCCATACGCCGTTATTGCTGAAAAACGTTTCTCCTCCGATATTGTTGGAATATTGCTAAAAGCGACGTAAAACCATACTCACTCACTCACTATTGCTGAAATATGTCCTCCGCCGTTAATGCTACAAGATCGTCTTTAGCTGTAGTACTGTGTGCATTATGACAAACACACACACACGCACACACACACACACACACACACACACACACACACACACACATACAATTTTGGACTGAATGACAGACACCACCTCCCCATCGCCCCATCACGTCTCATCACTGTGCTTTAAGAGAGGTGCCATTAACGGGCAGTGATAGTTCACGTCAAGAGCTCTACCACGGAACTCTCGGTCTTTATTTCCAGGAATTAGAATGCTGGCTCCGCGTGAGTTTGCTTTAGGTGGTGTCGGGTTCCACATCAAACAGTTCATGAGAATAGGAACACCGTCAACCCTTTATTTAAGAGGTATTCTTAAACCTCTAAGTATTTCAACGTATTTGATGTTATGATCATTGCTACTTTTCACATTCGTTATTCTAATTACGCTCCAACATGATAACACTTTGCATTATTTCTTTGGTTTAATTACGATTCCAATTAACGTCAAATAACCTGTAATGTCAATCCCAGAATTTGGACTAAATAGGTCCTTGAGATCGCATCAAAGTTACCAAAGAATGACTGTTAAAACCTGTTTCAGCAGTCCCAATCGTAAAACGACTCTCCTTTTAGCAGAGATTTCTTGTGGCCAACAAAGGGTTTTGTCGCTTTTATTTAATTGTTCAAAAGGTTTTGGACTTTTCGGTAGCGTTTTACCCCTCTAGGGAGGTAATTTGAATGTGTGTTGCGTGTAGTTGAAATATAATTTTCAATTCAGAAGTGATTATCGCTTTGAGATTTGGCAAAATGTTGATGGGAACTATGATTTCAAAGCCTTAAATAAAGTAATACACACAGCATGCCGATTACTATCGATCACCCCTTACGCTTCTTTGATGTTTTCACAATATAAGGTGTGTTTTCTAATCACGATGCTGAGTTTGTGAAATAGTGCTACCGCTGTCTTTTAGCTTCCAGCGGGGCCGTGATCTAAAATAACAAACTTCCTACTTAAAAGGCGGCTGAAAAAGTCCAACGCATTATCAAAAGAAATGATTTTTCCATATCAGATTTTCATTATAGATTTAGCTTGGCCTGCGGCCGTTAAGAGTCACAGCAGAGGTCACTGTTTAATCCATTATCAAGGGAACACGTTACACAGAGTACTTTTCTTTTGTGAAATCCGAGCGAATATGTCATTCGGGAATTTTCGGATACGTGACGGGTTATTTTTCAACACATGTTTATCAAAGGTAATGACGCCTTCAGATTAAAAGTGGATTTCTACCGAAGGACAAATTGACTCCTTTCTAGAGAGAAAACAACAGGACGGTTTTTATAATATTAGAATGTTCCTAATCAAACATCAAAGACGGTCTTCTTAAGAGAAATGCATCTGTTGTTTCGTCTCTTGATAACGTATTATTTCATGAATGATTAAACTGGTGAAAACATGTATTTATTAATAGATCGCTTAAAATTTCTCTTTTGAAATTAATTAAATTTTTAGTCATCTGAAGATAGTTCTTAATCTAAGGTATGAAGAAAGATGGTTTTTTTATCCTCTTTGAGAGGTCTTATCAACGTTTCATAATGGATTCTGCTCCGTGTTATCTCCATTTCTGTCATTTGGCCCAGGAGTGTGTTGAATGATGTTTAAAACAAATCAGTTAAACTTTTTGCACATAGAAAATAATATGTTCATTATAATTGGGTTTTACAAAGGTTATCAAAACACTCGCTGATTATACACAAAGGAGCATTTCTCTGTCCGATATGGTCTAAATTTGCACATCAAAACATACACTGTTTTACTTAAATCGCATGATTTGAATTATTATAATTTTGTTGCTTTGGTGCATCTTAGTTTTTCTATAAAAAAGGTATGTCTACATGTTTTTCATGTAGCAAGTAGCTCAAAATGTCAAGAGTGGAGAGATGATTAAGGCAGTAATCTTAGCAAATATTTAGACAATTATTGAATACAGTTACCCAAGTCATTGCCACATGAATAAGACAACCAGATATCTTTGGTTAGCAAAGACGTTCAGGGTGTAGCTGATCGTTCAATCATCATTAGATGGAATGTCACTCAACAGCTCAATGGTCGATTCCAGCGGCTCTGAGATAATCGCTGTCTGCACATTTGATCGTTTTCTTTGTCTTCCCCGTCAGACAGAGTTCCTCCCAGCCTCATCTCAAAGTGATAATTGTGTCATTTTTCATCATTATATCAGTGCTGATGGTTATCACTGGTTCATCAAGACGACGGCATTTTTTTGTAGAAATCTTCCTGTTGTTGGTACATGCTCCAAGATAACATTGGACCATTCCAGTAATTGGGAAGTGTCAGCGCTATCGGGTGTCTTATAGAACGCCATTATTTCACTCAGGGTTGAAATTAAAGTTATAACGAAACTCCTTAAACAAATTAAAACTTTTTGACGCCATTTTCATTATACAACTACATGGTTGTGGTTTTGTGAAGGAGTGAGTATTTTCGGAGCATTGGAGAAAGGTGTTTTCAGATTTAGTAGCATTTCGAAGCAAATTAAATGTTTTTGTCAATCTGAAAGACCCCTAAAGTGCAACTAAAACACATGTTAGAAACACACGCCATGGCATCACGATGATTACAGTTTTCTGAGGTGGACTAGTTATCCAAGCGCACCTTCGAAAAAGCAATCAAGTAAAACGGAATGTTTCTGCATTCTATTCGGAAATAAGAAAAATTGATGTGCTGTTACCTTAGCGACAGCTCCTATAAAGTAGCATTCCCAATGTGTTGCTCAAGGGCAAATGTGATATGCGTATTATTGTTTATTAAAGATTGCCTGGAAGGTTTGGTGGTAATTTTAGCGTCAAAGCTTTCATTCTAGTCTTACAGACTACTTTGATATATCAAGCTACCTACATTCATATGCATTACTTTCTGACGGCTATTTGAACACATCTTGTCTTCTAGCTCTCGGGATCACGGATGACCCAGTTGTCTGAGGCAACCTCAGTATAATGTGCTGGGCTGCGTTCCTTAGGCCTACCAGATCATGGTGCCGAAAACAGGTTCGCTTTGAGTGTTTCTAGGTTTGTCAGCACCATACCCATGCTCAGGTTCCACTAAATTGGGAAACGTCTAAGAACTGCAACGCTTGGGGAATTTCTCTAACATCATGGTGACGCACGCATGATGATAAAACTGAAATACTGTTCAGTACTGTTAAATCAACTCATGCACTCGTCACCAAGCTCGCCAAGTTCCCACCTTTTCTTCGAAAACTTGTACGATAATGTTTCGCTCATACTTTTGACATATCCTATTAACATTACAATGACGGAAACGCCAAGACATTAACACATACCTAGTATGGACTGTTCACTCGTTATAATCTTTGTGCAGTAAAAAATGCCCTTGATCACGCTGCTTGGGTGTATGTGAGTGAGTGAGTTGGGTTTAACACCGCTTTTAACAGTATTCCAGTTATATCACGGCGTGTCAGCTTACTGTGGGAGGAAAGCCCGAAGTGATGCAGGTCTCAGACGTTTACCATTTCGGTGAAACCCACGAGCACGGTTATGGTGCTGACAAACCTAGAAATATAATCGGGGCGAACCGGAATTCGAACCCACAATCATAGGTTTCTGGCGTGCCCAAGGGACGCAACTCTGCACAGCGAATTGCGGCGCCTTAGACGACTGGGCCACCCGTGCCCCCGCTAGGGCGTATGTAGAAACCAAGGATCAACCGCACACCATACCCTATTCGCGAATACCTGGTGTTCAGTGATCCATTCATATAATTTTCATCGCTATTTTGCATTTTACGCCAAATGTAATCTGCATCCAGATCGGTTATTATCCGGCGTTGACGTTTCACATTTCCACTCAACAATAGAAATCCAAATTACAAGAAATTGCAAGAAAATGAGACCATGGAACTATTTTGTATTTTTATTTAAAGTATTGAAATTCGAAGATTTTGTTGTCGGGCCATAACCATATCTTGTACTCATCCACGCCACCGTCTTGTATAGTACGTTAACGTCACATTAGCCATTTTAATGACGTTTATTTGTATGCCCTGTTAATTTGCAACAAATTGTTGAATCTGTATGCTACCCTTTGTACGTGTTTACATTTCTATAAGACCTTCGTGGTTAACAAGGTCTTTTGATATGAATTCCCCCGGGACACCAACGGAAATCCTCCTCGTCATCTCCTAACCATATCAGTGCATAATCTGATAATACAGCACCTATAACTTAGCCTTGGGTGGTCGAAGGAACACACAGCTACAAATCCTGCTTTAATAACGGCTATAGTGTACATCGTGGAAGCTAATGACTGCTGATTGCGCTTGATGCGGTGCATGTGGTACCACCTGGGGGATAGATTTGCATGTTCCTCACTTTATCTGTTTTCTGCCCCAGAGAACCAATCGTCCGGCGTGTCACGGCATACCGCACCGTTAGAGAGTGTTAACTGGAGACACGCTTGGCAACGTTCACGCTACTTCCTTATTATTCCTTGAACAGATAAAACTGATGTATTTTTGTACAATCACTATAGAAGCATTTACCATCAATGCTCAGTTGTTTATCCAAACTCATGTAAGAACGTTGTGGTGGCGTATGACATTTTTATAAACGTTAAACAGATGCGTGATCATTTAGTGGTCTAGATTGTGATGTTAAATTTTTAATAACTAAACTAAAAACTCATTAAGGTATACACCCATGTTTGATGGTGGCTACAATGAAACAAGCAAGAAACGGTTATCTGCTGGTGATGAACGAATGAACAGACATGTGTTATGTGACATGTGACTTACGGTTGATGTGTGGAAGTATGTTGTGATCTTGGGAATTTATGTAAAGGGTGTGTACAGGTATATGGTGGTTGTCTACAGGTATATGGTGGTTGTCTACAGGTATATGGTGGTTGTCTACAGGTATATGGTGGCTGTCTACAGGTATATGGTGGTTGTGTAATAGTAGATGGAGATGTTTTTGTTCTGCTCTGGAAATGCAACGAGGAATGCGTGGTCTATTAGCCTCCAACGTGCTGTAAAGACATTTAAGAGGAGTTTGATAATGCCAGGACCTTTAATGGTTTACGCCACGTGCATCCACTCAACATTAATCATAAAGATCCTGTCGCGACAGCTTATCGTAATAATTCTTTGTTTTTTTTCTCTTCTCTTCATTTTGCAAATATTAAATGACATGTATTGAATGAGAGCTATAACTCGCGGGAAACACTCTTTTTCTTTGTAAAAATACATTTTGTAACTGTCATATTTGATTAACTCAATTCACAGTTATTCATGCTGATTGATCTGAAATCCCAAACCGTTCCAAGTGTATTTCAATTACGTCATTACATCAGTGCAGTAAGGTTTAAAAGTGGAATCAATCTAACGGTTCCGTCAGAATCTCTGAGTAATGTTTCTACAATTGGAAGGACCTTTGTTGACGAACATAGTCCAGCAGGACAATACAAAATGCAGTGAACTACGGTTATAACGAACTCAAAGGGACCACTAATTTTAGTTCGTAATAACCGTAGTTCGTTATAAGCATATATACATCATTTTTCAACAAATGCCCGGGACTAAAACTTAAGTTCGTTATATCGGTCATTTGGTTATAAGCGTTTTCGTTACAAACGTACTTTAGTGTATAACTGTAACCTAATGTTCGGTATGTGAACCCGACGCTTTGGGACCGCCTCCGTGGTCTTGTGGTAGAGCGTCCGCCCGGAGAGCGGAAGGTCCAGGGTTCGATCCCGGGCCGCGTCATACAAAAAGACGTTAAAAGATTGTACTTGTTGTTACCCTGTCTGGCGCTCGGCATTAAGGGGCTAAAACAAGGACTGGTCGGCTCGGAGTCAGTCTACTGTGTCTGAGTGGGGTATTCATGTTAAACTGCGGCATGGTATCTCAGTGAGCTAGCACTATAAATGGGCATCAGTCCGGACTAGTACAAGCAGCCACACACACAAATACACGTGCACGCACGTCGCTATATAACGTTAAACCCAATTTCACCTCACCTCACCGACGCTTTAGGGGTCTGTTTCAATTTATATTTAGGCACTTTAATTGTGACAGGAGATGAAACATAATATTGACTCTGAAATATCGTACGGTGTCATTTGACTTATACAGACTTACCGGGGCGGTGGGGTAGCCTAGTGGTTAAAGCGTTCGCTCGTCACGCCGAAGACCCGAGTTCGATTCCCGACATGGGTACAATTGTGAAGCCTATTTTTGGTGTCCCCCGCCGTGATATTGCTGGAATATTGCTAAAAGCGGCATAAAACCATACTAACTCATTATTGACTAACCTCGCGATTGTTATTTTTTCTTGCTCGTTGATATATACGTTACTGTTTCTACATGGATATTAAATGGTATTCCACCCATCTTGTTTGTTGTCGTGTTTGACATCTCGTGCACTTCCTTGGTATATTTTGTTTGGTTAAGTGCACATGTTTCAAAATAATTCTGTCATACGTTGTCTGGGTATCTTTTTCATAAATATTGTGGAACATGTGCACATTTCACATCTGAGGTGAGGTGAGGTTAGGTGAGGTGAGGTGAGGTGAAATTGGGTTTAACGTCACGTCCAAGATTATTGCACATATATAAGGACGTGCATGCACGTGTGGCTGCTTGTACTAGTCCGGACTGATGCCGATTTATAGTGCTAGCCCACTGAAATACCATGCCGTCATTTGTTATGACGCGGCCGGGGATCGAACCCCGGACCGTTCGCTCTCCGAGCGGACGCTCTACCACTAGGCCACGGAGGAATTTCGGTGATAATTGGACTATGGTGGTAATGTTTTTTAATAAAATCCGCTGTATTGTAATATAGATCTGTTAGCAAAGGCAGCGTAAGGATTCCGGGATAGAAAAGGGGTTTGTCGCAAGGTCAGGATGTTGGTCTGTAATTGACGTCATGTGGCGATGCTCATAATAGCAACCACTAGTTTTGGGCAACATTCGCTTCTTCTCTGTTATCATAGATAGACATATGCAATACCAGAAATCACATTTCAGTCGCGTAAGATCAACACCTGTAAAAGCAACTTCATTTTCTTGCAGGTCCCAAGATTTCTTCCCCACCGACTTTGATATCCAGTGCAGTGACCTGACATTACGTCATAGTCAGGTCGATGACAACCTGGTTGTGCGCATGGCGGAAGTATGTTCTGAATACCTAGGTAAGTTGACTAAAATAACTACACCTGGTATAATAATAAATATTTTAAATCACTAGATGTAATGGTTCAATACTGGTATTTGAAATGAGATTCAAATCCAAAAGGACTTTGTTGATAGGTTTACAACATCTTTTCGCTGAGTATTACCGTCCTTCTATTATGCCCGTGAAGATTCGGATTAGAATAGGTCTTCAGCAACCCATGCCTGCCGTAAAAGGCGACCATGCTTGTCGGAAGGGGCGACTAACGGGATCGGGTGGTTAGGCTCGCTGACTTGTTTGATGCATGTCATCGATCCCAATTACGTGGATCGATGCTCATGATATTAATCGCTGGATTGTCTGGTCCAGACTCGATTATTTACAGACCGCCGTCATATAGCTGGAATATTGATGAGTGCGGCGTTAAACAACAAACTTAACAACCAACCAGCCAACCTTCTATTAGTATACAAACATGCCATAACGTTGTTTCGCCCTGTGAAGAAACCTTTTTACAATGTTAACGGTACGTTTCTACAAACATGACGGTGACAATGTGCCTATGAGTAGCCGTTTAGTGTTATTGGATGCTTCGCGTTTTTTCCATTGAAACCTTTACTTCTTCGGGGTTAGGAGCAAGCTCTGCATGTTTCAATTTTCATCAAGTTGGTAGTTGTCAGTATTGGCGCTTGGGGCGGCAATCAGATAGTGATATTGTAAATTGGTTCATTTCTGCCAATGTGGAGACCATTCTGTCTTCATTCTTTTCAAATAGTTCCTCGCACCAGGTTGCTGCAGAAATGAAGACTGCAATTGAATTTTAGCGCAATAAGAAGACAAATAGGACAAGCCATGTCACGACAAAAAACCAAACCAGTGTTTTGCAATTATCTGGAATAAATTGCTTTACCCAGCCTAGAGGGACCAGTTCTGATTCAGGTTTAGCGAATAGTTATACATTGTATATTGTGGCAGTGTCATTCCGCTCTCTGGTAATTGACATGCTGACATTATTAGAGGTCAAATGTGACCCTTGCAACGAAGGTGCGTCTGGGTATTCCATTGTACAATAGACTGGAGTCATTATTACGAACGTCCGTCATAACAACTAAGATGTAGAACGCGAACTTCCTACGATAAACCAGTTTTAAAAGCCTGTGTATGTTAAAGCATAGACGTTATGATAGTGGTGCCCTTCTCGTTTTTTGAAGTGAAACCGGAAGAAGTTACACTTAAGGTATTGACGATTTTCCACGTGAACAGTTCCTACCGAAGGGTAATAATGTAGCGAAACAAGTAATATGTATTGCCACTGTAATGGAACGTTATCGATGGTACGTTTATCACAAGTGACAGGAATGATGAATGCCTATGATTCTATATAGGAATTAGAGCATTGTAGATAGTACCTTTTGATTAGCTTCCAAATTACCGCCATGAAGTGATAATGGGCGTCTCTCACAAGGAAAACATACATTAAAAGAACTCTGCGTCCCTTGATTAGAACGATCATGAGAAGCGATGTATCTATGTCCAACCGATGGTTCAAATACTCGCACATTAGGGAGATAAAACGGCTTTTGGTTTGTTTATTTGGTCTATCTATATGATCGAAGTGTTTGTTTAGGGATATGGTTTATAAATACCAGCTAAAAACAGACGGTGCCAGTGGAATCCTGTTATTCGTGAACGATGTTTCCCATTACAAGACTCATTATCCTGAAGCGAATGTTTCCATGGAATGTGACAGAAAAGTGTTTGCTTTTAATCAAATTTCCTTCAGGGGGAGTCAGAAAATAAACTTGAAGGAATAAATCCTTATTTTAAGATTACCAACTCTGACATGGTACCTTATGTTGATAAACACTATTAAAGAATTATACGTTGAATGATTCTTTGCTCACCTGGGGCGACGGGATAGCCTGGTGGTTTAAGCGTTGGCTCGTCACGCCGAAGACCCGTGTTCGATTCCCAACATGGGTACAATGTGCGAAGCCCATTTTCCGGTGTCCCCCGCCGTGATATTGCTGGAATATTGCTAAAAGCGGCGTAAAACTATACTCACTTACTTACTCTTAGCTCACCTGACTGAAAGGCACGTGAGCTAATGTCATGGCCTTTTTTCCGGCGTCCGTGCGTGTCGTAAACATCTTCTTCCGAGAAACGACTGGACCAATAAAGCTGTACTTCTTAATCTGAATCTGATTTTAAATATGTCCGCCACGGTAGCCATATTGAATAACCTGTTTACAGCCTCACCCTGATATTTATTTTCAACATTTCCTTATGTTTGGTACATATGTAATTTGTAGTTGGGCTCGACACGTTCAATTTGTGGTTTGTTTGTTTTTGCCATATTTTATGTGTAGATTTTTTGGGTTGACTGATGAAGCTAGACTTCCACTTGTTTCTTAAGTTGACGTTATATCTTGTTTGATGCGATTCACTGTTTATTCAGAAATTATTTATTGTATTTATTATATTGAATATCATTACTGACAGCATTTTTTGTTTAGTACACCGTGGTATAGATGTAATATGGCAGCGGCGTTAAACGATAAGCAGTATATGAACAATATTAAAACAGTAATTATTCGTTGATACTTTTTTCTCGTTTGGCGTTATTGTAACATCCTCAACACATCTTAACGTGTCTACGTTACCTGACCGCTGTGAGATTGACGTCCTTCTTAGATACAAAACGTCTGGACACACGTCCAATATTCGTCCAATATCGTCATGTTTCAAGTGATTGGAGAATAATTACCACTTTGAAGTAAATGGCACTTAGAGTAACCAGATCACATTCATATATCAAACAGAGTGTACGGCGCTTAAGACGTCTAATTCATCTACACTTGACCTTTAAGAAGACGTCTTGGCTGTGAAGGCCACGCCAACTTCTAATGGAAATGGCATCTTGGTACTGTGGTCACGGTGTTCAGACTGTTGTTGTATGTCAAGAGATACAGTAAATATACACAAATTGAATGTAAACCGAGCTGAGAATTTGAACACTGTCGATCACATAGGCGGTCGTATAGCAATCGTGCTTACGGTCTTAACAACATTGAGTGCTTTAGACGCGGACACTTCGTGGAGTGGAAGAAGTGAACATTTAAACAAATCCCGGGACAATCGTTGTTGTCTTTCCTTCATCCTCTGAGAGTAATTTACGTGTTAATGGGCACGTGGGTCGAGACCTTTCAGTGATGAATCATTTAGCGGTGATCTTAGAGTGAATTACATTTAACAGTCGTCAAATTACAAATGTATACCAATCCGCGTCAATCTGGATCGTGTTTGGTGCCATGGAATCTTTTTTTCAGTAGATTTTAGCGTAGAAGACGTGACTGGGTGTTATACATAATATATGGTTAGAGTGCAACTGGGGAATTACATATACAGACTGCTAGTCGACACTTTCACGCGTTGTAAGAAAAGTAAATTCTCTTAAACATAAAAGATTGTAAGAAAACTGCCCCCTGTAATACAACGTGTGACAGGTACCTGAGGAAGGTAATACAAAATATTCTCAAAATGCGTTAAAGCAAATAATA
This sequence comes from Haliotis rufescens, assembly GCF_023055435.1. Classification (NCBI taxonomy): domain Eukaryota; kingdom Metazoa; phylum Mollusca; class Gastropoda; order Lepetellida; family Haliotidae; genus Haliotis; species Haliotis rufescens. Next base: position 8,440,805 of record NW_025964361.1, read on the forward strand.
AAAGAAACTAAATAACACATGATATATTCATAACGTTTGCCAGGGGATTTGAATACAGTGTTAAACTGAAAGGTTATTTATGGTATGCGCTACATTATCGAGGGGCAGTTTTCCAAGGGGTCTTTTGTTTGATAGAATTTTAAGCGACTCACACGTATATAAGACAGGGGGCACAGATAGCCAAGTCGTCTTAGGCGCTGCGATTCTCTGTGCAGAGTTGCGTCCCTTGAGCACGCCACAAACCTATGAATGGGGTTCGAATCCCAGTTCGCCCAGATTATGTTTCTAGGTTTCTTCAGCACCTTACCCGTACTCGTGGATTTCACCAAGAGAACTGCATATATAGAACTGGATAAATATTATAAAGGGCGTCAAACTCACACACTCACTAGTATAAGACATAGTCCTAATTTTAAAGCATAACATGTCCAAAGGTCAAAGTAAGAATATTATAAAATATAGATGTCAAATATTCAAACACAAACACATCATGACCTTCTTAAAACCCAATCAGAAACCTGTGCTTAAAGATATGAATATTAGTAATACATGACTGAATCCAAACCTTTCAGATCAGATGAGATCTGATGGACACTCTAAGTACTCTTATACACGGATGAGAATGATTGAGTTCTTTTTTCATCCTGTCTTTTTTCATAAATGTAAAGAAAAAGTGCGATGTGATTCCCAATGACGCGTGCTCTGCTCGATGAGAGGTTACAGGGGATGAGTGGTATAACCACTCACTTTTTTCCCCTTGTGAATGGTACTTGATGGTCTTGATTGACTTTTTGTCCACTTTTCGCTCTCTAGATAGTTATTAAAATAAACTAAGTTATCGTTTCTCCCGCAGGGCTGGAGGTGAACCGCTTTATGGCTGGGCTAGGCATGGAGTACTTCATGCTGTGTTTTGAACAATACGGCAAGGAACTACACATGGTCGGAAGCAGTATGTTCGAGTTTTTCAGCAATGTCGATGGACTGAATGAACATATCCGAAAAACGCCTAAATTTCACGGTGATACACCAGCTTCGTTTCGATGTGAATATGACCGCAACACTTTGTTAATTCACTACTACTCCAGTCGACGTAAGCTGTTGCACATGATGTTAGGTACCATTACTGCCGTAGCCAAGGTTCGGTTCTCAATGGAGGTGGAAATAAAAGTGTCTCCCAATCGCTCACCAGACTCTCCTCATCAGATCTTTATCATCACCATCATTACCAACAACAACGACAGTAACAATACATTAGGTACCGGTGCTATCCAAGATACGGTCTCCGCCAATCCGTCCGACTCTCAGATAGGCGTGGCGACCTTCTGCCGAACCTTCCCTTTCCACGTGGTGTTTGACCGTGACCTTCAGATCACACAGCTTGGCAGCGCCTTCATGAAGACAATAGCACCGGAAATGGCCACAAAGGGATTAGAACTCTCAACGTACTTTGAAATCCTTCGACCGGAAGTCAAAATGAATTTTTCTGCGCTCCTGTCACGTATAAACTTCAGCTTCCTGCTTCTGACAAAAACCTCCAAGGTGAGTACATATTTTCCTTTGAGGGGTAACGGTTGGCACGGTAGTCTAAGGCGCTGCAATTCGCTATACAGAGTAGCATCCCTTATGCGTGCCAGAAACCTATGATCGTTGGTTCGAATCCCAGATTCGCCCCTGATTATGTTTCAAGGCTTTTCAGCACCATAACCGTGCTTATGGGTTCAACTGAAGGAATTAACGTCAAAGCCTTCATCACCAGACACTTTTCTCCTACATCAAGCTGCCACACCGTGGTATATCTGAAATACCCATAAAAGCGGCGGTACACTAAACGCACTCACTCTATTGTTCAATTCCAGAAACCTATGATTGTGGGTTCGAATTCCGGTTCGCCCCGATTATGTTTCAAGCTTTGTCAGCACCATAGCCGTGGTCTTTGGTTTCACCGAAGTGGTAAACGTCTGAGACTTGCATCACTTCGGGCTTTCCTCCCACATTAAGCTGACACGCCGTGATATAACTGGAATATTGTTAAAAGCGGTGTTAAACCCAACTCACTCACTCACTCTATTGTTCAAAGCCTTGTAACACCACAGCTGCCACTTCGATCAATTATTTTCGCCGTGGGCATGGAGTGGGGGTTGGGAGACACGCGTGTTTGGTTGACTAAGATGCCATAATGCTAGCAACCTTTGATCATGGGTTCGAATCCCAGATTCGTCCTGAATATGAGTCTTGGTTTGACAGCACCATGCTCAAGGATCTCGCCTAAGTGGTAAACGTGTACATCACTTTGGGATCCGACATTAAACGGACGTGCCATTAGAAAGTTTAATGCTGTTTAAAGCCGCGTTGAACTAACGCATTCCTACCTCATGCTGCCGGTTGGTAATATAAAATTAAGTGAATTAAGTATCAATATCCTTTTTTCAATACTCGTCTCATGAGGACTTTGTTGAGGCTGTATTTATCAGGTTGGGGACAATCCAGAATTAGCATGAAAACAATATGGGAGGCGAACAGAAATCTTCGGTGTGGGTGAACACGTTACACACTTTGCTACTTTGAGTGAGCGAGGGTACATTTGTGCAGTGTATAAAACACTTATGCGCCATGCTACGTCTTCTGTGAGAATCAGGGCAAAGTAATAACAAATGATATGCGAATCAGTAATTACAATCCATGTAGCTCACCACAACATCTCAATCATTTAAATGTCGATTTATTCCTTGTTATATCGTAACATTATAATGACTCATACGTGGGATTCGTCAGCAGGGCAGGGTTAGGGTTAGGGTAAGGGTAAGGGTTAGGGTTAGGGTAAGGGTAAGGGTCAGGGTTAGGGTCAGGGTTAGGGTAAAGGTTAGGGTTAGGGTCAAGGTTGGGGTAAGGGCTAGGGATAAAGGTGGAGTACGGCTCGGTAGAATAAGGTTAGGGGAAGGGTAGAATAAGGTTAGGGGTAGGATAGGGTAGGGTAGAGTAGGGCTAGGGTAGGGCTAGGGTAGGGCTAGGCTTAGAATCCAATAATGGTAATAACTCGTACTTAAGCTACACCTCATCATTCAGGTTTCCGTACTCTACGAAGGCGGAAACAAATATGAGAAACTTTTTGGAAACTGGTTATCTAACAAAATGTCAATTTCTGCACATTTTGTTAACGGAAGAGGGACATTTTTTATGGATAACAGAGGTCATAATGTTCTAATGGCAAGCCAAAACAAATGTAACCGAAATCGATGATCTTGAATATTTATCTAAAGGTGCCTTAACGTTAATGTGTCCCATTCAGAGCATGGACATAAAAGGACAGATGATCTATCTGCCAGCAGCCGACGCCATCATGTTCATTGGATCGCCTAGCGTAGAAAAACTGGATGAACTGATAGGCAAGGGCATCTACATCTCCGACATTCCCATCCACGACGCCACAAGAGACGTCATCCTTGTCGGCGAACAAACCAAGGCTCAGGTAAGGGCGTTACGGTGTATCACACTTTTAGACTTGATGACATCTTTAACCGTCTGAGACCGCCTCCGTGGTTTAGCCTCTGCCCGGAGAGCGGAAGGTCCGGGGTTCGATCCCCGGTCGCGTCATACCAAGAGACGTTAAAAGACGGTACTTGTTGTTACCCTGTCTGGCGCTCGGCTTTAAGGGGCTAAAACAAGGACTGGTCGGCTCGGAGTCAGTATACTGTGTCTGAGTGGGGTATTCATGTTTAACTGGGGCATGGTATCTCAGTAAGCTAGCACTATAAATCGGCATCAGTCCAGACTAGTACAAGCAGCCACATACCCACACGTGTGGACGCGACGTTAAACCCCATTTCACCTCATCTCACTTATGATTTTGCAGGAAAGAAGGATGTAACGTGGCTTGGTTTATGAATTAGGCACACACACACACACACACACACACACACACACACACACACACACACACACTATATCAGGGCAATTATCATGGACGCGACGTTAAACCAAATTTCACCTCATCTCACTTCTAACCGTCACATCATTTTTTTTACTTTTTTCAAAAAACGGTTTTGAGCACCAATGAATCTCAATGTATCCGAACTATTTTTTTGCATACCCAGATCTATCCTGTTTGCATAGCCCGGGTGCCAAGCACATATACTGTACACAAATTACTAAACAACAAACACTCAACGCCAACCATCCCGTAATCCTACCGCAATGCCCACCTGTCAAACAGAAACCGGTAATAACATTGCAATGGTCACTCCAGCGACCACAACGTCACCATTCCCCATGCATCCAAGCGACTTCTGCAAAAACCGTATCTTTAACATAATACCCTCATACGTTACGTATTTTGGACACAGCGCTCTATTGATCAATTCAAAGAAATCTTAATTATTGACTGATTTGTTATTATTTTATTCATGGATACCTAATTCTGCAAGGAACGCAGTTGATCCACACACAACACAGGGCAATGGTTCCCCGGCCTTGGAGTTCTGCCTGAGTCTCGTTAAAAGGATTGCAACGTCTATTGAGCATTTCTATCAAACTGCATCACAACTAATGGAAATTCCATCGGTTCAAATCCGGCGTGTAAAGCTGCCTTGCAACAGAATACGATTCGTGCCTCGTTGGCACGCCGACCACAGCACAGCCCAGGAAGTTACCGTCTACAACTGTATACTTAGTATTCTGTGACTGGGGTTACACAACTTGGTGTTTTCTTTCGATATCTCAAACTAATGGAACTGCATGATATGAACCGGGATGTTGGTAGACTCTTGCATATACTAACTAATAGCAGCGAATAAAACGTTATGAGTTAGATGCAACAGACATACAAACGCCACATACATCTACTTAAAGAAACCTTGTTTCATGAATGCTTCAAGAAAGCTTTGTTTGTTCAGTCGTTCTCTCATTCCCTTGACAACCCGCCCTCTGCGATGAGTATGTGGATTGTAGACAATGTCAAATAACTGTAGAATTTATAAAACATAAACATATTCACCGCGGTGGCCTCGAGGGTGCACGGTTGGCCGGTCGTATGAGTTGCCACATGGTCGTTGGTTCGAATCCAAGATTCGGAGATTACTTTTCTAGGTTTGAGGCCGTGGATTCTAGAACAAGCTGCACGGGGGTTCTTCCCACGTCAAGGTGAAACGTCGTGATAATATTGAAATACTTAAACGGACCTCAACCAAACTCACTTACATACCCATGTAAAGAAGATAATATTCTACTGTATCACCTACATCCAATGATATACCAGTGAAGATCCGGGTTAGAATAGGTCTTCAGCAACCCATGCTTGCCGTAAAATGCAACCATGCTTTCCGTGTGGTCTTGCTTGCTGACTTGGGTGATGTACGTCATCGTATCCCAATTGCGTTGATCGATGCTCATGATGTCAATCACTGGAGTGTCTGGTCCAGACTCGATTATTTACAGACTGCCGTCATATAGCTGGAATATTGCTGAGTGCGGCGTTAAACAACAACAAACAATCATCCAATAATATATTCCAAGTAGTTCAACTTAATTTTTTGTTGAACGACATACATGCAGTAAGGTGTGTTACTTAAAGAGTATAACGTTGTATATGTAGAAAATGTCAGATCACTGGATATATTATTTCGTTTGTACGATTGAGTGAGTGAGTAGGGTTTTACGCCGCTTTCAGCAATACTCCAGCAATATCACTGCGGGGATACCAGAAATGGGCTTCACACATTGTACCCATGTTGGGAATCGAACCCGGGTCTTCGGCGTGTCGAGCAAACACTTTACCCACCAGGCTACCCGACCGCCCCTCGTTTGTACGAATGATGACGAATGATTTTGCAGTGTTCCGAATAATGCATTTCTGGCGTTATTGAAAGAAGAGCTGCGATATCCATAAGAATAGCATGAATTAAGTGTATAGAACCATTTTTTGAAAGTATAAAAAGTTATCCTTTAAGCAGAGGCTTATCTTGACACTCACTGGAAAACCTACTTGGTCTTGAAAGCACTTCACGACAACGTTTGTTCCTCATGCGTTTCTTCCACTGAAATGGAAACTTATAAATCTGAAATATTTGAATGTATAAGTTTTTTACCTGAAATTCACAATTCTCTTGTTTTTTCGAATTAAAACCCTCACCTCCAGATACATTAAGGGTATCTATCGGAACACATGGGGATTATCTGTTCGCTTTTTCTTTCAACTCTCACCGTACTTTCTGAAATAAATTGTTTGAAAAAATTCAGTATGTAGATTATCATACTCCACCCATCCACCACTTGTACGCATCTGCCCTTATTATCCTAACGCTTACTCACCTCCTTATCAATCTACCCACTAATCCACCACTTTGTCAACTCATCTTATCCCCGTGAAGATATAGGTAGAATAGGTCTTCAGCAACCCATGCTTGCCGTAAAAGGCAACTATGCATGTCGTAAGAGGCGACTAACGGGATCGGGTGGTAAGGCTCGCTGATTTGGTTGAAGCATGTTATTGATCCCATTTGCGTGGATCGATGCTCATGATGTCAATCGCTGGATTTTCTGGTCCAGACTCGATTATTTACAGACCGCCGTCATATAGCTGGAATATTGCTGAGAACGGCGTAAAACAACAAACCCACCAACCAACAACCAACCTGACCTTCAATTCATCTAAGCACTAATTCACCTATCCACCATCCACATCAACCACCTGCCCGCCACGTACACCCTCATCCCTCAACCTACGCCGTACCACAAACCCGGAACCCACTAATCCACCGTCCCATCCACCCTCTACCTAGTATCCATTTATACAACTTCGTTAGATAATGCTATATCCAACCTACCTATTTCTAACCCACTCATCCACTATTAACCTACGAACATGTTTCTTACGGTGGTCAGGGGGCACGGGTGGCCCAGTCGTCTAAGGCACCGCGATTCGCTGTGCAGAGTCTCTTGGGCACGCCAGAAACCTATGATCGTGGGTTCGAATCCCGGTTCGCCCCGATTATGTTTCTAGGTTTGTCAGCACCATACCCGTGCTCGTGGGTTTCACCGAAGTGGTAAACGCCTGAGACCTGCATCACTTCGGGCTTTCCTCCCATATTAAGCTGACACGCCGCGATATAACTGGAATACTGTTAAAAGCGGCGATAAACCCAACTCACTCACTCACTCTTACAGTGACCTATGAACAGCAGTAAACTAGCAACGGGGCATATTGCCTTACCCTATAGCTAGCATCTCCACGACGCTGGCATAACCCAATCCAACGCGCCTGTCAACGTATTTCATAACGCTAATCCAGCTATACGGGCATTTGTCTCCTCATCTCGCTGGCTTCTCGACCGCTTCCTTCCTTCAACTAAGCTCAGTGGAATTGTCCCCAACCTGAAGCCACAATCAGCCCACCTCATGATAGTCAGGGGCTTTGGTAAACCTACAACCAATCTCTTTCCCTATTATTTGGAGAATTAACCTCGACCTCTTATGTCCTGCTCTCGCCTGGAAGACAAATTATATTGCTGTGAACGACTACAAATCGCCGCACGAAGATGACTGCCTTCCCCAAGTAATCATAGCTGAAAAAACATCGTCGGGCAAGGTTTATCACATTGCCACTTCTCCTGTTCATGGTTTGAATAATATATATATAGGACGTGATCATGAACCCCGACTTGGTGACACTGAGAAGGCATTCGTGTATCTAGACACATCAAATATGTGGTTATTTATGCCATAATGTCTTCTTGTACAATACAATTGAAAGAAAGGGTCATGTCTCAAACACAGGTTTTGGGCACAAGGAAAACATTATTAATCAGAACCAATTTTCTTATTTCGATGTTCTGCAACTTCCTTAATTAAACATGGTTGCATCCGACCCATCTTATGACTCACTTTATGCAGTCAAGCGAGAAATGCGTTATAATGTAAAATTGAGAAATGCATTAGTGGTAAATTGAGAAATACACTATTGGATGCCCAATACCATTTACGATTAAGCTAAATTATCCTATTCACAAATGTGTTCAGTTGTACATGGTGTGGTAGTACTCCCTTAATGTCTATTCATCGGAACGAAATTGCTATACTGCTCAACTGTATGTGACAAATACATGCCACTCTCGCTGAACTACCATTAACAACGTGTTTATATAAGATTATTCTGGTTGCCAAGTTGAATAACGTAGTGATGGATATTGTCCGAATGCAAATTGAGACACGATGAAAAAGTCTTCCAGTATATATTCTATTTCATACACAACTGAAACCATGCAAGCACCACATTCTTTGTAATGGAATCAGGGGGCACGGGTGGCCCAGTCGTTTAAGGCGCCGCGATTCGCTGTGCAGAGTTGCGTCCCCTGGACACGCCAGAAACCTATGATTGTGGGTTCGAATCCCGGTTCTCCCCGATTATGTTTCTAGGTTTGTCAGCACCATACCCGTGCTCGTGGGTTTCACCGAAGTGGTAAACGTCTGAGACCTGCATCACTTCGGGCTTTCCTCCCACATTAAGCTGACACGCCGCGATATAACTGGAATAATGTTAAAAGCGGCGTTAAACCCAACTCGCTCGCTCGCTGTACTGGAATCACAGTGACTAACTGGACCTGTGGAGGAACGTGGGGATGCTGGTCGTAATTATAAGAGACCACCAAATCCATCGGCTGATCAGGTTCGATGAATTGGTTGACAGTGTGTCATCCTAACCTGATCGTTGGTCACAATACCAATCACCGGATTGTTTGGTCCAGACTCGATTATTTACAGGCTGCCGGCATATAGCTGGACTATTTCTGAGTGCAGAGTAAAACAACAAATGACATACCGGTATGCGAAATAGGAACCTCATTGCCATCATATGATGTCCCAAACCAGTTTCGATTGTTCTTGATTCCATAGGTCTTTCGTATTGGCAAATGTTACCATCGCGTCTCGTAAATCACATCGTTGATGTGCAGTGGGCGGTATTGAAATATTCATACACTATCTACCTTTCCGGCTCGATAAGTAATCTGAGAAACTAAAATCTATATTCTCACTTGCGTGTCATGCTATTGTTCTCTGTAACCGACTTAAATGTCCCGTCTCCCGTATCCCTCTCTGGTCGTTATGCATAGGATGAATGGAACGTTTGGCCTTTCTATCAAATAGCAAGTATAATTAATCTGACTGACACTTTTAATCCTGTTCCTAAACTCGTGAAAATATCAATTTGGACAAATCCCTCTAAATTGAGGGCGGGCAAACATAGATCATAGAACTTGCCAGGAGCCCACATTTGCTCTAGTCTACTCTCCCTTTCAGAATTTATCGCTGACCCATTGGTTATTCTAAATAGGACCGCTAAGTTCTTAAACACTGCACGGATTATATATCATATTAATATTTCATACTTATCCTCAACCCTTTATAAATAGTTTATTCACAGTCAATTTTACTGTTTACATTTCACGTCATAGTTATTTATGAATTTTTGGTTCGTTGCATGTACTTATTCCTGCTTGTTCCTCTTCGTTTACCATCAAATGGTACTTAAATGTCTGTGTTTTATATTAAACTGCATTGTATAAGATTTAGGTTAACTTAAGGTAATCCACAACATGTGAACTCAATAAATACACATCCATTTGAAAAAAACTATCCTTGATTTATAGAACATTGAGGAGAGTTTAATCAACTTTGAAATAACGAACAAATTATCTTATTTCTGGTTTATTGGTTGGTTCGTTTGTTGTTTAACGCCGCACTCAGCAATATTCCAGCTATATAATGCCGGTCTGTAAATAATCGAGTCTGGACCAGACAATCCAGTGATTGATATCACGACCATCTATCCACGCAATTGGGATCAATGACATGCTTCAACCAAGTCAGCGAGCCTGACCACCTGATCCCGTTAGTCGCCTTTTACGGCAAGCATGGGTTGCTGAAGACCTATTCTAACCCGGATCTTCATGGGTCTCTTCAAGACATTATTAATATTGTGGTATGAGTATTTTTTGTGCCAAAGGAGTCCGATTCAGGTAAAAGGAGACCGCGTAACCACAAAGAACGAAACTTTAGTGAGAGATACTTGAACCAATATTGTAAAGTCGTCTTTCTTCAACGTTGTCAGGGGCGGTCGGGTAGCCTAGTGGTTAAAGCGTTCGCTCGTCATGCCTAAAACCCGGGTTCGATTCCCGACAAAGGTACAATGTGTGAAGCCCATTTCTGGTGTCCCCCGCCGTGATATTTCTGGAATATTGCTAAAAGCGGCGTAAAACCATACTCACTCATGCAACGTTGTCAAAGATGTAAGTCAAGTGAGGATATCTCAGGTACAAGTCATATAAGTTCCTGTTATGATATTGTTTTAATTTGGTGATATGGCAGATCTTCCAGAAATAGAGGGGGCACGGGTGGCCCACTCGTCTAAAGGCGCCGCGATTCGCTGTGCAAAGTTGCGTCCCTTGGGCGCGCCAGAAACCTATGATTGTGGGTTCGAATCCCGGTTCGCCCCGGTAATGTTTCCAGGTTTGTCAGCACCATACCCGAGCTCGTGCGTTTCACCGAAGTGGTAAACATCTGAGACCTGCATCATTTCGGGCTTTCCTCCCACATTAAGCTGACACGCCGTGATATAACTTGAATAATGTTAAAGGCGGCGTTAAACCCAACTCACTCACTGACTCCAGAAGTACATATCGTTGATTACTGGATGCTCTAGGTTGATATAAGGTAACTAACACTGCCTCAATCAGGAATGTCAGGGAACTGTATCATTACTCGTCTAATGATGGGGAAACATAAGCCAAATAACACTGATTTAATCAGGTAAATATCGGCCTGACCGGACAAGATGTCATATACTCAGGTAATAGCGGCGAAACATGAGTCAGATCAGGTGAATGCCCAAATGTCAACCACATTATCTGTTCGACAGGTTAATCTATTTAACTCCCACCTATTCTGTTCGTCATGCGTTTTCATCATTTATTTTGATTTATTATACAATATTAAATGAAATCTGTTCCCATATCGATATTTGTGTGGGAACAGTTTGGTAACGCGGGATAAAACTCTAGTGAAATATATTGCCCCAACCCCGATTACCCAGTGAATCGTGGGCAAACTCACCACAGCAGCTTCGTTTGGGAAGTGATGTCACATTTAAGTCTCTTATTAGTGACTTCACAAATACTGTCTCTCGCACATGTGTGTTATTTGATTGGACGGCTATTTTTAAGATTCAGTGATTCAGATCGGTCTCAGAACGAAGCTCTGTCAGCAAATGGAATGAAATATAATACATTCACACAACGACAAGCAGAGTAACAATAACCTATGTTTAAGGATCATTGATGGATCTCTTTTCTTTGTGTTAGCTCACGTAATAGCGGACCGCCATTCTCGAACAGCGTTCACTTTTCAAACCTCTGTCCAAACCCTACATATTCTCCGTCTTGATCCAATTCATAAACCAACCAACGTTACACCCTATTTCCTGCCCAACCATAAGTGAGATGAGGTGAAATGGGGTTTAACGTCGCGTCCAAGATTATTGCACTTATACAGCGACGTGCATGCACGTGTGTGTGGCTTCTTGTACAAGTTCGGACTGATGCCGATTTCTAGTGGTAGCCCACTGAGATACCATGTCGCAGTTTAACATGAATACCCCACTCAGACACAGTATACTGGCTCCAGGTCGACCAGTCCTTGTTTTAGCCCCTTAATGCCGAGCGCCAGATAGGATAACAACAAGTACAATCTTTGAACGTATTTTGGTATGGCGCTGCCGGGGATCTAACCCCGGACCTTCCTCTCTCCGGGTGGACGCTCTACCACTAGACCACGGAGGCGGTCCCAACCATAAGTAGAGCCATTGATGTCTTACCTTCCCACATAATGTCCACCCGTGAAGAGTGAGTGAGTGAGTATGGTTTTACGCCGCTTTTAGCAGTATTCCAGCAATATCACGGCGGGGGACACCAGATATGGTTTTCACACATTGTAACCATGTCGGGAATCGAACCCGGGTCTTCGGTGTGACGAGCTAACGCTTTAACCACCAGGCTACCCGCCCCCCGCCGCCGCCCGTGAAGAGACGGGTTAGGATTGACTCTGAGCAACCAAAGCTTGTAGTAAGAGGCGCCAAACGGGATTGGGTGGTCAGGCTTGCTTAAGGCATGTCATCGTATCCCAAATGCGTACATCGATGCTTATGATGTTAATCACTGGATTGTCTTGTCAGACTAGATTATTTGGCCAAACCATGGCCATATTGCTGGAATATTGCTGAGTCCGGCGTTTAACAACAAACAACTTAATGTCCTGTACTGAACCTCCACGTGCTCTCTCTTGCCACCTTGTCCAACACACACACACACACACACACACACACACACACACACACACACACACACACACACACACATTCCTTCTTACTATCACGGCCCTATCATTAGAAGTACTACGGTATCTTCTTCAAGAAATGAACCAATGTGGCGGTTGCATGTAAGCAGGCAGTGTGGCTGGTTTGGATCTGTGTGTAGCGCTGGGCAGGTCCCACTCAAGGGATTACGAAGGTGAACGCTAACAGCTGAGCGCGATGTTGGCGCAGTGACCGTAACGAGCGGCGTCATCCACAACACAGAGACGATTTATCAATGTGTTCCTAATAGGCACAACCCTTCAACATATCTCCTATCACATTCATCATACTTCTTCCCAAAGATTTCAAATTTACATATGCCGATTACGTTAATCATATGCTCCAGAACCAGACATAAGACCCGAATGTAAAGCAGAATCGATCTTTCATTATAATCTGTGGCTTCGGATGCGTAAGTAGCTGGTTATGAAAGAATAAGCTGAACCTGTATAACCATGAAGGTGTTAAAAAGAGTTAGTCAATATCAAAATTCCTAATATGCAGAATTGCAATAAACCGTTCTCACAAATGACAATGATCAGATATATTTAGCTTAATCTCCAGAAAAACAGGAATTTTAATCCTAAGGTGTGCTCCATTTATATTTTTTGGGAAAAAAATAAAATCCTACACTTTTATAATGGCATTCTTTATGTAATCATCTGTCCCTTAAGTTTTCACATTAAGATTATCTGAGAATATTGATGCCACAAATAATCGTTTGAATAACATACTTTTTAGACTGTCCTCCTAGAGAAGTATTTTACATGCGCAGTGGGCCATCTTCGACATATTTAATACCTCTTTAATACCTTTAATATTTATATGTATGAAATGCTGTAGGACACAAAAAGTGGAATAATATAAAAAAATATATATTTAATACCTCAAGAGAGCAGGTACGGTTTAACGAATTTTCAATATTAATATCTATAATGATCATTTACATTGTAATTGTACATTTGAAATGTTGAAATACTACGCAGTGCTACCGATAAGCAGCGTATTGCATAAAGTAGTTGTTGGCGTACAAATATGCATGAACAAACTCAATGATCTAATAAATAAATAATAACTCTGTGCGTAATGACCCACGGTTGCCTTTTCAGTGGCAGACCTGTCTGTCTTTACATATATTATATTGATCGATTCAGGTAGCATGTATACATGAAGTCTACTTCAGTTAATAATGCAAGAACGTGCTACGTCTCGCTTATTGTAACACGTATTGCTGTTGTGAGCCTATGTGATATATGATACACTTAGGCATCACATGGAGAGATGCAAATTGGAGTCACTAGAAACAGCGTTTAAAAGAGAATATTGTTGAAAGAAGGTTCACTTATTAGTTTCAAAATACCCATAAGATTGGCCCCAAGGGGAAAAAATATATTGAATACACAAAGAAAGCCAATACCCAATGTGAATAACACATGGGTAGATATACAGCTCAATAGCTCAAGAAAATAACCGGGGCCTTGAATTTTGTCAGTTATAATAAGACATCAGTAGGATGCTACAATCAGTGGTAAGTCTGGACTGGTTATTACAGTCTTCTTGTCTCCTTCCGGAAATACTTGATACACTTACAGTCATACGGACATTACTACTTTCAGTTATCTTAAGCAGGAAATAGCGATTAATGAATGAAATATATCAGGTAAGATACGAACTATATGTTGTGATAACCCACGACATGCCGCCATACAAGCGAGTTATTCTTAGTTATCAAAGTCCCTGGTGACTGTTTCTCTTAGCCCGTGTGTAAACTTCCGATACGATATAAGCAATATCCCATTACTAAGTACACAGGACAACGTGGAATGCTCCATGTAGAGTTCTGTTATAATAACGGCTTGACTAACATCTGGCGCTTGGAATCTTGATGAAATTTTCGCACTCAATATTTTTTTCCAACCTTAACATTTCGAAGATTAGTTTCCTCCAGTCTAGCCGAAATAGGATAAAAAAGAAACCGTTGAGAGGACCATTGCATTGTATTGATTCCCGGCCGAGGTTTCCTATAATCTAGCTCGAGCGTGTGCGTCACAATGCGGTTTACATGTGCGCTCTCTCACAATAGTCCAGTTCAATAAACTATTAGCCTTATTTTAAGGCGCAGTCACAATCTCAACCACTCACGTCGCACGCGATCTGTGCAGACTTTGCCGATAATGTTTACCTCGGAGCTAACGTGGGTCCGGCATCAAGGTCTGTGGTTACAAGTTAGCTTTGCACTGGCCATTCAGTAGGTGCCCCGACCTCACTTAAGATAGTCTGGATTCAGATCTCAACGTGGGCAACGTGACGTCTTGAATATGCTTTGATAATGTCATGATTTGCATGTAATTTATATATTGGTTCAATATCCATCAACAGACTTGTATTGTAGGTACACGTAAAAAGTCTATATGCACTCTCAAGTCTCGTGGGGGCACGGGTGGCCCAGTCGTCTAAGGCGCCGCAATTCGCTGTGCAGAGTTGTGTCCCTTCGGCACGCCAGAAACCTATGATTGTGGGTTCGAATCCCGGTTCACCCCGATTATGTTTCTAGGTTTGTCAGCACCATACCCGTGCTCGTGGGTTTCACCGAAGTGGTAAACGTCTGAGACCTGCATCACTTCGGGCTTTCCTCCCACATTAAGCTGACACGCCGTGATATAACTGGAATACTGTTAAAAGCGGCGTTAAACCAAACTCACTCACTCACTCACTCACACTCTCAAGTCTCGTCATAAATGTATGTGTGGACACATTCTGATGTTGGTAAGGTCAAATTTCTGCTGACATTTTTTCAAATGCATACCGTACGTTGAAAATATTCTGCTCAGCTCAATACGTAGGTGCGGATATATGTTGTTGGAAATGACACATCTCAGCATTACTGTTTGTTGTGATGACAAACTATATTTATATGAAAATATAAAATCAATATCTGACGCGACTGAAATAATCTACGTGCCGGAACTACTTTCTGTATGTTTTTTATCGAATTTGGTCCACACCAGCCTCAATGATGCCCTGGTGAAACTTAAACTCACTCAAAGTAGAGACAATTTATGGGTAACAACTTATTTATTTACTGTAAAGGCGACGCTTCAGTATAGATCCTTATATCATTGTCAGCCTGCCGTTAACAACGGTATAAGGATCTATAACGAAACGTCGCATCTACAGTAAATAAAGAATTGTAATCCATAAATTCCCTCTACTTTGCCATCCGTCAACTTCTAAGTTATGCCGATCAAGCAATTTGAACTCACTCACTAGCTCTTATATGAATGTATATGAATTATATAACTATTAACCATATGTTTGAAACCATATGTAAATTGTTTGTCACAAAACACACAAGCTGGTTAATATGAAGATGCAAACATGACTATTGTGTGTGTTACTTTGGGCTGGTTCAGGGCGCTTCTGTTAACGTCATGTTATCTTCCTTGCCTCATCACAGCACATCTAAGTGATGCTGACAGCTACGCTTAGTCAGTGTTTCATGTATTCATCCGCTGGCTTATATAATGTCTCAAATTTATATGTAGTCTGTAGTTAACTTCCATAACCCTATACCGTGTGGGGTTTAGTGTGATGTCTGAAAAACCCTGCACATCTAATTATTAAAACCTTCCGCGGTAAGTACAGTTGAGGTTGCAAACTCCTCTCTTTTGTGTGTTCTGTGCTTTGGCATAAAGACTCTGTTCTGGGAGAGGCTGGTGAGTTTTAGAATGCTGATGCTCTTCCGATTCTGATGTTCATGATCACGCAATCTGCTCATACAGTTTTGTTGAGACAGTGTTTATGGTTCCTACATGTTGTAACTGTAAATGGGTGTGGACATCACTGTCATTCCTCGTCCATAAGAATGTCAACCGGTCTTCCTTTTCTTCACTGATTCACGCTACGCTGTCGATGTAGATGTAAATATCGATATGTACACGATACATGGTACTTTGTGTACGTGAAGACTCGTACCACGCTGTCGTACTTGATAAGTGACACGGTAGTTGGATGTTTTGTCGTTTACGAACACGCAAACACAAGAAGACGCTACGCTGTCGTTGTAGATGAAGATGGCAACACGATGCATGCTACTTGGTATACGCCCAAGCAAGCACGCCACGGCTGAGGCATCTCTGTCGATGTAGAGGACACAGGCACCACGCTGTATGCTACTGGGTACACGTCAAGCACACCAAGGCTGAGCACCTCCGTCGATGTAGAGAAGACAGACAACATGCTGCATGCTACTGGGTATACGTCAAGCACACATCGGCTGAGTACCACCGTCGATGTAGAGGAGACAGACAGCACGATGTATGCTACTGGATATACGTCAAACACACCACGGCTGAGGCACCTCTGTCGGTGTAGAGGAGACAGGCAACATGCTGTGTGGTACTTGGTATACGTCAAGCACACCACGGCTGAGACACCTCTGTCGGTGTAGAGGAGACAGGCAACACGCTTTATGCTACTGGGTATACGTCAAGCACACCACGGCTGAGACACCTCTGTCGGTGTAGAGGAGACAGACAGCACACTGTATGCTACTGGGTATACGTCAAGCACACCACGGCTGAGACACCTCTGTCGGTGTAGAGGAGACAGGCAACATGCTGTATGCTACTGGGTATACGTCAAGCACACCACGGCTGAGACACCTCTGTCGGTGTAGAGGAGACAGGCAACACGCTGTATGCTACTGGGTATACGTCAAGCACACCACGGCTGAGACACCTCTGTCGGTGTAGAGGAGACAGGCAACATGCTGTATGCTACTGGGTATACGTCAAGCACACCACGGCTGAGACACCTCTGTCGATGTGGAGGAGACAGACAAAACGCTGCATGCTACTGGGTATACGTCAAGCACACCAAGGCTACGGCATCTCTGTCGATGTAGAGGAGACAAGCAAAACGATGTATGCTACTGGGTATACGTCAAGCACACCAAGGCTACGGCATCTCTGTCGATGTAGAGGAGACAAGCAAAACGATGTATGCTCCTGGGTATACGTCAAGCACACCAAGGCTACGGCATCTCTGTCGATGTAGAGGAGACAAGCAAAACGATGTATGCTACTGGGTACACGTCAAGCACACTACGGCTACGGCACCTCTGTCGGTGTAGGAGAAGACAGGCAACATATTGTATGCTACTTAATATACATCAACGCAAGCCCTCCCCCCAGCTGAGACACATATGTCGATGTAGAAGGAGACGGGCAACACGCTGTATGCTACTGAGTATACGTGACTCAAGCACGCCAAGGCTCACATTACTCTGTCATTGTAGATGGCAATAGGAAACACGTCCCCTCAAGCACAACAAGGGTCACACTGGGTTGTCTGTGTAGATCGAGATAGGTAAAATAAAGCACACTGCGTCATGTACATCAACGAAAGCGCAGCATAACCATAAAGTCATTGAGAGAAGTGAGTCTAACGCTAATGTCAGCAGTATTACAACTTTTGCGGCTTCCGCGTACATCGAACACAATTAAGTGGCTGAGTGTCCGATTCGTTTCACTACATGACATACTAAACAGGCATGATAACAGTTGACTGTACAGTGTTCATCTCTTTGACATTTATTCATGTCCTTCCGGCAATGAGGTCACCTAACGCTACTAACTCCACGCATTTGCCTATATTCTACTCATTGAGGGAAGACGCGTGAAGGTGCGGGGTAGAATAGGTCTTCAGCAACAAATGCTTGCCGTAAAAGGCGACTATGCTTGTCGTTATCGGCGACTAACGGGATCGGGTGGTCAGGCTCGCTGACTTGGTTGATTCATGTCATCGTATCACAATTGAGTCGATCGATGCTCATGACGTCAATCACTGGATTGTCTTGTCCAGACTCGATTATTTTTACAGACCGCCGCCATATAGCTGGAATATTGCGGAGTGCGGCGTTAAAAAACAAACAAACCAAACAAACAAATCATAGAGAGAAGTTAATGTAATTGAACTACTTTCTTTATAAAAGTGTAATAACTTCAATCGGAAGCTGTGAAGTGTACCCGCGTAGTGATACGCGTCTGTGTGTTGTCTCAAACATGGCGCTGTATGAACCTCTCTACCAATAAAACCTGCCTGATTGCACAACGACTCCTCAAATCATGACAGCTGACGGTATGAATAGTGTAAAGTCTGGTCATGTTGTTTTTTAGTTAATTCTGAAACTTAGTATATATAGCGAGCGGGAAATGAAAACATACAGTGGGTGAAAATGAACAATTTTGCCCAGTTGAACATTAACAATCGGTCGATATCAGGACAAAAACATCCTACCCACCATGAGTACCGAACAAAAATGGCGGCAAAGTGGGAGTTTTGAACATGGCTCGTTTTGAACTATGTGATCAAACGAATTGTGGGATGAAGGAACTGAATAATTCAACATTATTCATCCAACAACAATATGACTGATTCCCTCTTATCCATGAAATGGGGTTCGGCGTACATAACGGAAGCCTTCCGTCTTTTTAACAGAAACGTGAATGTTTTTTTCTCGAAAAAGAAGATAGAAGGGGCTCCTCAAATCCCGTATATCCTTCGAGGCGTGGAAGATGAAGGGCTCAAACTATACAACCCGTGGACATTAATTGAAAAGCAACAAAGAAATCCATTACGCATTTGGAATTGTTTTGAAGAGCAATTAGAACTACATAATTGCACGACTGAAGTTACACCAAAACTATCAAGGCAAGATGCATTTTTGGGTAATTTTGTTACCAGATCTCGCAATTAAGTATGCCAGAAATTCACAGTATTAGAACAGACCTAGCATCAGCACCCATACATGATTTCCAAAAATCTCCCCTTTGCCAAAGTGGGCATAAGTTAGATGAAGCCCTAAAACTAGGCAGAACTTTTGAACTCTTCAAAGTTTTGCCTGAACTCTTCAAAGAACATGGGCACAGAATTAAACTCGACAACGATCAATGCCATTCGAAAATCAAATCTCATCTGTACCGGTGATCATCCAAGAGAACCAAAAAGTAAATGTCCAACCTTCTCTAAATGTGACGAAGGAGGTATTACGGGACATTGGCAGAGATGGTGTTTACGTAAGAAACACAATAATCAACTCTCAAGAACATCTGGTAGATCATGGCAGGGAGGCGGACGTCGATCCCATTCACGAGAAAGACATGACAACCATGATCAAGGACAGTGAGTGGGTGAGTGAGTATGGTTTTGCGCCGCTTTTAGCAATATTCCTGCAATATCACGGCGTGGGACACCAGAAATGGGCTTCACATATTGTACCCATGTCGGGAATCGAACCCGGGTCTTCGGCGTGACAAGCGAACGCTTTAACCACTAGGCTACCCGGCCGCGCCAGGATCAAGGAGTAAAGGCAGGTGACTAGGCCGAAATCAACGAATATCCAAGCAATAGTCACAAGAGTTGGGAACATTCAACATGTACAATGAGAATTTAACGAAGACCAATCCGTCATAACGAAGGTCGAAGAACACCACGATTGGTGCACCAGCTCAGCTTTCTCTACAAAATCCAACAGGTCTCTGAGGCAGGTGACTAGGCCGAAATCAACGAATATCCAAACAATAGTCACAAGAGTCGGGAACATTCAACATGTACAATGAGAATTTAACGAAGACCAATCCGTCATAACGAAGGTCGAAGAACACCACGATTGGTGCTCCAGCTCAGCTTTCTCTACAAAATCCAACAGGTCTCTGAGGAAACATCCTGTATTAATGCATTAATGTAACATAGTAAATTTCTGGGATAGCTTATATACCCATTTTGAGTGATTTTCCTTCCTTGTGACTGATCCATCTTTCTGACGTGAAGATTCCGGGGTAGAATAGGTCGTCAGCAACCCATGCCGTAAAAGGCGACCATGCTTGTCGTAAAAGGCGACTAACGGGATCGGGTGGTCAGGCTCGCTGACTTCGTTGATACATGTCATCGATCCCAATTGCGTGGATCGATGCTCATGCTTTCAATCACTGGATTGTCTGGTCCAGGCTCGATTATTTACAGACCGCCGTCATCTAGCTGCAATATTGCTTAGTGCGGCGTTAAACAACAAACCAACCAACCAACAACCATCTTACTGATATGTCTCTCTACATATCCATTATTTAACAACTGTAAGTGTTCAACGTTTGTTTGCGTTTTCTAGAACGTGAGCTACAGGATACCTCATTACCACAGAGGCTAGATACCAATCCTTCACGAATGGCACAGTTAGAACCTACCTTCCAAACAGCGTCTGAACACACACCGACATGTAAAGTGTGTTTGCTTGGTAAAGATAGACATGTTGAGGTGTCTGGAGAGTGTTTGGTACTGGTCTTGTGTCAGCTGTGGAGAATGGATGGGCGTTATCTCCAATGGTAGACTTGTTGACACTTCTCTCAAATACGTGTGCTCGAGTTTCACGTTGTTTTGCACTACGGATGTAGTGGGGGTCTCCGGGGTTAATCTTACCGATACATCCTGGATAAGTCCCGAGACTAACAAAAATATACCGTGTATTTCGGTCCTCTTCGCCCCTTGAGAATCAGTCCCATGTTAGTTATGTCTCTATTCACACTCAAAAGGTGAGGTGAGGTGAAATGGGGTTTAACGTCGCGTCCAAGATTATTGCGCTTATATAGCGACGTGCATGTACGTGTGTGTGTTTGTGTGGCTGCTTGTACTAGTCCGGACTGATGCCGATTTATAGTGCTAGCTCACTGAGATACCATGCCGTAGTTTAACATGAATACCCCACTCAGACACAGTATGCTGACTCCGAGCCGACCAGTCCTTGTTTTAGCCCCTTAATGCCGAGCGCCAGACAGGGTAACAACAAGTACCATCTTTTAACGTCTTTTGCTATGACGCGGCCAAGGATCGAACCCCGGACCTTCCGCTCTCCGGGCGGACGCTCTACCACTGGACCAATGAGGCGGTCTTCACACTCAGAATGTTGCTTAACTGCATGTTTCCAGAGTGTAGTCAGTTTGTTGCAAATTGTGCGCCAGAACCCGGAAGTATAGTCATAAATGTACAGTTTAGTCTAAGCAAAACACACCGAGACGTGACTTATCAACACAGTCTACATTCCTTGCCAAATCCTCTAAATAAACACAAGAAAACGTTATTTTGGTATTCTTTCGCAATTAACAGCCCATTGATGATCGGGTGAAGGGTTTGTTTTTTTAGGAGAGGCCTGTGATTTTCTGTATCTTGATAATAATGAGTCATTACTATAAAATGTACCCTTGATCACACAAACGTACTCGAGATACACAAATGTTGGATATTATTTTATTGACTTTACAGCATGTCCCTGTGAACGATTGTTTTATATTCTTTGTATTTTCATTATTTCTTTTTTTAGACCAATCATTATTTGCCAGCATTTCCAGGAACAGTTGAAAACATAATTCGATTCCTTACATTGGTGTGAAGTGTTCAAGCCTAAATACTGGCTTTCTTCATGATATTATTGCATGCATTTTGCTGAACAAACGAGTTAAACCCAACTCATTCACTCACTCAATATTTGAAGCAGGTTAATCTAAATCGAAACAGTAATGGTCACTTCACCTATAAACTATGCCACTCTTGACATGCCTGTTACTTGTGGCATCAGAAAACTGCACCATGTAATCAATTTGTACAAAGATAACACGAAGCACATGTATTTCTCATCACTGCACTAATGGATGGGAATATGTGTGTTTTTTTGTGCTATTTCCACTCAATAGTTACATGAAGTAGCTGCAGAGATGTGTGATTAAGGGTATATCATGCACTTCACTGGGGGCTTTCGGGTTGCATTTACTTGATGCGGGCTGTCATCTGTGAATAACCCCTTTCGCATGGCGTCATTCAGAAATCAGCATCTTCCCTTAGTTTCCATTCGTGTAACATAGTACTGTCGATACCCCAACAAAACTCATTTTTTTTCTATCGTATAATTCGATCGGGGAAGAAGATGGATAATGTATTAAACATGTTACAGCCTTAAAACTATTTTGAAAGTATCAGAGTCACAGTTGGGAATAAAAGCTCAAATGTGTCTTATCAACTGAAAACATAACACTCGTACACATACTGTGCACCAAGCAGTAATGTTAGAATCGATTCTTACCTCATAGTGACTTAAAAAGGACGTAAGGTAATGAAGTAGATAAGGTGTGAGTGATATTCCCTTGGAGAGCAATAGATGGATAATACACGCGACTGATATTTCGACAGGGAAACAAATTTATGTTTTCCTCGATTGATATGCACATGCGTACGTTCTATTTCCTTTTCATTTCCCATATCTATTATCAATAAAACCTGTATTTCACAGGAGTAAAGTTACACCCGTTCTTTGGCAACGGCCCATGAACGGTTTCCTTTACTCTTTGTCACATGATTTAATAAATTAGGTCCTGTGTGGCAGAGAGATTACATAGCCATGGGTTCATACGGTACCCGGATGTGCACATAGGTCACCTTTTAGGCTGAACAAGTAGCTGCATGTTGCCTTGTTTACTGGAAATATATTGTGTTCTAAGAAGACTTAGTCAAGATTATTTTTGTGTACTTTAGGGACAGAGGACACTGCAAACATACGCTCAATAATGACGTGGTCATCAACTGGTCTAAAACTTCTGAAAATTAGCGATAAATATGTATATGTCGATAGGCCTACGGTATATTGTCATAATATTCTGTATGTTCTTGTTTTGACAAAAACACATTTTATGAAAGATTTTTCCGACGATTATTTAGTTTGTGACATAATGTCATCCCGAGTTTCAATGTGAACGTTTTAGGACAGGGGGAAGTCATGAGAGATTGATTTGTTTTGTTTCAGGATGGTCTGAAGAGGCGTATGGAGACACTGAAAAAGAGTATCATGGAGGCGAGCGTGGCTGTGGACACTGAGAAGCAAAAGAACGTCAGTCTGTTACAGGACATCTTCCCACCAGAGATTGCCCAGAAACTGTGGCGAGGTAGGTTGTTTTCTGTGATGTAGGTACACTAGATTCTTACGGGACATCTTCCCACCAGAGATTGCCCAGAAATTGTGGCGAGGTAGGTTGTTTTCTGTGATGTAGGTACGCGAGTCTTTTAATGGATATGTTACCGCCAGGTGTTGCCTGAAACTGTGCCAAGGTAGGTTGTTTTCTGTGTTGTTGGTACACTAGATTCTTACGGGACATGTTACCACCAGGTGTTGCCCTGGAACTAGCGCGAGGTAGGTTGTTTTCTGTGATGTTGGTACACTAGATTCTTACGGGGCATGTTACCGCCAGGTGCTGCCCTGAAACTGTAGGTACACTAGTTTGTTACGGTGTTACCGCCAGGTGTTGTCAGGAGTCTTCACCAGGTAGGTTGTATAAAATTTTAAGGATGGGGGATTTAGGAAAATCAGACACTTAATCCACGTTTCCACCAGAAGTTCCATAAACTATGCACGTGTCGAGGTAGTCGAAAAGTTTATAATGAAAGCAGTACAAAACTTTTCAGGAAGCCTTTTCTCACAATGTATTATCTACAGTTGCAGGTCTACCATTTATTTCACATTTACTGGAAACTAGATTTGCAAATAATATTTCTTTAACGTCCACAAAGATGATAAGTTACATGTCTCACCGACAATAGAACGCTTGAACAAAACTAAGCGGTTTTGAATGTGGTTATTTTGTAAATGAGATATTAAAAGGCATTTGATAGATGATACCTTTTGCTGAAGAATGCGATCATCCTACGGCAGAATCTCCAAAGTATAAACAAGTTCTTGGTTATTACTGGCACCGCTACACAGTATTAGAAAAATCACGCCCTTTGTGGAACGACACTGCTGATGCAAAATACACAAATGATTAATGGCAACGAACCTAATGAAATTTCGTATCAGATAAAGACTATTATTCTTTTCCTGATCAAATACATGATGTCATGAAGGAGTCAATGTATTAATTGAAGAACCGATTACTGCCAGAGTTATTTCAGATGTCTGTGGGGCCATATGGTGAGTAACATCTGTTGGCCAGAAACAACACTGTCACATCGTGTTCAGTAAAAAGTGTACTATGCCCACTACACTGAACCTTATGTGCCTCTTTAGTCTCCCCTCGGATATGATTCTGTTTCTTTCTCGCTCTTTTTAACGTTTTCTCTGAGGCTTTTATTTGCACCCTCGTCTTGGATTCACTTGCCAATTTAACTTCTTGGAAAACAAACTACTTGCAAAAACATGAACGCTAATTCTGTTAAGTTTGTTTTCGTCTTTCTTTACCTGGAACACGCGCCTCCCACCATGTAATGAATTGCGCCATAAGTCTCTCTTGCAGATACTATCTTTTTCCAAAGCAGGCTTCTCAGATTTATGTCAATTAAGACCATGTTTTTAGTTATCTGATGTTCGACAAAGCCCCTGCCAGTATTATTTTAAGCCCACAGGGTATTTTAGCCCATAAAGAAAGGCCTTTGTGGAAGCCGCTAGCGGGATCTGTATATCTTAAACTGTTTAGTAGATGCGACTGCAGGCCCTTCCACCTGCTGTTTGGCATGCTGATGTTCAGGACTAGATACTTCATCGATTGCTACGCCACTTCCACCAAACCTTGCTAAACTTTCTTGAAGGGCTTATAAATCAAAGTAATCGTATTATTTCGAGTATTTCCCTTTTTAGCGTGTATTTTGATTAAACGTCCTCCACTACTGATATCCAGTCTGATTTGTGTCCTGTTCTTGTCGTGGTATCAGTTCCACCGCGTGCACCATATTTGCTGTGTGTTGACCCTGATATGCCGATAAAATATAGCAACACATTGTTGATTAGTTATAATAAAGACCACTCAAAATAAGTTTAAGAACA
This sequence comes from Haliotis rufescens, assembly GCF_023055435.1. NCBI lineage: Eukaryota > Metazoa > Mollusca > Gastropoda > Lepetellida > Haliotidae > Haliotis > Haliotis rufescens. The sequence goes on from NW_025964361.1 coordinate 8,466,058, forward strand.
CCGATTCTTTTATAATACTATAGGTAATCTGCCATGCCACGACAGAAAAGTAATATGAAAGAATCGGATGTTCTTTTACTTCCTTTGAAGATTGATCCTCAAACAATATCAAGCACTTCAGGAAGACTTAATGCTGTACTGGGAGGTCATACAATGTTACCAATTACAAACTTGGACAAATTGCAGTATGTGTTTGTCATTCACATTGCATACAAGTGCACGGACTTTGAAAAATTGGACATATGTATACATGTATAAGTGTATTCCAGAGCGATGTGGGGGCACGGGTGGCCCAGGCGTCTAAGGCGCCGCGATTCGCTGTGCAGAGTTGCGTCCCTTGGTTACGCCAGAAACCTATGATTGTAGGTTCAAATCCCGGTTCGCCCCGATTATGTTTCTATATCTGCCAGTACTTCACCGAAGTGGTAAACGTCTGAGACCTGCACCACATCGGGCTTTCCTCCCACATTAAGCTGACACGCCGTGATATAACTGGAATACTGTTAAAAGCGTCGTTAAACCCAACTCGCTCACTCAGAGCGATGTGCGATGTCTTGACAACGCATTGCTCCAGTTGGTGTGCACTTTTACAGCACTGATTGGTCACAGACAATGAAGGCACATGCATATACCTTGACGTTGAGGTTAAGGATAGACACAGACGAAGTCCTAATTATACCAATGTACGGTGGTTAATGTGTAGTACTAATTTGACGAACACGACATGCTTAGACTCTGACAATATTTAGTACTGTTTGGTCATTGATAATTCCTCCAAATGCATGTACCTTGAAGATGAAGATGAAATAATTATAGCAATGCCAGGGTCTTGACAAAGTATTGTTCCAGTTAATGAAACACGGTATGCACAGACTATGACAATTGTAGTACAGATTAGTCATAGAAAATGCCTGCAGTTAAAATACAGAGTGACAAACGCGATGTCAATGCACGGGTTTGAGTGAGTGAGTGAATATGGTTTTACGCCGCTTTTAGCATTATTCCAGCAATATCACGGTAGGGGACACCAGGAATGGGCTTCACACATTGTACCCATGTCGGGAATCGAACCCGGTTCTTCGGCGTGACGAGCGAACGCTTTAACCACTAGGCTACCCGACCGCCCCCTGCACGGGTTTGAACAATGCGTGGTACCTTTTCGTCAACCACAACATGCCAGACTTTGTCAATATTGAGTACAGATTCATATACAATTCATAGAAATGCATGGACATTAGACAGTTGACGTAATAGATGACTATATAGATGATTTATGAATTACACAAATGCACGGACTTCGATAATGTGTGGTACTGGTTGACACAGATTATATTTAGAAAAGCACGGAATTTTTAAAGTGCAGTACTTGAAAGTCATTGAAGATATGCACGGGCCGAGATATAGGGGGTTCTGGGTGCCGTTGTACAAAACAACCTTAGCCCTACGACAGTCGTAAGTCTATGTTCAGGTATTGGAGTTACGATCACCTTAGCGCTAAGATAGCTTTGTACAACGACACCCTGGTCAGAAATACATACCACTACACTGTGTTGGACAACGTTGTCATGGTCTATAAATGTAACCATGAGGATAAGAGCTGAGATGAATGAAAAGGATATTACATTAGAGTAACAGGCAGCGCAGTTTGTCTAATTAAATTAAAGGTGCTAAATGTGATAAGTTGTATATTCGTGCGCTTAATGTGTTCATTTACGTGTTATGACGAGTACGTCACAAACTGACATACAACTGGCGGCTTAGTTAATGAATGTAATTTCCTTGGAGCAGGAAATGTTACCTTGGGGTCGCTGACGGTGAAAAAAATGAATGCAGCACTCTTTGAACCAATTTTTTCAAATGTCAGAGGAAGACATGTGGGTTATTTGGTGCAATGGTCATCCCGACCGTCTGTCTACCTTTCTCATGTTTGACGTCTCAAGAACATGAACACACAAAAATGGCTTGTTTGCTCTGGTCATTGCAGCTAAAACGACACTAATATTAAAAGAAAGTGTTAATACAGTGGAAACTTTGCTTGCATGATATTTTTAATGTCTGTTTTGACTTTTATTCCACAAAGCAATGAAACTGAAACTTGTGGATATACCGACGAATGACATCTGTCAAATGTGTTCGCATATGCTGCATCCAATGTACTTGTAGGTTTGCATGGAAACCCTTTTCTAAAAATCACTTCCGGCCGTCTGAACGCAACATTTAATCACAGTGAAATATCTCCTCATGCATGAACAGCACGTGATGCACGTGCCCGCAGAAGCCAAAGCGTGTGCGTCTTTAGGGTAGCTCACAATCACTGATGCAAATGAGCTGAGCACACGCTATAAGTATCTCAATGAACAGAAAAATGTCGAATACTGTGGGTACGATAGAGGGGGTACGTCAATATCCCAACTGGCCCGAATGTTTGGCAAATCAAAAAGTGTAAAGTGACATTTGTTGTTCTTCTTATTGATTTGTTGTTTGACGCCGCACTTAGCAACATCCCAGTTATATGATGGCGGTCTATAAATAATTTAATCCAGACCAGACAATCCAATGATTGACATCATGAGTATCGATCCCCCTAATTGGGATCGAGGACATGCATCAACCAGGTCAGCGAGTCTGACCACCCGATCCTGTTAGTCGCCTCCTACGACAAGCATAGTCGCCTTTTACGGCAAGCATGGGTTGCTGAAGACCTATTCTAGCCCGGATTGTCACGTGTCAAGGTGACATTTGACTGGCCAGCAATATGTTGACGAAATATTGCGACCTGACGTTGTCCCAATTCGCTTAAACTATCGGCAGAAATTTTGAACTGCAAAATGACAATGACAGACCCCTCGTGCACAGGTCGTCACCGATTATCTCCCCAATTCGCCCTAATAGAGCATCTGTTCCCGAGAAAAGAGACCTTGCACCCGCCACCGTGGCCTAGCTTTGGGTAGCTCTTAAGGCGGAATGGTGACAATACCAAGGGCAACCATACACAAATTAATCACCATTATGCCATCAAGGTGTCGTGGATGTATCGCCCAACATGGTGGCCAATCCAGATATTGATCTGCACTCTCCAAATTAGTTTTACAGACATTTTATCGTCATTTCACCATCGCTATCATTTCATCACTTCCCTTATTTTTTATCGATATGGCATATTGTTGTCAATATGCAAAAGGTTTCAACATTGATGATATGTTTTTACAGTATTTCGTTTTTTTGATGATTGCACAACTCTCAAGTAAAAATATCATTTGGAACCAGATGAGCTGCACAGCTTAAGGCTATACTTTTTTTTTAATTTCCCACCAAGAGTCAGCATTAATCTATGACCTCAGGAGTCAGCTGTTGTGGAATCTTCAGAGAGTCTCTGGCGGCTTGTTAAGTGAGTTCGATAGCATTGCTACAAGTCTGAAAAGACCAGGAGGGTAAAGTGATGAAAATACGTTGTTATTGAGGAATTCACCAATTTCATAACGTCATCTCCTTCCAGGTGAAAGTGTGGAACCGATGAAGATCGATGACGTCACCATGTTGTTCAGTGATCTTGTTGGGTTCACGGCCATCTGCTCCACGGCCACGCCCATGCAGGTCGTCAACATGCTCAACTCCCTCTACACCCATTTCGACAACTACTGCGGCCTGCTCGACGTGTACAAGGTAACACTGTGATTGAAACCTTGTTTTTGAATGTTTGAATTTACGCCGCTTTTGGTCACAAGGAAGCAATTTCAAGACATGGGCATCCACAATTTACTGATTTGAGGAAATCGAACTTGTTCTCCATTATGAGCTAAGCACTATCTACTTGGCCACCAATAAATGTATAATATTTATATGACAGATTTTGATGCCTAAAGCGTAACGTGTAACAAGTTCTTAGGATATGACAGTACCACATGTTGTAAAAACACATCTTAACACTACAGTTACTTATTCCGTTTACTTCATTATCTTTTAAAACTAAAACAGATACCCCTTCCTATGATCATAATAATTATGCCCGAAAATCAGACAAGCCCCTGATGACCTCTTGTCAGCATTAAAGCTGTAACTGACGTGTTAGTACCTGCAAGTGTCTCATAAAAAAACATAATGGGGGATGTATTGATGGATCACTATCAAATAGTAATGACACCAGGTATCCTGTCGCACGGGTGGTACAAACACATGCAGAGTCAAGTCAAGTTTTCATCATGGAAACATGTGGTGCAAGTCAAAATTGGGAATTGCATAAGGTATCTTTTTGGTCACTGATGCGTCAAATTTGGACATTTTCTCCACCATAAAGATTTGCAAAAACTTCTGCGGTTTTGGACGTTGTAACCCTGGTCAAACAACTTATGAGCAAGTTGTATGACGCTATTTGAAATCTTCGTAGAAAGAGGATGCTCGATTGTACCCCAAAAGCTGTGATATGTAGACCCAAAATGCTGCAGCTGCCGGGATGTTCAAGTTATCCCTCTTATCATACAGTCTGGTGGATGTTTTTGACACTCTGATTAGTGTGTCTGTGTGTGTGTGTGTGTGTGTGTGTGTGTGTGTGTGTGTGTGTGTTTTTGTTTGTACTAGTCCGGACTAATGCCGATTTTATAGTGCTATCACACTGACATACCATCCCGCTGTTTACCATGAATAAATCGGAGACGACCAGTCTTTACTTTATCCCCTTAATGCACATCGCAAGGCAGGGTAACAAAAAGTACCATCTAAAACGTCTTTTGGGGCATGCTGTCAGGGCAGCCGCTCTGTCCACTGGACCACGTAGGCGGCCAGACCTTTTATAAGTGAAGTCTCTCACTCAGTGGTCCATTTTGCATAACTCTATTGTTATATTTCCAGCCAATGGGGGGATAAGGGAACAAACATTTGACTTTCAAGGTGTTTTTTTAATATTCAAGAGCTCAATTATTTTTCCAACATGAGCAGGTGCTCAATTTTTCTGTTTTTTAATTAAATCCTTAAAACTAACTGTATTCTGTAGACACATGTCTGAAGGAAAAGGGAACATTAATTGTTTCCCTACTATGCAAACCACACGCAATTTTTTTTCAGTTGATCGGGGGCTTGATTACTTTTTTAGAAAAAAAACGACCCTCAAGAAATCAAATGGTTGCTCCCTAATAGGGTTACACAATCGCTTGTGCGCGTGCAAATGGGCACATTGCCATTATCCTCCACAATGCAACACGAACCGATTATACGTTTCTATTAAATTATGCACGAGTTTGGTTTAGTTTCGTTGTAACCCTTCTCTATGCCGCACGCGGATTTCCGTTCTTCAAGACAAAACTGCTGTTAAAACTAGCAACCATCAACCCTACATCAACACACCAGGGGACTTAATTACCCGTAGAACATGCGCTCCAAGTGATCAGGGACCGCCGTTCATGTCGGTGGACACAAAGGTAGAACCCTGCACAAAATACGATACAGTAATGGTCTGCTTGGAGGCACGTACATAGGTAGAGTCGAATTCCCTGAGAAGGATGGTAAAATACACCCCGAAAATGACTCTGACAGGAACTAAGAGCATTGTTGTGAAGGGGCATCAAGCGACAGGGGAAGCGGGCGACTCGTCACGTTCTCTGACGTTACAAGTCACGACTTAGGGACAATGGATCTGAATGCTCAATAGTGCTTCTCTCCCATTTGTCTTACATTGTTCGCCAGAACTATATTGCCACGAGTTTCGAAATACGTTTTGTTTGATCTGTTTACAGGATAAGCATTTAGCGTAATTTTGATATAGCATTTAAAATGATTCTGACATTATAAAATTGTTTCAACTCCGGACTTGATTTCAGTAGAAATGATTTAGACTGGACTTCAACACCTATGTGCATTCTTTAGTATGTGCATTCTTTAGTATGTGCATTCTTTAGGCTTTCACCGGAAAGTTACAGGAGCATCATCACACGAGCAATATGTGCATTCATATTGCGATACATGAAGATCCGGGTAAGAATCGGTCTTCAGAAACCCATGCTTGCCGTAAAAGACTACAATGCTTGTCGTAAAAGGCGACTAACGGGATCGGGATCGGGTGGTCAGGCTCGCTGAATTGTTTGATTCATGTCATAGATCCCAATTGCGTGGATCGATGCTCATGTTGTCAATCATTGGATTGTCTGGTCAAGACTCGATTACTTACAGACCGCCGTCATAGAGCTGGAATATTGCCGAGTGCGGCGTTAAACAACAAACAAACAAACAAACATTAGCAGTGAATATTTTAAACTAATAGAGACTTCGAAGATTTTGGCACATAGTCCTATACTGATTAAAATTTAAAAAGTGGGATAGGATGGAATAATTATTTACCTTAACATGTCGTTATCGCTGATGTCGCGCTGCCTCGAATATACATTATGATCGCAGCAAATCATTGCAAATACCAGTTTATGCGTCTGTACCATATGAAAATAATGAACATCCATCTTAGTTAAGTGCCTTGTGGTATTAGCCTCCCAAAATCGTATTGTACCAGATTTATCACTTTCAATGCTTTCTAAAAATAATATTCCCACTGCGAGCCGCCTTCAGTTCTTGCCGAGCCGGTTTGGAGAGCGAAATGTATAATAAAGATACGTGAATGTTTATTACCAGATACTGCATTCGCCATCAGAGTTGCTGCATGCTGTTACTCGCCCACCTAATGTGGCCTTGTGAAGATGCTGATTGTGTTTGTATCACACAACCAAACACCAACTTTTTTATTGATATGCCTTTTTTTATTCCCTGTAATCAGTGCTTATTTACTTTTCATTAAGTAATTCTTCTGTAAATAAGACGCTCCTGTTTTGAAACTTTTTTATCGTTGACTACCGTTGTATTCTCCCCGTGAAGATCATTCAAAGATAATCTGATTACGTGAAAAGCTGATGTTGGCTATGAAAAACAGTGACTCTCATTCCATTTTGTCTACGACTTAAGTACTACAGAATTGATAAATATTTAGGAATGTCTCTGAACATGTGCCCGTGCGAATCCGGTTAAGAATCGGTTGTCAGGACCCCATGCTTGTCGTAAAAGGCGAATAACGCTATGAGGTGGTGATCAGGCTCGCTGACTTGGTTGATGCATGCGATTATATCTCAATTCCATGGATCGATGCTCATGAGGCTCACCGGATTGTCTGGTCCATGCTCGATTATTTACACATAGCCCTCATATAATTGGACTGTTACTGAATACGAAGTTTAACAACAAACAAACCTTTGCATTCACCAGGGTTTGCTATGATTAAGGATACATGCATGCATTTAGCAAACTAGTCTTCCTTCAACTGACCCATGAAGATCCAGGACAGAATAGGTCTTCAGCAACCCATGCTTGCCGTAAAGGAGACTATGCTTGTCGTAAGAGGCGACTAACGGGATCGGGTGGTCAGGCTCGCCAACTTGGTTGATCCATTTTATCGATCCCGATTGCGTGGATCGATGCTCATGATATCAATCACTGGACTGTCTGGTCCAGAGTCAATTATTTACAGACCGCCGTCATTTAGCCGAAATATTGCTGAGTGCGGCGTTAAACAACAAACCAACCGACCAAATCTTCCTTCAACTGAGACAGTCTGGAAATGGCTGGCAGTTCGGAATTTGCCTGGTACGTTTCAACATGTCTAGCACTATAAATACGCCAGTGAAGTTAGCGTTAAGTAATGTTCCAAACCGTGGCTCAATGGTCCGATGCGGCACCATTCTTGTACATGAGGTCCTCTCTTATTTGTATATGGATCCGCTGATCATATTTCGCACCTCACACTGAAACAAATGGTAATAAAGAAACGTGGTACTTCCTGAGACAAATGACTTTGAAATCGCAACATATGTGTTTTGACCCACTGTGAACAGAATACAGGGTAGGATGGTATATTGGTATCAATGCAAACCTGTTTGGAAAAGGACATGAGACAATACGTATTATTTCATTTTTTTCCTAATTCATAAACTCATTGAATATATATTTTACATCGTTTTTAGCAATGTTCCAAAAATATCACTGTGAGGAGGGATGAATAATGTTCCCATTGTACCCTGGAATTAAGCGTGAAGAAGAAACAATTTATTTTAATTACCCACTGAATGACGACCCGTGAAGATCCGGGGTAGAATAGGTCTTCAGTGACCCATGCGATCCCAATTGCGTGGATTGATGTTCATGATATAAATCACTGGATTGTCAGGTCCAGACTCGATTATTTTAAGACCGCCGTCAGATAGCTGGAATATTGCTGAGTGCGGCGTTAAACAACAAACCAACCAACTGACGGACCAGCCTAATTTGTGAATTTGCAATTAAGACCTTAAAATAGAATGCTGATTTGGATTTGATACTCCTATCTTGAATCCTGCAGTGCTGCTGTCCTGTAATCCTAGTTTAGTTAATTAGGAAAAAAATATCCTTCAAGAAGTCTCTGTCTGTTCCTGAAAATCATCGACAATTAGACGATACACTCAGTAAAATCTCAATCAGCATCTTTTTGATTGCTTTCTCAGTTGGTGCAATGGGGAACTGTACCAACAATCACTGAAACAAATCGTCTCGTTTGGCTGATAATGGATTTGATGTGGAAACAAATTGTTCGATAAGACCCAATATCTGGTTTTATGTTCTCAACCAAGTGCTGCAGATCGTTGTAGGCTGCAACTGTTAGCATCACACGTATCCAGGTCGCCCTCTTCTGCTGGAGATGAGAACAGACAAATTAAAAGAAAGGAAACTATAATGTAAAAATTAAGTAGAATGATATCATTTAAGGAGTAGTTTGTACTTCAAAGAAAACAAATATAATTAATATCCTCCTTATAGTTCACTTGGGTTGTGTTTTGGTATGCTGGAGTGCTGCTTCTGTGCGATGTCGGGCAAAGGAGAATATTTTTTTTCTTTGCGAAATGAGCTCTTGTTGTCATGGATCTGGGCTGGTTGTTCTCTGGAGTTAGAATTACATATCTTGTATCAGACGATGCGGTTTTGGGGAGATGCCCGCATTGGCGTTGGCGTGTGTAGCCTCCAGACCAGAATTTGATTCCTTTAATGTAAACTTCATAATGAACACTAATATTAAAAAATACAATTTGAAGCACGGTTATGTCAATTAACGTCTTTGTTGCAACCAGATTGAAACAATCGGAGACGCCTACTGCGTGGCAGGAGGGCTGCACCGGGCCAGCAAGTACCACGCCCTGCAGATCGCATGGATGGCAATCAAGATGATGAAGGCAGCTGCGTCACAGAAAGCGCACGATGGTGGAGCTATCAAGGTAGGAATGTATAGGATGGCAACAGACTGAGGCCGAGTGAGTGAGGTTGTGGTTTACATGCTCGGGACACAATTACACATGGCTTTTGCGTGGATGGGAAGTAAACTCAACTAGACGAATGGACATATGCCACTTTTTTCCTACAACTAACACGGATTCATGATCAGGACGACTTTTGGATTCGAACCCTCGACAAGTGTGCCGTTGTGCAAAGCGACCTTTGCGCTAAGGTGATCGTAACTCCCATGCCTTAACATAATCTTACGACAGTCGAAGCGCTAAGATTGTTTTGCACAACGGCACTAAGCTGTCCAGGCAATAAGAAATATGATAGTGAGTGAGTATGGTTTTACGCCGCTTTTAGCAATATTCCAGCAATATCACGGCGGGGGACACCAGAAATGGGCTTCACACATTGTACCCATGTCGGGAATCGAACCCGGGTCTTCGGCGTGACGAGCGAACGCTTTAACCACAAGGCTACCCGACCGCCGCAAGAAATATGATAAACATAGAGACGTGACATGTTCAGTTCCAAGAATTAGAAAAAACGATATCTACAGTGTGCAAATTATGTGTGTTCGATTTTTTTCATAAAGTAAAGAACAGTTCCTATGACGGGTGTTCCCAGAGTGTAGAACTTGCCCACTTCAGAGAAAACTGACACATTCATACGTAAGTGGCGATTTATATACGAAAAGAAAAAACAAAGACAATATCTTAGTGACACTCATGGTTCTGTCTTCATGAAAACAAACACATTCTGACCAAAAAGGAACCGTGTATTGCAATGGTGACACCAAAAGTGCGCGAAAATTATAACCACTACCGGTTGCATCCGCGTACGTGAAAGTCAATGCCACGGTTAACCCAAGAAAACGGTAAGGCCGAGAAGCTACAAATAACATTTCTTCTGTCTATTTTCTATTTCGTCAACTATTTTTAGGACTGCATCTTAAAACGCTGAGCCAAACAGACAGAAAAGCTAACGCCATTACTTTTTAATCTAGCGTCACAAAAACTGATAAGAAAAAAATAACCGACAATCAGCCACAACAGCCATGAATCCTGCCTGCGTATTTCACAACTTACGCCTCGGATATATCTGAAGGAGTGTGAAAAACCGCTAGCTCAAATACTTGTCATTTAAAAGGTCGAGAAACGTTTTAGCTCTGACATTCTATAGTAAGCAAAAATATATTGGAATGTCCAACATGCTTACCTGAACTTAATGGTTCCCTATTATAAGCTGTAGATAGGATTTTTTTTTAAGTCCTCGTTTATTATAAGCTGTATCAGATATATGCCGGGCATCAACTGCTAGGATGACATAATCTTCTCCACTCTCTGCATGCGTTGCGCCAATACTGTAACGCCGCCGGCGTCTGTAATCGCCCCCATGCAGTCAGTTCCTGCAGCTTACAACAGCTTTTTTTGTCAAAGGCTGTACTTAATGTTGTAATTGAATCTCCGAGAAACGTTTAATGCAGTTGTTCACATTTTCTAAGTGCATATTTCAGCAGAGAAGTCCTTCAGATCGAAAACATCTCCGCCAACACATCTGCATTTAGCATTACCCCTTCTTGCCTTGAACCTTATAAAACACAAGAGCGTTAGCTATTCTTTAACTCGTTTTGAAGTTACACAATCTATTTCAACTCGTTAACTGGCTTTCCTTCGCAACCGATCCCGAGTCAACTTTTTTTTTCTTCAAACCGGCTGTTCGATGTTTTTCAACATAGATAGTGTTCAGCCCTTCTCTGTCTACACGCGCTCTGCTCACCAGCAAGTGTGGAGATCTTCTTCTGTCAGGTCGACAATACCAAAGTTTAGGTTTTCTACAAATTGCTTTTGAATTTTGGCTTGACACCAATTTCAGGGCACCTGCTACTTTTTCAAACCTATGGAGTATTTTCAGGGTTAGTTTGTTTTCATGCTGGTGTCTGTTGCAAGTTTTATGCCGACAGGATTATTTCTGGAGCAGTTCACTCACCACTTTGTGTGTGTTTTTCTCAGAGAGTGTCATCATAAAAAGTGTTACAAAAGTACATGAAAGACGATAAAGCTGAATCATTGGCAGGAGGCTCGGCTAAATCTGTGGCGGCTCTGTCTTGTGCGTGTGTTTTTCGACCTCGTAAAATCTTCGAATCGTATACGCGGACACTGTTGTTCTTTAAGTTCCTCTGTGGAATGTCAGGGTAGAATTGATACATAGAACACAATGCTTGTTGTTAGTGCCGGTTACAATGAGTTTGTTTGTTGTTTTACGCCGCACTCAGCAATATTCAAGCCACATGACGGCGGTCTGTAAATAATCGAGTCTGGACAAGACAATCCAGTGATTGATATCATGAGCATTGATCCACGCAGTTGGGACTGATGACATGCATCAACCAAGTCAGCGAGCCTGACCACCCGATCTCGTTAGTCGCCTTTTACGACAAGCATGGGTTGCTGAAGACCTCTTCTACCCCCGAATCTTCACGGGTTACAATAAGGATCGGAAAGTCACAGGTTACAATGAGGATCGGATAGTCACAGGTTACAATAAGGATCGGATAGTCACAGGTTACAATAAGGATCGGATAGTCACAGGTTACAATAAGGATCGGATAGTCACAGTTTACAATAAGGATCGGATAGTCACAGTTTACAATAAGGATCGGATAGTCACAGGTTACAATAAGGATCGGATAGTCACAGGTTACAATGAGGATCGGATAGTCACAGGTTACAATAAGGATCGGATAGTCACAGTTTACAATAAGGATCGGATAGTCACAGTTTACAATAAGGATCGGATAGTCACAATCTCCGACCTGTTGTTATTGTCCCTCGACGGCAAGGATTGTTGCTCTTGCTATCAACCATTGGTGCCCGTCCAGATTCGATTATTAATTTTCTTTTTCAGGCCGGTGTGATTTTTGTTGTTTGCCTGATGTTTCAAGCCCTACTCAGCAATATCCCAGCTATGTGTTGGTGGCATGAAAACAATCGGGTCTGGACAAGACAATCCAGTGATTGATATTATGAACAACGATCCACACTGTCGGGGTACGGTGCCGCAATGAAAGAAGTCACGGAGTGACGATCCATTTGATCCGGCCGATCATTGATTGCTGGGGATCAATTCTAGTCATGCAGATGGCGGCGTAAAATATTGGTCACTCGCGCTCTTTCAGTTAAATCATGACTGTTAATGAACACGTTCTAAGTGATATAACAGTCGAGGATATTCAGTAAACATATCTGCAATTACAAGATCAACTAACTTTCGCAGTAGCCTCATGGTTAGAATTAGTTATGTTGGTTTGAGAATGCTAGCGTACATTTTCCCCATGTGAATAGATAAATACTTGTGCACTTAAAGGAATCATTTATCTACTTACAATCTTCTTTTAGAGGTTATAACATCATTGGCACATAACACGTTAAAGGCCACTAAATTGCCAATGTATGATATATTTAACAACTGATACGTTATGAATCGTTACCATTTATCGCATCAATGAATTATCGTGTTTGTTCTGGCATTATACGGTTGGCAACTGTTTGCAAAGATAGTGTATGTTATTGTACTGGAACTATAGTATAGATTTACTAATGGGAATGTTTTACGTCGCTCTAGTGAGCCTTGTGGCATTATGACGATCGTATTTGAACTTTTCAATATGTGGTTTATTGATATGATATTTGAGTTTAACCTTTTCTGCTCCATTTCAAGCGACAAGATAGATAGATATATATAGGTGAGGTGAGGTGAAATTGGGTTTAACGCGTCCAATATTATTGCACTTATATAGCGACGTGCATGTACGTGTGTGTGTGTTTGTGTGGCTGCTTGTACTAGTCCGGACTGATGCCGATTTATAGTGCTAGCTCACTGAGATACCATGCCGCAGTTTAACATGAATACCCCACTCAGACACAGTATACTGACTCCGAGCCGACCAGTCCTTGTTTTAGCCCCTTAATGCCGAGCGCCAGACAGGGTAACAACAAGTACCATCTTTTAACGTCTTTGGTATGACGCGGCCGGGGATCGAACCCCGGACCTTCCGCTCTCCGGGCGGACGCTCAACCACTAGACCACGGAGGCGGTCTATATATATATATATATATAATGAGGAAGCTAGTTCACAATTATAAAATTCAATTTTCTTGAGATTCTTATATCGATATAATGATTTTTCATTTCATGTATAGTTCTTGTATGTTTCATCTTACAGATGCGGATCGGCATCCATACGGGATCTGTGTTGGCTGGGGTTGTGGGCACCAAGATGCCTAGATACTGTCTGTTTGGAAACAACGTCACCATCACAAACAAGTTTGAATCCGGCAGCGTTGCCCTGAAGATTAACGTCAGCCCAATCAGTTACAAGTAAGGACGTCATTATAATTATTTAACCTGAAATAAATGCTATTCAGATCTACTTTATCAACATATCATCTCTTCTCTTTCCTTGCATTTATTGTAAAATGTCACCATTTATACACGTATCCTTTATTTTATTGTGTTTCCTTTCCGGCTCCTTTATTGTCATGTATTAAGGCCTTAAACTCAAGTTATTATTGATAAGCCTTTATTCTGTTTCCTTTCCGGCTCCTTTAATGTCATGTTTTATGGCCTTAAACTCAAGTTATTATTGATAAGCCTGTATTCTGTATTTTCTTTCCGGCTCCTTTAATGTCATGTTTTATGGCCTTAAACTCAAGTTATTATTGATAAGCCTGTATTCTGTATTTTCTTTCCGGGTCCTTTAATGTCATGTTTTATGGCCTTAAACTCAAGTTATTATTGATAAGCCTTTATTCTGTATTTTTCCAGCTCCTTTAATGTCATGTTTTATGACCTTAAACTCAAGTTATTATTGATAAGCCTTTATTCTGTTTCCTTTCCGGCTCCTTTAATGTCATGTTTTATGGCCTTAAACTCAAATTCTTATTGATAAGCCTTTATTCTGTTTCCTTTCCGGCTCCTTTAATGTCATGTTTTATGGCCTTAAACTCAAGTTATTATTGATAAGCCTTTATTCTGTATTCTTTCCTGCTCCTTTAATGTCATGTTTTATGGCCTTAAACTCAAGTTATTATTGATAAGCCTTTATTCTGTATTCTTTCCGGGTCCTTTAATGTCATGTTTTATGGCCTTAAACTCAAATTATTATTGATAAGCCTTTATTCTGTATTTTTCCAGCTCCTTTAATGTCATGTTTTATGACCTTAAACTCAAGTTATTATTGATAAGCCTTTATTCTGTTTCCTTTCCGGCTCCTTTAATGTCATGTTTTATGGCCTTAAACTCAAATTCTTATTGATAAGCCTTTATTCTGTTTCCTTTCCGGCTCCTTTAATGTCATGTTTTATGGCCTTAAACTCAAGTTATTATTGATAAGCCTTTATTCTGTATTCTTTCCTGCTCCTTTAATGTCATGTTTTATGGCCTTAAACTCAAGTTATTAATGATAAGCCTTTATTCTGTATTTTCTTTCCTGCTCCTTTAATGTCATGTTTTATGGCCTTAAACTCAAGTTCTTATTGATAAGCCTTTATTCTGTATTCTTTCCTGCTCCTTTAATGTCATGTTTTATGGCCTTAAACTCAAGTTATTATTGATAAGCCTTTATTCTGTATTCTTCCCGGCTCCTTTAATGTCATGTTTTATGGCCTTAAACTCAAGTTATTATTGATAAGCCTTTATTCTGCATTCTTTCCAGCTCCTTTAATGTCATGTTTTATTACCTTAAACTCAAGTTATTATTGATAAGCCTTTATTCTGTTTCCTTTCCGGCTCCCTTTAATGTCATGTTTTATGGCCTTAAACTCAAGTTCTTATTGATAAGCCTTTATTCTGTTTCCTTTCCGGCTCCTTTAATGTCATGTTTTATGGCCTTAAACTCAAGATGATAAATGATAAAGAAACAGTGAGACGTTTACGATGGTAAGTCGGAAGGCCTGGCAATTGCAACATCGATAGGTGTTGAAGTATGCCTGTCAATTTATACAATGGTTGTTGATGGCACACATAGCTGTAGGTTATCGAATCAGCAATTAATTAAGTGGAAAGTAGTGATTAACTTGGAAACATACCGGTCATTCATGAATAATGACCGGAACCGAAGTGTGCGTCTAATAAGATTATGCGAAGACGTATGCTCTATGATAACTCTACCATACCTTTTACAAGCGGACCGGCAAATCTGGCGAACACAATCTGATAACAACCACTTCCAATCGGAACACATCCATCATATTATGTGTAATTATGATGATATTTATAGTTCATCCTGTTGTTGTCGTCTCCGCGTTATCGGCGTGTCCAATCACAGCGCACGAGAAATAATCTTGCTGAGTGCATCACGTCTTGAGATAAGATGGCTGACTGAGTATAGTGAACACCTGTCAGGTTTCTCGCTGTAGTTTCGTACCACCTCGTGAGTTTGCATGTTTATTGCTAAATAATCGGAAGGATTTGACTGATATTGTTTATCTAATACTCCGAAGTTTCGCTGTATCTGTAAATAGAAGTAGATTTAGAGGTATCGTATCCTCTACATCACTGAGCTATTTATATATACACACAGACATTTATATACAGATGGACGGATTGCAAGATTGGGGGGAATAGGTAAATGTAACATTATTCTATGTATAAAACACGGTAGGTCAGAAATTATGCCAAACATAATGCAACAGGACGCGATAATAATCACTTGGCATGGTAGACACAGGAAAATAATGTGTTTGAGTGAATATGATTTTAGGACGTAGTTAGATATACAATGTCATGTAACAGTAAAATTGTAAATCAGGAGTTGTTGGGTCTGGTAAAAGTAAACCAGTGGTCAATGGAGTGAACAGCAAGCATTGATGGGGGTATCCAGTGACACTGCATAGGATGATAATTGCCAAAACTCTAGGTGGTGACCCATCTATGAAATATCCATTCTGAACTATTGTAAAAGCCACCCGATACTCATTTTATCGTATCTCTTTCTGAGGATTTAAGCGGGTACGAGACCCAGGACGAAGAGAGTGCTGGACAGAGGGTTAGGGTTGAGATGGGTGTATTAGATGAAGTCATATAGTCACCGTCAACAGGAACTGGAATAGTGTGTGAGTGAGTTGCGTTATATCAAGGCGTATCAGCTTCAATGAAATGGGAGGAAAAAAACAAGCGATGCAGGTGGAATTCGATTTAATATTAATATATACACTCATGAATTTTATGTTTGTCTTTTTCAGTTTACTGCGGGACACCCCGGGGTTCAACTTCATACCGCGCACGCGCGAAGACCTTCCACCCGGATTTCCGGAAAACGTTGAAGGCGTACCACTATTTCTGGAAAGTTACACACATCCGGGCGTTCCAGAGTCGGACATCGAGACGACGGACCACATCGCTTTAGCCCTTGAACATTACGACCTGTCGGCGGAGAGATGATCTTTATATGTATTTATCAGGATTATTTAATTTTCATTATCAGAGCGAATTGTGATACATTTGCAGCAGACTATATGCATCATTTTAGAGGTGTATAAGTCAGCTAGACAGAAATTAGTCCCCTTGTTCACCTCATCAGAACATATTTTAAGTCTGTCAAACGGGTTTAGTCGTTTTAAATTTTCAGGCAGGTTTTGACAGAGAGTCGACAAGTGTTAGGATGTAGTGGTCAAATTGCTTAACATTTGGCACTGAAGTCTGTGATATTGAATCCTCGATGTTTATTATTTCATCCCTATTTATTTCTTTGTATTTATACTATTGCTTTAACCACGCATGTATGCTTACCAAAGAATCCACAAACCTAAGTTTATTTTTGTTTCCACGGGGTGGTAAAACAAACCAACCTGAATATGTTTCAAGAGCAAATAATACAAGCAAATTAACCAGCTAACGCTAATTGGGCTCATTATAATGCCATGAACGTTCGTGTTTACTGTCAACGACAATTTGATACTTCATACGCTGTAAAACAGTATGTGTGTTTGAAGTGTTTGGCAAATAGAACATCACTGCAGAAGTAAAGTACAGTATCACTGCTCAAATGCAGCACGAAAATTTTATGATAACACACAAATCAATTGGCTGCTTGATTTAACTGAGAACTGGACCCGGGCTAATTGGTAGCCTGAGCAAGTTTAATTCAAGCCATTTGAAACCTACTGATGCCTGTCAACTCAATTTGTTTTATTGATTGTATGCTAATCTATAGTGAATTAATTGCAAAAGTTAGATCTGGACTAGCAAAGGACACTAGACACTGTCTTAACAATCTGTGAGCAACATTTTTATCAGATTTTGTAAACTTTTATAACAACTTGGAAACAGAATAAAACATATGTCAACAGATCTTAGAGATTCGATTTTCTATTTGACCAATGCCACATATTACAGGTATATAAATCGGCAATTCGTCTTTTAAAGTTATTCGAGTTTTAAGGGTTTACGTGGATTGTTCGAGAAACAGCATCATATGCTTTACAATCTGAATCTTCATCAGTTAGATGTCAAGGGAATTGGTGAAAGTCCAGGACAGATCATTATCACAATGAACGTTATTGCTCATCCAGATTTACAAACATTAACGACTTATGATTTGGTAAAGCCTCCACACTGTGTAGTGTGTAATATCCACACTGTCGTGCATAGTCATGAGGTTAATATGCATTGGTTTTGTTCATGTGTGTGTCCTGCACCGTCTTCTATACATTGTATACCCAATAGGGTTGTCTGAAATGATACTGAATATGGTCTCTTGAAATTTGAACACAGCCTTAGAACAAATGGATCATTTTGTAACCGATCCTATACCTAGTGCCACATGCTGCAATTTTGTTCGATTTAAGTACATTTTAAACTCTTTTTTTTGTTTAGCGTTTGATATAATTACGTTGGCTAGAAGGATGGGGATGCTACCTTGTTAAGTGACCACCCTTATGCATCGGCAGACACTGGACCCTTGACTAAAGAATTCCAATGCTCCAGATCTCGAAATCTCCTTTGATGTTTTTATTTGTCAGATATCACTTAAATCGAGCGAAAATGAAAATTCTACGAGGATGTGGGCTTTTTCTTCAAATCCCTCTTAATCAATAGAGTGTTTTCTGATCAAAGCAACAATTTTTTGTTTCCCTTTTTACAAGAAGAAATACCGCCTCATTTTTCAAAAGTATCATATTAAAACAATGTCGTCTCAGAATTAGTTCAATCAAAGATATTTGCTACAGCAGAATGGCAGATATTTCCTTGTCCACGATACAGAGTTTATGCATACAATGCCTAGGAATCAACCCGTTTCTGGCTAGATGTTTGTGTTTGGGTTCTTTCATATGCTCGGTGGTGTTAATGTGAGGAGCTGCGATGACCCTTCTGTAAAAGTGCATTACCTTAAGTTTGTTCATATTAAGGGGACACTAATGGCTCACTCCTCCTAAGGCGCCGAAATTCGTTGTGTTGAGTTGAGGCCTACGCGCGCCGAGGTACGCTCCAATCCTGGTTTCGTACTGATAAATATTCTTGGTATGTCAGTACTCATACCATACACATTGGTTTCAGCAATACGATGAGGTTTCCGTCACTTTCGTGACATTTAAAGCTGGCTGACCGTGATAAAACCGAAATAGTGTTACAAAACGGTGTGAAACAAGACATTGAATGAATGCAATCATTACAAAATATTTACAAATACATCTGCACAGTTAACATGATGACAGATACGCTTATGTGTCTCTTGTGGAAAACAAAATCGCGATTTGTTGTTCTGTCACATTTTTTCTGTTAATTATCAACTTTTTTGTCTTCAACAATGTAAAGTGAAAAAAATATATATGTTCACAGATGCAACAGTATACGTATCACATTTGTAAATGATATAACAATATGTTTGTTTGTTTTGAATTATCACCAATATGCCATGTGTCACACTGTAAGTTGTATGTCTGTGAGATTTTCGGTGAGCAATGCCCTGAAATTGTCAAATGTCATTAACTACTACACAATATTCAGTATGACATACACTGTGCACTGACCAACATGACTTCTTTAAAGTCTACGCCAATCACCTAGAGCTCTTCACTACTCAACACAAAATGTGCACAGCTTTCCTTTCGTCTATTTAACCCGCAAATTCGCCTGTATCGACAAGTTTACACATCATTGCTTGCTCTTTCACACGTTAATATACACATGCATTTATGCATAAATCCATCACGCCAGATCGATATTTCAATTCAAAATACCTTAAAGTTGAAAAGAAATTTAAATAATAGAGCAGGTATTTTCATGAATAGTTATAATTCTTCTGCGCTTAGTTTGTGTAAGGCAACATGTTCTCGAAAACAACCCAAGTATCATAGACAATGCAAAGCCCCATAAACCCGGACACCCTTCATCATGAAACCGTTTCTTGACGATTGCTTTATGCTAGATCTAAATATTATTGAAAGACATTTCCACGTTCCCATAATCCATTAATCCGGAACTTTGATAGTTCACCCGAGTTCACTGAGATCGGTACCGTCCGGAGCGACTGGTTTTTACTGTAGTAGGATACTCCGAAATTTACCAGGATTGACTTGGTTTTCTGGAATAAAATACTTCTAAATTTACCAGGATTGACTAGGTTTTCTGGAGTAAAATACTTCTAAATTTACCAGGATTGACTTGGTTTTCTGGAGTAAAATACTTCTAAATGTACCAGAATTGACTAGGTTTTCTGGAGTAAAATACTTCTAAATGTACCAGGATTGACTAGGTTTTCTGGAGTAAAATACTTCTAAATTTGTACTACAGTAAGATACTTCTATATTTACTGGGATTGACTGGGGTTTTATTGTAGTGATTACTTCTACATTACCTGGATTGACCTGGTTTTCTGTAGTAAGATTCTTCTAGATTTACCAGGTAAAACGGGGTCTACTATCATAAGATACTTCTTAATTTACCAGGATTGACTGTGGTAACACTCTTCGAAATTGACCAGGACATACGGGGTCTACTATCATAAGATACTTCTAAATTTACCAGTATATACTGGTTTTACTAAGATACTTCTAATCTAACCTAAGTCATCACTAGGAGCTACATGTTGTTCCCTATGCAGATCAAACACTTTGTTAATATTTTCGTGTCATTATACCACACACTGCGTCTGCGAAGATACTTTGTATTTGATTTCTCCTAGATCATACCTGCACACGTTTGTACTACTGAGGTGTTTGGCGATGTATTATATTCATTGTTTGTATTGATAATACATGCGATCATGTCGAGATAATGACAACAGAACTGTCTGACACTACACATGCAATGTTTGTACTTACACTTTATGTCGACCTTCTACAAAACTGGTTGCAGGACGTCTCGTACTAAACACAATGTTTGTTTGTCGTCAACGAGCAATTATTCCTTGAGACATTATCACCGCCTGAAATATCAATCCTTAATGTTTTTTTATGTAATTACATCCCATTGCTAAGTGTGTCACAAAATTAGCGTTACCAAAGCAATATCACAATATAGTAGACAAATGCATCAATATATATGCACCTCCACTGCATAACGGCCCTTCACTTCAATACGTACCAATTCACACTGTTGAAGAATTCTGAAACAATGGCACGTAACTCTCCGACGGATGTTTATAATATGTAATTAATATATTTGTGTGGCGATATTGACATGTCAATGTAACACCTGTTCCATTATATTTCTACAAATGGGATATATTTACCATATTGTACGATGCCGTCAAAATGTCTGCTTGTTGACGAACGTCTATGTATAGACCAGGTCATCCCTGTTCTATATCAGCAGATGTTATGGTATTTCGTTGTGTGATCACGCACCTGTTTTAGTGAGAATCCGTCGTGTGTACGTGGGGGCAACACATTTGCATATCATTTATGTATTGGCATTATATGCAGTATGCGAGTCGATGAAATAAATGCACCATTTACAAAGATTGTGTTCTGTTATATTCCGAGATGCCGGTTTTGGAGTAGTGCTGGCAATGTGACTGACCACTTATATCATAGACACATCTGTATCGGCTACGAATGTTGGGGCCAAACATGGTCATCAATTAGTACATTGATTTTGATAGCAGATGGTTGTCTAGGTACTCATTCTGCAGTAGTTCTACACAACTTCAACCGCGAAAAGAGACTCGACGGTTTTCTCAATTCATGGCAAGAAACGGCAGCCACTTCTTGTGTACACCTCCTGTAGTCCATTGTTGAAAAGTAGCAGGAAAGTTTGAAGCGGACAAAACTCGTATGAAGTATATTAAGAAACAGGAAAATAATAAGTAACAAACAACACTTTCAATTCACTAATGCAAGTAAATAATGCCCATAAGAAACGTCTTGCCCCTCACTTTTGTAATCAAATGCCTTATATCAGATATGTCTTGCCCGTCACTATTATAAACAAATATTGTCTATCGGAAACGTCTTGTCCCTTACTATTCTGAGCAAATGTCTACATGAAACTTTTAGCCCCTACATATTGTAAGCAAATAGTTAACATCGGAAACGTCCTCACTATTGTAAACGATTGATGTATATCAGAAACGGCTGATCCCTTACTAATGTAAGCAAATATTGTCTATCATAAACGTCTTGTCCCTTACTATTCTAAGTAAATGTTGTCTACAAGAAACTTTTAGCCCCTACATATTGTAAGCAAATAGTTTACATCGGAAACGTCCTCACTATTGTAAACGATTGATGTATATCAGAAACGGCTGATCCCTTACTAATGTAAGCAAATATTGTCGATCATAAACGTCTTGTCCCTTACTATTCTAAGCAAATGTACATTTGTCTACAAGAAACTTGTAGCCCTTCTATATTGTAAGCAAATAGTTTACATCGGAAACGTCCTAACCATTGTAAACGATTGATGTATATCAGAAACGGCTGGTCCCTTACTAATGTAAGCAAATATTGTCGATCATAAACGTCTTGTCCCTTACTATTCTAAGCAAATGTTGTCTACAAGAAACTTTTAGCCCCTACATATTGTAAGCAAATAGTTTACATCGGAAACTTCCTAACTATTGTAAACGAATGATGTATATCAGAAACGGCTGATCCCTTACTAATGTAAGCAAATATTGTCTATCATAAACGTCTTGTCCCTTACTATTCTAAGCAAATGTACATTTGTCTACAAGAAACTTGTAGCCCTTCTATATTGTAAGCAAATAGTTTACATCGGAAACGTCCTCACTATTGTAAACGATTGATGTATATCAGAAACGGCTGATCCCTTACTAATGTAAGCAAATATTGTCTATCATAAACGTCTTGTCCCTTACTATTCTAAGCAAATGTACATTTGTCTACAAGAAACTTGTAGCCCTTCTATATTGTAAGCAAATAGTTTACATCGGAAACGTCCTCACTATTGTAAACGATTGATGTATATCAGAAACGGCTGGTCCCTTACTAATGTAAGCAAATATTGTCGATCATAAACGTCTTGTCCCTTACTATTCTAAGCAAATGTTGTCTACAAGAAACTTTTAGCCCCTACATATTGTAAGCAAATAGTTTACATCGGAAACTTCCTAACCATTGTAAACGAATGATGTATATCAGAAACGGCTGATCCCTTACTAATGTAAGCAAATATTGTCGATCATAAACGTCTTGTCCCTTACTATTCTAAGCAAAATAATGTTGTCTACAAGAAACTTGTAACCCTTCTATATTGTAAGCAAAAAGTGTCTATCAGAAACGTTTTGCACCTATCTATTGTGAACGAATGATGTATATCAAATATGTCTTGCCCCTCACTATTGTAAGCAAATGATGTATATAGTAAACTTCTTGCCCCTAACTACTGTAGGTAAATGTTGTCGAACAGAAACTTCTTACCCCTCGCTACTGTAGGTAAATGTTGTCGAACAGAAACTTCTTACCCCTCGCTACTGTAGGTAAATGTTGTCGAACAGAAACTGCTTGCCCCTCGCTACTGTAGGTAAATGTTGTCGAACATAAACTTCTTGCCCCTCGCTACTGTAGGTAAATGTTGTCGAACATAAACTTCTTGCCCCTCACTATTGTAAACAGAAGCGCATGTGGTCCATCCAAAAAAATCTTGCCTAATGTAAGCAAATGTTTCTATGGGGGCTTGCCCCTCACTAATGAACGCAAATGTTTCTTATCATAGGGTTGCCGCGTTTGTAACGTATCCTAAGTCTAATATTCCGTCTCTCCTTCACATCCTTGCCCTTCACTAATATACGCTAATGTTTCTTTATCAGCGGCATGACTCGCGACACTCAGTAATGTAAGCAAATATGCCGTCTCTCTATCACAGGCTTGGCCTTTACTAATATACGCAAATATTTCTTATCATAGATTTGACGCGTTTGTAATGTATCCTAAATCTAATATGCCGTCTCTCTATCACAGGCTTGGCCTTTACTAATATACGCAAATGTGTATTTATCATATAGTTGACGCCTTTGTAACGTAAGCAAATATCTCTCTTTCACAAGATTGCCCTTCACTAATGTAAGCACATGTTATCTCTCTATTAGAGGATTGTCCCTCACAAATATAAGCAAACGTTTCTTTATCAGAGGCTTGACTCGACAGTAATGTCAGCAAATATATTTTTATCAGAGGCTTGACTCGTCAGTAATGTAAGCGAATGCTGTCTCTCTATTAGAACTTGCCCCTCGGTAATGTAAGCAGATCTCTCTATATGCTACAGCTGCTAATACAAGTGTTTTAAACTATAACACGTGACCTACATTTTGTTACAATGTGCTATAAGTGCACTGTTTATATAATGTCATAACTAGAACCGGTAACAGTGTTTATTACAAGGAGTTTACATCTCAGCTTTCAGGACATATGGCCTCTACTTCCGGTTTCTTGAAACTTGAAGCGATGGTCGCAGGCAGGAATGTTCTATGTCTTTTTATTTGCTTCCGACCTACCATATCTCGCCTCTCTGTCTGTAAAACAACGTTGTTGTTTCCAACTCAAAGCGGGACCCAAAGCCGCATGTACATTTGTATTTGTAACAAGGGCCTGAACGTTCCAATCCCCACACTGCTCTTGAAGCATCGACGGTGTAGTTTGCTCGTAAGTGCTTGAACGGTTTTAGTGTTTCACAATAAATTGTTGTTCGCCTTCACATATAGCTATAAATTACGCTGTGCTTTGGATAAGATAAAGTCATTAAGCATCTGGGAGGCTCCACGTTATCAAGGATGCTTATGAGGAATGTGAAAGACACGTGTAGCATCACCTATGGGTTATCACGTAATAGTATATACATATTTATAGTTATCTTTAAATCCTTCGGCTCCTTCTACGCATTTTGAAATTCCGCGTCACAATATCATTCATCATTTGACCAGTTTTTGCTTCCGTATCATTCGCCACTATAACCGCCTGATAGGGGAACAACGCTCCCAGCACGCGCACAGTGCTACACTCTGTGGGATAGGCTAGGAGTGTTGGACGTTTTAGAGTTGCTGTTGGAGTACCCTTGGGGCATCAATCATTCGACACGGGGAAGTTCACTGTTAGAAATAGTGACCTAGATAACCTTATACCTGTGCTGAGAACTAACGCCAGATTGTAACCGAAAAACCTATCTCTTCTCAAGTAATATATTAACAATTAGTTGCCCTTATGCATGTTTTTATTATTTTGGATCAAAAGATGTCTTGTCTGGTGGGATAATAATTAGATATTGTTCTTTTAAAACAGAATTGAAATGTCTAATGCAGTGTTTCAAACACATTTTTGTTTGAGGCTAAACATGGGTTGTGCTAACATTAGATCAAAGGTCTGAATCTAAAGTGTACATATCTAGCACAAAATGAATGATTTCTTTAAGCCTCGTTTGGAAATATAATATTAATTTACTTTTTTGCAAATTCAAATGCATACATTTATATTTAAATTCAAATTCAAATTCAAATTCAAATTTAAACTCAAACTCAAACTCAAACTCAAACTCAAATTCAAATTCAAATTCAAACATGCGATAGGGTCATACATCGAGTGTCTCTGCCCCTAGAAATCTACCGAGGCAGACATGTGCCTCACCAGTTGCATGTGTACCGTACCAGCAGAAAGTAAGTTCTCACACATATTCTATGTTAGTACAAGATGATAATAATTTTGCATCCTTGGCTATTGACGTAAAAGTAAGGACGTAAGGATCAAAGCAGCTTGGGTAAAGTGTAATGGCAACTGGCTCAGGAAGACCAAAGATCAACAATGTTACGTCCCGGATCTACGTTCCCGGTGTATGATAACATTTACTCAACAAGTTAACAACGTCGAGTGGCTCTTCCCAGGTCGATGCCCATTGAAATATAGACCACCCTCTTAATACAGCCATTGTGTACAGGGTGCCCAGGTTCACTTGCTCAAAAAGGTCTTAGCGTTCCGACTGTATAACTCCATAGTATAACATACACTGACAAAAAGGCTGGGCCACATCAAGTGCCAGGACATTCATGGCATATTCTGAGCCTATTAGACCCTGTTGTGCTGTCAGGTCGAACTTATTTGGGTCTATTCAGACCAATATATTCCCGTTTCTGCTGCTGATCTCCGAAAGGTGTTGAAGTATTTAGACCCACATGTTTATATTTCTGTCGATGGATATATAAAAAAAACTTGTTGAAATATTTAGACCCTTATATTCCCACATAACGAGTTGTCTTAACAGATTCACTTCTATTCACTTCTCTACGATGCTATCCTCAGTATCCCTGGATGTATTCACCAACTAGGATGTTATTCTCCTATATGTCCCTGGGTATATTCACTTATACCTGTGTTATGCTCCTAATCTTCTCTTAGTGTTGACCGGTCATGATGCTATTCTCCTATATATTCCTCGGTTTATTCACCTGATACGGTCTTGTACTGTCAAGGGGCGATCGGGTAGCCTTGTGGTTGAAGCGTTCGCTCGTCACGCCGAAGACCCGGGTTCGATGCCCGACATGGGTACAATGTGTGAAGCCCATTTCTGGTGTCCCCGCCGTAATATTGCAGGAATATTGCTCAAAAGCGGCGTAATACCATACTCACTCACTCACTCACTCAACGTTGAGTTCTTGTGCTAATTATGAAAGCGGGGTAAAACCATACTCACTCACTCCTTTATACATTTCTGTGTATATTTATCTCATTGAGATCCCTGGGTCCATTCACCTGATAAGATGATGTTCTCTACATCTCTTTGTAGAGCGTACTTCTTGTGACGTCACACTATGTATCATTTGGTATATTCACCTGATCTCATTATTCAGTGTGAGACATTTCTTTGTGTAAATAACAGTTACATTGTAATTAACAATTTCTTTTTTCGTTTATCAGTCATGATCATGCTTCTACTTGCATAAAACCCTCATCCGCGTATATCATTTGTGGAATATGCATTAAATACGCATATAATACCAATTCAACTATTTTCTCACACATTTAATCAGATGAATGACTGCACGCAGTATTTTAAGTGTTCATCGAATCGAAGAATCTGAGACCGCCCTTTCAAGGAAAGAAATAACTGCATCTCGTGATCTGAAACTATGAATAATATTTGACACGAAGCCAATATCAGTAGAGAGGAGGTATTCAATATCAAGATACTTTCTTAATTGATGCTAACTAGTTCCGACTTCCATCCACAAAAACACTTCTCTTAGAATCTAAAGCATCTCCTCTCTAACAGCATCCAGTCGATGGAACCCAATTACAAAATGTCATAATTGAGGTTTTTCACTCCGGTTTTCGCGTCACGTTACAAGCGTAATTTATCGGTAAAACTTCGTCCGATCACGTGATGTCATTTATCTAACAAAGTTGGCTCTTCCATGTATATGTCATTCGGATAAATAGAAGCTATCGCGGTTGAACTTAAGGGACCATTAGGATCTGGAAAGTCTCTCATTCGGTCAAGGGTAACTGTGTGGGTAGGTAAAGCGTGATGATTGGTTGGTGTCAGGGCAAGATGGGATCTCATTGGCTCAAGGGTCAGCCGTTATGCACGATGATTGGTTAAGGCTAGGGCTCAGGTTGTATTTCATTGGTTGACTTATTCCTCAATGATCAGATCGCCGAACAAAGATACCCTGATTTTGAATAGCCGGTGTCACGAAATATATTCGCCCCCAGAATAAAGTCTCCCCCCGGCGAATTTATACCGGTACAGTTCCGCCCCTCTCGAAATAAATTGTCCCCCACCCTACGAAATAAAATCTCCCCCCAGAATATTTCCTCCCCCGGTCGTTTTATAAATACTTGCCATGCAGTTCAATAGTTGCCAAACACTTCTGATAGAGACGATGTTGAGAATGTGGAGTGAAAAGGTCTTCACTTTGAGCACTGTGTTTTCTTTAACTACCGCAATATGAGATAATAAAGTAGTATATAGGTAGATATAATACTAGTCGTTAGATATAAAGAATGTTTAGTAACTTTAGAAGTTCTAGGACAGTTATTAACACGTGTCGTGTCAGCCCTATGACATTCGCGATTGTCCACTTCCAGAAAACATCCTGTGTTGGTTTTACATGACTTAGTAATGGTTAATTAGGGATGCCAAACACGTTAATTAATGAAAGACGAGTAGTCAAAACACTGTCATTTCCTGCCCAGGACATCACACCCCTACACGCTAAGGTCGGTGAGAAACATTCTCATCAAAGAAGACACACAGTCAAGACTGTAGATTCCCGTCGTCTAGCTACAAATCATACGATGTATTAAAGGTTGAAGAATTTTGAACTGAACTGTCCGAAAGTTTATATCTAAAATTTTGGAATTGGATACAGTGATAAAGTCTTATATCAATATGTAGACTCATAAATATTGGTTTTATGTTTCAACGGAGATATGATATTTTCTTATGAAATATCGCGTATTAGTGTAATTTGCATGCGTTACCATTCATTGTACCATTCTAAACCATGTGAATGTTGTAATATCAGTCAATCGGATGGGAAAACAGCCCAATCCTCGCTCTATAAAGGACTATGTCAATCATTTTGCAAGTTGAAATGACCCCTGATACTTTATGAATACTTTATGACAGTTAATGGAGTCAAAATCAATTCTGATTATTCATAAACTTAATGCTTCCTACTATAGGCCTGTGGCCTCTTCAGTGCTGAATAAAGATTGAAAATACATCAGTCAATCAAAGATGAAGGTGACCTTATACATCAGAGTTCTTGAGAATTAGTTCATGTTTTTTTCTGAGACTAGCATTTCAACTATCGATTGTGTTCACATGTAGACTCAAACTGGTATATTAAAAAAATGTATACAGAAAACAACATTAGAAACAACAAACTCTGTAGAGACTCTTGTCTCCCATCCTTTGTTTGGTATTATTATGTCTTATAATTATTGTAGGATGGAAGGTACAGTTACCAAATAAAATATGCTGAAATATCAATTCATTATGACCATATTTCATAATCTATTTTTAAAGTAACCCTCCTTACATTAAAGATAACTATTTAAAGAACATAGTATTTAAAGACATTGCAACAAACCGAATAATCATGGGGGAGACTTTATACTGAGGGGGGCGCGAAATATATCCGCCCGGGGGAGATTTTATTTCAGAACAGATTCTCCGGGGGAGAATCTGTACCGGTATAAAATCTCCGGGGGGAGAATTTGTACAGGGGAGAGCTTATACCGGGACACCGGCTACCAACATGAGTTCAACATTGCTGAAAGCATTCACCAGAAGCAGATTTCATTGCCGACACTAAATGTAATCCACATACTCACAAGATAAATTACATTGCAAAGCGCAACAGCCAAATACATCAAATACCCAATAACGAGTTGCATTCTTTTAGCGTGGAATTACTGTAGCAGATAACGAACAAAAAAGTGATTACCTATACTGAATTATATAGTCTCTGTAGTAAACTGACGGACAAAAATGACCCAAACAAAAGCTGGTTATGTCATGGTGGTGTATTTAATATTTGCATCGAAGTTGCACGTTTGCATTGATTTGGCTACTATTAAAGTTTTAGTAACGTTCGTATTATTTTACTTAAATTCTATTTTCAAGTGTATACTTTCTTTTTCCAGCAATTTAATTAGTTTAGTTCACAATCTAGAATGAATATTTAATAGAAGAGTGAAAAATAGCCAAATGTGAAACAAAACAATAATACTAACCCGAGGCAAAGGATTTTCAAAAATAAGACGGAGGTGTTTAATTATAAAGACTCAGATAATCTAAACTACATCTTCCAAACACCACCCAGGATTGGTGCTGGCAAGACATGTTCCCAGATAAACCAATCGTGGTTTGATCACATTGATGTGAGTGAGGATGGCAATGGCGCTCCCCGAGGGTGTTTTTCGAGCAAGCAAAACTGATCGGACCGTATGTTGACATAGCCTAATGGAAGAATAATCTTGATATGTCTCTTGATTAGAAACGTGCTAAAGGTGATATGAAGGTTTATCCAGGAAGGTGATCCCAACTCCCATACATAGCCGCTTTGTCCACTGTCAATAGCAGTCGCCACTTAAAGCGGTGTCAATTACCTGTCGAATGCATATAATGCAAAATCATAAAGTCATTTGTCCTGATTGTTTAATGTCAATATGTCTTATTAGGTTTGTTAAATTACGGTTTCGGACATTAGTTTCCCAAACTTGACCACATAACACAAATTATTTCGCGTAAACGTTTCTTTTAATTTTGTAGATGTGCAATCAGGAAGGGTTAATGAAATGTTGAAGGTTAGGAATATACAGCATTCTGAAAAATAATCTCCCTTTTAACAAGCAAGGTAAAATAGTTATACTTCACGACTCGCTGTACGTATTTAGAGAATAACTCACATGCCACAAGATGGGTGAGGTGAAATTGGGTTTAACGTCGCGTCCAAGATAGTTGCACTTGTATAGAGACGTGCATGCACGTGTGTGTGTGGCTGCTTGTAGTAGTCCGGACTGGTACTGATGTATAGTGCTAGCCCATGCCACTGAGATACCATGCCGCAGTTTAACATGAATACCCCACTCAGACACAGTGTACTGACTCCGAGCCGACCAGTCCTTGTTTTAGCCCCTAAATGCCGAGCGCCAGCAAAGGGTAACAACAAGTACCATCTTTTAACGTCTTTTGGTCCGGGGATCGAACCCCGGACCTTCCGCTCTCCCGTTGGACGCTGTACCACTAGACCACGGAGGCGGTCAACATGCCACGAGAAGTAATATCTGTCCCGAGAGAATTATTTTATAAGTTCAGAACCTTCGTAAATTCAAATGATGTCACGATGCTGTGGGGACTCTTCGCCAACAAAGAAAACAACGGAACTAACCAATCAGCATGAAGCATAAATCATGATGCCAGGGGAGACTTATTCAAAATAATGTCAACCCTATCTGTAACATTGAAAAATGATATGCCCCCAAAATGAAAGTCCTCAGTCAAACTTACACATGATCCGATTGTAACCCTTTTACCACTAGGTTTAACGAGATGCTAAAGGTGATCTCTGAATGACAGGAATAAAATCTGTAATGACGACGTTTGATCCTAGTAACTATTTAAATAAATCTTCTTGAGTCAAGATCTTCAAATATCTATCAATGGTGTAATGTGCCATGATATTGGCTACATTTGGTCGATATAAGCTAATATTTGCATAAGAACGTAGGCGAACTGTAATTATTAGTACCATGTCTATAATATAATATAATAGTCAATAATGATCTTTTTTACGATATATGTGATCAGAACGACATAGCGTGCTATATTTACCCTTTTTCTAAAGGATTTCTGTGCTCGCGTTTATGAACATGAGAAGTAGTGTAACGTCAGTTCTAATGACAATTACATCACCGATTTTGTGAGTAAACGTTCTCAACCTTTGCTCCAAGTAAACATGTGCTCATTCGTTGCATTCAAAAGCCAATGATGCTGCCCTAATGCACAAAGCGGAGGGTCTATTCCTCTGTGAAAGTGAGCATGATCAATTTCAGGCCTGATACTCACAGAGTGGCTCCCTGCAGTGTCATTCGTTTCATACGAATGGTTACAATATTTGGTAGTAACAACACTGATTGCAGGAGGCTGAAACATATTTGTCGGGAGATTGAATTCAGCTCTGGTTTGTTTTACCTGTAATGCTGCTGTACAGTTCCTGAGACCCGTTAATGCTGGAGAGGCCGTGCTGCTAATTGGACGATATACTGTTAAGTGTGTGGGGGGCATTCCTTCAGTGATATTGAAACTTGTTGGGGATGCGGTGATGTACAAACATCATATGAGAGTGGATGGTTAGCGAGTAGAAGTTAAGTACATTATCTCAAACAATGGTGTGGCTAAAAGTACCGTTACATTATTTTGTACATATACATACCAGTTTGCAGACCTTTACTTGTGGAATGGGCAAGGCCGAATAGTCAGCAGTCCCAACTTGTCCAAAAGGATTTAACCATCCAGTAAGAATCGAGCTAAACGAACAAACCCTACAATATATAGAATTGTTAAATTTTTCGTGTCCTTTTGTGCTTGATTAGTTTGGTGAAGTTCGGACTGCTAGTTTAAACATTTGTATCCACAAACGTGAATGGGATTGAGAGAAAGTTGTAAAACTCCGATGACTTTTTACAATTATGCAGATTCCAGTATGTTTAAATGTTCGGATTGTCCCTCCCTATCTTTCAAGCCTATGGGATTTTAAGCTGTGACAATTATTCTTGATACGCTGAAATGAAAAACGATGAGTTTTTTTGCCTATAACTTCATGCTGGAACTTCATGCTGGAACTTCACGCTGGGACTTCAATGAGGTAACAGTGTATGATCATCTGGGGGCCCACAAGTTGTCCTACAAAATAGTTACTGTGACCTCCCATTGGCTATATGTGACATTTGAGGATAAGATATAAAATATTTGGACATAGTAAATAATTGTCTATATATTCACAGCACTTTAATCACTAAACGAGATAATGATACCCGTACAATAATAATACAAATGTTATATAGGCTATCGAATCCGGTACAACTATACTTCACCACAAATATTGGTGGTTGAGATATCACACAAGATTAATTAATCATCGAGGCGTCCAGTCAAGATAGTTAAGACTGGCTGAGATAGCGATAAAACTGATCAATGTGGCGTTGGACGGAAACGTCGCCATCTTGCACTGACAAAGAAGATGTCTGACTTGAGACAGTGGTTGACAGCGATAGCCCAATAAATCTTACATCCCAAGCTGCTCAGTTCCCACCGGCCTGTCCTCTATTAGGGCGATGGATGGAGGCACGCAAAAGGTTCGGGTTCGCTTCCCGTTCGCAGAGTTCCGTATGTATTTGCTTTGACAAAAGAAGCGCCAACGGGTTCTCATTCACTTACTTATATAGATTCTATATGAATGGGTAGTTATCATTGTCATCGTCGGCATGCGGAGGTCATATCATCATCACTTTATGGATTCACCCTTGCAAGAAGCAGATGTGATATATCTATATGTAGATATCTCAAGATTGTTCTTCATAATCACCGTCGTCGTCATCATCATCATCATCATTATCATCAACATTGTCCCTGTTGTTTCATTAGAACTAGAAGCAGGTGTGATATATCTATATGTAGGTATCTCAAGATTTTTCTTCATAATCATCGTCGCCGTCATCATCGTCATTATCATCATCAACCTTCTTAATTCATCAGAACTAGAAGCAGATATAATATATCTATGTGTAGATATCTCAAGATTGTTTTTTATAATCATCGTCGTCGACGTCATAATCATCATTATCATCATCATCCTTCTTAATTCATCAGAACTAGAAGCAGATGTGATATATCTATGTGTAGATATCTCAAGATTGTTCTTTATAATCATCGTCGTCGACGTCATAATCATCATTATCATCATCATCCTTCTTAATTCATCAGAACTAGAAGCAGATGTGATATATATATGTGTAGATATCTCAAGATTGTTCTTCATAACCATCGTCGTCGTCGTCGTCATCGTCATTATCATCATCATCATCCCTCTTAATTCATCAAAACTAGACGTAGAAGTGATACATCTCACTTTACATGTTGTTATCGCAACATGATTCATCATCACCAATATTCAGATCATCATAATCATCAACAACAACACCATCATAATCACCATAATTATCTGAATTCTTCTTCATCTTCATCATCGTAATATGCTTCATCCAGATATAAAGATACCAATAAAGCAAATGACATCAGGACACAGGGGGATTTTCATGGTTATCATGGTTCCCTAATTCGTCTCGTTTATGCCTTCGAAACAATAGTTTAAGGCACAACACAGATCTTTGCATTGTTGTATCACTTAGTAGTGACAGGATCTCTTTGAGAGTAGGTTCGAATTCCAGATTCATTCTGATGATGACTCTTGATTCGTCAGCATCATATACGTGCTCAGTGGTTTCAACAGAGCTGTTGACTTCTATGCTCTGCATGACCCTAGGTTTTCTTCACACATTAAGACTGAAATACTTACACCTAGTTAATACCATGCAGTCTTCATCTCCGTATCCGTGTGTTTGCAGCAGTGACAGTGTTCATATGCCATTGTCTCTACAATTTCACAAGCCAACTATCTCGATGACGTTGAGTCAGGTGGATGGTATTAAGCAAAATACTAGTATGTTGAAAACGAACTTTCGGATGAAATCAGATGATTGGGTGACATTGAATCATCTGTCTGGATGGCTTGGGTCAGAAGATTGGGTGACATTGAATCATCTGTCTGGATGGCGTTTATCAGATGACTGGGTCACATTGATCATGAGCCGTTTACCTTGGTGCTTTAAGTCAGACGACTAGGTAACCCCGGACCATGTGTCTAGTAAGCGTGGGGTCTGATATCTGGTGACATTATATTGACTGCCTGAGTGGCATGCTTTAATTGTTTAATGAAGTCCAATGCCACAGACAAATGGTTGTTGTTTCTTGACACGCAACCAAACACGTCACCAAGCCTGACCACCGATCTACTTAGTCGTCTCTTGCGACAAGCATGGGCTAATGAGCACCATTTCTACCCTTAATACCTACAGTGTTTTAGAATGGCGTGGAGTCAAACAGTCTGGAGAGAAAAACCCGAGTGTCTGTACAGCGAGAATCGATGAACGTCAATTACACGAAACCAAGTATCTGAAGACATGTTTTAGGATGGCATGGAGATAATGTCTGACTAATCTGAAGCCAGGAGTCAAATCAGGTGCATGGACGTGTCGATTCCAATTTAGGATTTCGTGGAGCCATGTGTAATGTGTCACATTGATGACGACTCTACTGTCTTTGTGGTGTTGATTATCTGACACGCTGATATAGACCAAATCTGATGGCGAGGACCCAGGAGTAATGAATGTATGCAACAAAATAAGTGGATGGTGTTGAAACAATTTAAAGGAACCAAATCAAACCAGACCTACAATTTATAAAAATGAATACATGTTAATCCTCTAAACAAGTAAAAATGACACGCTTTGTATCTTGTCTGTCACGAACTGAATGCAATTCAAATATGAGCTGATATATAATGCAGTGTTTCACAATGAGTGATTTCAAATCTGTAGAAGATTGACTTAATCCTGATAGCACAACGACCTAGATACACCCGAAAGCGATAATGATGGGCTTGATACCTGTTTAAAAGCATCAGATACATACCAGAAACGCGCATGTTTTCTTTCATTAAATAAATCATTGCTTCCTCCTCTAAGCACCCCCTTGATCTGAAAATAACCGATAGTTGCGTCGGGGAAAGCCTGCCATGTTTCTCACGAAGTTAGAATTATATTGTTCCCCGTGATGGAACAGGTGCTCGAACTGTCTAATTATCGCTTGAAACCTTCTTTTCCAGCCATGGCTCTGTTTTAGTCTGATCTCCTGTGCATGGCTCGATAGTGTAAACAGATCGAACTTGTCAGGCTTTTAGAAGTGTCAATGGGGATACTTCTTTCGAGATAAGACCATACATTGTATATTTACCTTGTTAAAATGTGCATTTACTTTATCTATCCGATATATTGTTATCTTTCTTTGTGAGCTCGTTTAGAACTATTAAAATTCGTTGTGGTTTGTTTTTTTACAGGTTAGGTGGTCCAGCATTACCTGAACACATCTCCTGTGCTTTTCACTGATTGGGTAAATGAAATCACTTAGAGGTAAAGAAGAGACACTTTGCAGGACGATTTAACAAAACTAATGGAAAACGCTGGTTAGAAAACAAACATTACGTTACAAAGCAATCGAGATACTCGATTAATTTACCCGTGCACAAAATGTTCAAGTGTTGATACACAGTTAAGTGATTCAAGTGAGTCCTGATTGTAGGTCCAGCTGTTAAACACATTAGAGGTGATTATAATCAGTGAACAGTTTGCCTCAGTTTGGTACCGAAAGTTCACTGTTATAATTTACTGTTTGTCATTCTTAACATTGTCATGATCAGGGCTTCTGTTTCATACTTGGGGATGCTATCAGAAAAATCCCGTTGAGATCCTTTGTCATTAGGACCCTGATTCACACTGTAACAGTTGAGATGACTTGTCATGAGGACCCCGATTCACACTGTAACAGTTGAGATGCTTTGTCATTAGGACCCTGATTCACACTGTAACAGTTGAGAAGCTTTGTCATTGGGACCCTGATTCACACTGTAACAGTTGAAATGCTTTGTCATTGAGACCCTGATTCACACTATAACAGTTGAGATGCTGTGTCATTGAGACCCTGATTCACACTGTAACAGTTGAGATGCTGTGTCATTGAGACCCTGATTCACACTGTACCAGTTAGGATGCTGTGTCATTGAGACCCTGATTCACACTGTAACAGTTGAGATGCTGTGTCATTGAGATCCTGATTAGCACTGTAACAGTTGAGATGCTGTGTCATTGAGACCCTGATTCACACTGTAACAGTTGAGATGCTTTGGCATTAGAAAACAGCTTCACACAACAACAAAAATGCATTGTGTATCATCTATATCCTAACCCAGCTGTCACAGATGGTATTGGTAATTAATAAGACTAAGCAACAACCTGTAACAGTTAAATGTGTAGGGTTCATTAAGTTACCGCTACACAGTGTGGTACTGCGAGGGATACATCCGCACGACCATGCATTAAAGGATAATATGTATTATTGTTTATCAGGAATATCATGCATCAAACTTTGACAGATGTGTCATCGGCTCGATCATGTTTCACAATGGCACAGCTGAATTGTTTAAAAAAGTAATATTGTTTAGAAACTGCCATAAACTGTA
The DNA here is from genome assembly GCF_023055435.1 of Haliotis rufescens. NCBI lineage: Eukaryota > Metazoa > Mollusca > Gastropoda > Lepetellida > Haliotidae > Haliotis > Haliotis rufescens. The sequence goes on from NW_025964361.1 coordinate 8,502,650, forward strand.
GAGTTATTATTGACTATCATAAAAACTGTTACAAACACCTCGTATTGTCTATCAGCAAAATCGGCAAACGTTTAGCAGAAAGATCACACATCACTGTGGAACAGATCTAGCTATAACTATGCAGGCTTGATTGATACGTAAGATGGACTATCACACCATCGCAGTTAGTTTCTTCAGCGGGGTCAAACGCTGTCACAGGTGCGGGTGCTTTTCCTCAAGATCCTGCTTAACTTTGCTCGAGATTATTCCTAAGCAAGTCTACAAAATACCAGAAATCATAATGAAACCATCTTAAAACGAAAAGTTGCCTTTGCTCTCATTTCAGAATCATCCTTGCTGGGTAATATGGGAGTGGAAGCTATCAACTTATTTCATTCTATTTCCGTTGTCGTTTCTTTTGTTGATATAGGAGAACGTTGTTCTTAAACAAATGTTCAGGTTATCATTCGCAAGACTACCTTTTATTTTGTTTCTGTTGTCAATTCTTTTTCTTGTTGTGGACAACGTTGTTCTTGAACCATTGGTGCAGCTTATCATTCTTATGTGTATTTATAAATAACATTCTTTTTCAGCTGTGACTTAACATAAGGCGAACAGACACATTTTCACAACAAACGAGTCTTCCTCAAACACGACAGACAGAACGCAGGCATTTCTCAAAGCCCATCAATAGGGTAGCACTTTACTGTAGGTAATTTAAACCTAACGGTTGCATGTCTGACATTCCAAAGGTGATAGTTTTGAGGAACCGTAGTTGGAACAGTGTTATGTTGAACATCGGAACCCCCGCTTTCAGAGTCGTACAATTACATCCATCGTCTTGCGAATCCACATTTAGAAGACCCATTAGGAATAAGGAGTGCGCCCGCTGCGTCTTCATATATTGCTGAAGATTATTTGCGCAAAAGGCTGCACACGCATTTCGAAATCAGATCACGTGACATCAATTGATTTATGATTGTAGATATCCCATCTGAAAATTGGAGAAGCATTCCAATTAAATTTCATAGGTTTCTTTCCCATCTCATCTGAGCTCTATTCCGTTAAGCGTGTTTGTGTTGATGGATAAATCAACATTGCTGACGTTATGTCACACAAACACGTTAATTTAAATGTAACATCAGGGTCATGGTAAAAGAAACACAGATTTCTCGAGGCCTTGAACTCTGTCTAACAACACACAGCTCGTGTCCTCGGTATTGAGTGAATAGGGTTTTGCACAGAGTCTTTCGTATTCCAACAAGTCTGGTCGAGGGGTGCGAGGGCAAACAACGAACCAGTTAATCTGGGCTGAGATGGGAGTTTAGCCATTTAGCCATTTAATCACTATTGGACTTGGAGAACAATCCATTCCAATTTTATTCGACTCTTTCAAAGCAAATGCGCATTTCAATAAATGTATGATATCGAAAAACACATGTGGCATTAATTATTCGTAGATTGTTTCTTGTCTAAAGCAATTCATTTTTATATGCCTGTTTAAGACAATGGTTTGCCTCTCGTGCACATGATAACAAGGGCGGTCGGGTAGCCTAGTGGTTAAAGCGTTCGGTCGTCACGCCGAAGACCCGGGTTCGATTCCCGACATGGGTACAATGTGTGAAGCCCATTTCTGGTGTCCCCTGCCTTGATATTGCTGGAATATTGCTAAAAGCGGCGTAAAACCATACTCACTCACATGCTAACAAACAGCCAATGATTGTTATCGATCTCTGTACGGTGTTACATTTGAGCACTGTCATCTCCTGCGAAGTCTACAATACACATTATATCACTGCCTATCTGCATCTGAACAGGTCTACAATTCTAATTGTATCATTTACCTTCGTCGCACTGTGTAGTTTACGTTGTAGATAGTGAAAAAGTCTGGCTTAATATCCCCTTGACAAGTATTTCAGTCATATTCCGTCGTGCGATCTTGATGTGGGATGTGCCTAAGACCTTTGTCCCTTTGGCACGGGTATGGTGCTGACAAACCTAGAAACATAATAAGGGCGAACCGGCTTCGAACCCACGGCCATAGGTTTCTGCCTAAGACGACTGGGCCATCCCTGCCTACAGCAGTCGGAGAACTATCAAGATGTCAGTCTGCGAGACGAGTCATAATTCTTGAGGTGTCAGAACATGAGATACCAGAACGTTATTTAGGCCGCTGCATCTTTGCGTTTTCTCAGTTCCATGTCACATGTGAGTGATGGGAAGATGCATACACGTAAAACTTTCTTGTAAAATTCTCGGAAGGATGAAAAATATGAGCTCATAATTGCCTCAGGGCCTCAGCTGACATGTCATGTCATGCTGAAAACTTGAACCAAAGTATTTATTATCGGGAACTCTTCCAAGCATGTCTTTATATGTTCGACCCTATCGCCATGTAGACAGATATATATGAACACATCCTGGACCTCACACCATGCGGAGCGATAGGGGGTTAAGTGATTAAAGCTTTCACTCGTCACGCCAAAGACCTGGGTTCGTGTTAGATATTGCTAAACGCATGAAAACTAATATTGAGGCAACTCGGGTGTGAAGATGAATACTTAGTTTGAACGAAGAATCCTTTCTACTCCATTACTGTATGACAAACCAACGTAGTCAGGAGGTGAAATGTACAGTAAAGTACGGTTATAACGAACTCAAAGTGACTACTTATTTTAGTTCGTTATAACCGTAGTTCGTTATAAGCATATATACAGCATAACTACAGCAAATAGTCGGAAACAAAAAAGTAAGTTCGTTATATCCGTAAGTTCGTTATAAGCGTGTTCGTTATAACCGTAGTTTACTGTACATGTATGAACGGCGGTCGGTGATGTAAACTAGTGGTTAAGCCCAAAGTACGCGGGTATGATTCATGATCAGATATTGCTGAAGCCTAGTCTTTGGGTTCCTCTCGTTATATTGCTGGAATAGTGCTAAACGCCTCTTAAATTGTGTATAAACATACTCATTGTCTCAAAAAACAGACTGTGATCGGATCCGAACTGTTCAGAGGTGCAGGTGAGGTGAGGTGAAATTGGGTTTAATGTCGCGTCCAAGATTATTGCACTTATATAGCGACGTGCATGTACGTGTGTGTGTGTGTGTGTGTGTGTGTGTGCGTGTGTGTGCGTGTGCGTGTGCGTGTGCGTGTGCGTGTGTGTGTGTGTGTGTGTGTGTGTGTGTGTGTGTGTGTGTGTGGCTGTTTGTACCTGTCCCGACTGATGCCGATTTATAGTGCTAGCTCACTGAGATACCATGCCGCAGTTTAACATGAATACACCACTCAGACACAGTATACTGACTCCGAGCCGACCAGTCCTTGTCTTAGCCCCTTTATGTCGAGCGTAACAACAAGTACCATCTTTAAACGTCTTTTGGTATGACGCGGCCGGGAATCGAACCCCGGACCTTCCGCTCTCCGGATGGACGCTTCAGAGATCCAGCATCTGGGTATAAGCTGCAGACATGTTGCTTCTTCACTTCAAAGTAGTTACTGTCATCACGCCCCAAAAATCCAACCCATTCATCCAGACAAGTTTATCTGAGTAGTCTGGATAAACGAGTTGTCCACAGAATAGTAAAGGGTCAAGGACGTCCAGGCAGAGGAGCACGAGGAAGGGAATCCATTCGTTCCGATGTAGGTCATGCTTTCTTAAGAAGGCTCGTGGAGTTCTGCTGACCCGAAAAAGCCGAGTCAAGGTTTGTACAATTTGTAAAACTAATTACACACAGGGAGCATGAAAGGACGAGGGGTCGATGCAGGTCACGTGACCCAGACTGCATGTACCAATCAATCAAAACGCTCGATATCTGCAAGTTATCAGGCAGATGAATTTCGTTGTGAAACCATTTGATCAATAACAGACCAAAAGTTTGGCTTCAAATTAGCAAAATTGGGCGATATGACATCCAGCTATAGACGTCGGGCGACATTGGGAGCAGAGCTGTTTTGAAGTAGGAGGTCATGGAGATAAACAGCGGTGGAAGGGAAGTGGGGCTCACGGCAGAGGGGATGGTCATGATTTTCCACTTATTTAAAGCTGTGTTGAAAAACAAGAGTTGCGGGCCAATGACCCACTGTAGCAACACATGTTTTGGTAGTTTTTGCCTCACACGTAAACTTTCGTAGCTCACCATGCAATGTTTCTACTTTACTCTGTCTTGATTAGATTTTGCGTTACGTTGGCTGTGATGGGGCACCATGTGGACTTCTGTACATGTCCATCGCCAGTAAGGGCCGTCTTACAGATGGCCTTGATGGCTCGCCATATGGACCCTTGTATTGTATTAAACCGTTTGTAGTTCTTGTTCTGGTTTATTCATGTGTTTTCATAGCTCACCTTACATATCCTGCACTGAAAGAACATTATAGTTTCCACAACAAGTGTGCATTGTTTTACATATTGACCTTCATGGTTCGTGGGGGCGGTCGGGTAGCCTAGCGGTTAAAGCGTTCGCTCGTCACGCCGAAGACCCAGGTTCGATTCCCAACATGGGTACAATGTGTGAAGCCTATTTCTGGTGTCCCCCGCCGTGATATTGCTGGAATTATTGCTAAAATCGGCGTAAAACCTCACTCACTCACTCATGGTTCGTGTAGTGTATACCAGTATGTATTGTCTCTTATAAAAGTTGACAAAATATTTGCTCGTATCATCAGTGTAACGTGTGAGTGATGGGAAGATGCATACACGTAAAAATTTCTTGTAAAATTCTCGGAAGGATGAAAAATATGAGCTCATAATTGCCTCAGGGCCTAAGCTGACATGTAACGAAAAAACAGTTACAGGATCGAATTACTGTTACAGCTAACGTAGTTATACGTGCCTTAAAAGATCGAAATGTGTCATTTGAAAATACTGTGGCACATTGTTGTCTAGCTTTATGGGTCGTGGCAAATGGTCTCTGACTGTGTTTGATTCACTAGCAGCTCATGCCTTGCATACGTCGTAACGAAGGATCCACAGCCTGAGCGATTCTTTATCACGTAGCTCTTGATTGTTGATCAGTAGTAGCTCCATCTTCTCTAGAACAGGCCGTGACAAATCTTTCCTAACATGACATGTTTTGGTCACTATCCCGTGACAAATGATTTTCTATTCTGACCGATTTTGGTCACTCATAAATCTTGTCTTCATAGATGACCTTATGACCTGACATTTTTCGTCCAGTAGCAGCTCGATCTTGTCTAGCATACGGCATGACAAATGATTCTCTCTTCTGACCTGTTTTGGTCACTCCTAATTCTTGTGTTATAGAGATGACCTTATGACCTGACAGTTTTCGGCCAGTAGCAGCTCGATCCTGTCTAGCATGTGGCATAACAAATGATTTCTCTGACCTGAAACTTCTGTGTCAATAGTACTTCCCGTCTTGCACAGGACGTGACAAATGATCCCCCTGTTCAGCGTTACCAGATAGACAGTCTTACTGTGGCCGTGACAGATCTGTGCCACCAGCTTCGCATGTGTATCACGTCTTCCGCCACGCTGAACATGCCTGCCAACTTCTCCACAGGAATAGAACTGTGTGGTCACATTGTTTAAGTAGGTTAGGAATCTGAGGCAGTAGAAATGTCTGCCCGACAGCCCAATAACGTCAGTATATAGAACAACTTATAATCACTTTCCGTTTTCACCATGAACGTGTTAATTCACCACGCTGCGCATCTTTTAGCCATACCTTTACATGTTTGTATGTTCTGATTTATCATGTTTGTATGTACTGGCTTATAATGTCTGCATGTATTGTTTTATCATGTTTGTATTAAATGGTTTATCATGTTTGCATGTACTTGTTTGTCATGTTTGTATTTCCTGATTTATAATGTTTGTATGTACCTGTTTATCATGTTTGTATTAATTAATTTATCATGTCTGCATGTACTTGTTTGTCATGTTTGTATTGAATGATTTATCATGTCTGCATGTACCTGTTTATCATGTTTGTATTAATTAATTTATCATGTTTGTATGTACTTGTTTGTCATGTTTGTATGTCCTGATTTATTATGTTTCTATGTGCTGATTTATCATGTTTGTATGTACTGGCTTATAATGCCTGCATGCATTGTTTCTCATGTTTGTATTAAATGATATATCATGTTTGCATGTACCTATTTATCATGTTTGTATCAATTAATTTATCATGTTTGTATGTCTGCATGTTTTGTTTTATCATGTTTGTATTAAATGATTTATCATGTTTGCATGTACTTGTTTGTCATGTTTGTATTAAATTATTTATCATGTTTTGTATGTACTGGTTTATAATGTTTGTATGTACCTATTTATGGAGCAAAGCATTCAAGCGACAATTAAACCATGTTGCTTCTCGATCTATTGTTTCTTCCGAAATGCTCTGCTGCCCGAGAGCATCCGGCTAAAGTCCAAAATGCCCAACATGATTAAGTAGTAGGAAATCGGAACACGCCTTTGTGTATTTTTGTAATCAGTTGCGCGATTCGGTATGAAATTGGGGTTTTCATAGGTGGGCTAACGTAATCTATATCATAATAATGAAATGAGAGCCAAATGCAGGTTTAATATCGCCTTGTCACGCGGTTAGGATATTTACAGATTATTTCTTCTGTTATGGTGTTAACGATCCACCTGCTGAATATGATGTGATTATCCACAGGAACACATGTGCTTGCACTTGATATTGTGACACATTGAAGCGTGTAGTAATCGATTTAATAATGTCAGTATTGTTGTTAATTAATCTGAGATTTGTTCCCAGCAAATCAACCTGTCAAACTCATTTAAACAGAGTGTGAGGAATCGGCATCGTATTTAGCGGGTATTCCTAATACAGGATATTTACCGTTGCAAAATACACAAGCCTGATAACCTTTTTATTAAGTAATGTCATACTTAAATTATTTTGTCAAAAAGAGTATTTTCATCTCTCACAAATGAAACATAAACATTACACTTCCTGAAATGTGCACAGGAATATATTACGTCACAAGTGTATTCATTCGTAAGTCGGACAGTGTTATATTTGAGTTTAGACACTATTTTCGATATCTTTGACTAATATTTTGAGAATAATAACACGCGGTATGTCATAATAATATGCATCAATAAACGTTGTGAAAGATTTTACTAAGGGATGTTTTAGGTTCATATTGAATTCGTCTGTTCGGAGATTTAGGTTTATGCAGGCGTGGGATTGATGGTGTATCTTAGTAAAGAAATGTCGTTCAATTTGTCCTTCACAATCAGTACCATCGATCTAAACGAAGAATGACCTCTAAATTGTACGGTGATGTATTATCACAGTAATTTGTCCACATGCCTGATGGTCGATGGTTGTTAACAATAAAGATGGTACCTACCCGGCCTTTTTTCAATTTACCTATTTTCCGTAAATGACCCCAACGGATATCATTTTTATCCGTTGACCTTGACCTGCAGGTAACCCTTCCTAGTATATGACATATATAATTATTCGCACCCACGAGGCAAATCTGACACTTAAAACGGAAAAAACCCGCGTGAAATAGCAAAATCGCGATGGTTTAAAAATATTTGAATCTGACGAAAGCAAACTAGTTGTCGAGAGTATGAGCAAAACATCTTGCCATCGGGAACCGATTATGCACACTTTGCCATGAACACGTCACAGCCACAAAACCTCATTTCAGTCGGCCCGTACGACTTATAATTGATGCTGCGGAGGTATGTTTGTTGGTTGATAAACGTCTCACTCAGCAATACTCCAGTTATATGACGGCGGCCTGTATATATTGAGTGAATATGGTTTTACTCCTGATTTCAGCATATACCCAAGCAATATCAAGACGAGAGACACAAGAAATGAAATTTAGACACTGTACCTATGTGGGGAATCGAACCTGGGCCTTCCGTGTAACGTGCGGAAGCTTTAACCACCAGGCTACCCCACCGCCTGTAAATTACCGAATCTGGACGGGATAATCCAGTGGTTGATATTATGCTCCATATAATGCTCCATGCCTCCAGTACCGCCTCCATTGACATCAATGGCTCCACTTATGGTTGGTACCGCCTCCGTGGTCTAGTGGTAGAGCGTACGCCCGGGGTTCGATCCCCGGCCGCGTCATACCAAAAGACGTTAAAAGATGGTACTTGTTGTTACCCCGTCTGGCGCTCGGCATTAAGGGGCTAAAACAAGGACTGGTCGGCTCGGAGTCAGTATACTGTGTCTGAGTGGGGTATTCATGTTAAACTGCGGCATGATATCACAGCGTGCTAAATCGGCATCAGTCCGGACTAGTACAAGCAGCCACACACACACACGTGCATGCACGTCGCTATATAAGTGCAATAATCTTGGACGCGACGTTAAACCCAATTTCACCTCACCATGCCTCCAGCATACGATGACACGCAGTGTATACCACACCGTACACGAATGTACACGAATATCGACAATGCGTATGGTACATAAAACAGGTATCCATATAAGTTGCCTGTCTCACACTAAGCTATTAAGTATAAATAAGTTTCTGGATCACTACAACATTTAAGGCCTTATTAATACATTCAAAAGGTTATATTTCAGACATGTCATTTCCAAATTCAGGGACGAAAAAAATGTCCTATAAAATTCCCTATTTTGACTTTTAACCATATTCATGTGGTTCTTTTCAGGTGAATAATTGACTTGCCTTTGCATGTATTTGTGACGGTGCCACCGATTGGGCAAGATACGCTCACCTTCTCGCCAATACCTCGTATCATCATTATTTAATAGAGATTCAAATACACATGCTTATGATATTAGCAAGTGTAGGAATCGTACAATGGAGAGAAAATAGCAGAGATTTTGTACGATTATGGTTAGGCTTTGCCGCTTTTATGAACTTTTTGCAGGTGTATTTCACCATCGCCTAACATCATCCTGTCTATATGCACAATTCCGTTCTAATGCTGGCCAATATTAATGTCTTTCCAGCATGATCTAGTCGTGAATTTGTTTTATTACCCGCGTCCCAGACAAAGCTCGTAAACGCAGCAGCAGAGAGAATCAATCATAATGATTGAATGATGATCATTTTGATTGATTATTCAGTAAAGCATAGCTGGAAATACACATTCATTATGATATATTCAAAACGTTGTCATATATCAAAATCAGCCAGTATGTACATGCCATCCCTAACTACAGAGAGGGGAAACTATGCGATCTAATATTTGAATTATCAGGCAAAAAACGAAAAAACTCAATTTAAAATCTCGCTGACACAATAGCCTGAATGCGGTCTATTGATTCCCATTCATTCCATTTTTTACAATCACTGAATATGAATCATAATGCAGCTATATGGATTCACATACATGCATAGTGAATGTTTGTAAACGAACCTAAATATGCGAATAGTCTGAAAGAATAAAAATTATCATAACGGTAGAAAACAATGTCATGACATTGCACACGGTCTGAAATGCATAACACGTCTCGTTTAAGGTCTCGTAAAAAGTTATTTTATCGCTACTAATAGAATCCTATGTTAAAGCATGGGAGTACGATCATCTTAACGCTAACATAGCTTTTTGGAAGAGCCCAGATAATGTTTGGGTGGGAGTCAAGTGTTTGCTATTACAGTAAACTGCGGTTATAACGAACTCAAAGGGACCACTAATTTTAGTTCGTAATAACCGTAGTTCGTTATAAGCATATATACAGCATATATACAAGAAATGGCCGGGACTAAAAAATAACTTCGTTATATCCGTCAGTTCGTTATAAGCGTGTTCGTTATAAACGTAGTTTAATGTACATAGTTAGATTTACAAACATTCATTTCGATAAATCCTAATCTAGATGTTGAATGCTATACACGTATTTACTCTCTGTATGACTGTCGATGTTTGACATCGGTACTCAAAGTGTACGGCCAATACCGGATCTTTATCACTGTTTACCGAGAGTTTCGCTCACAGGAATATAAGCATGCATTTATATTGCATGTGTAATGTTAGCATTCGTCCTATTTGGACAGGGTGAGATACGAACTACATTAAATCATATTGACTTTACTATATAAATGCATTACTGACGTCTCCAATGACTTGTCACCTGGCGAGGCTTGACCACACAAAAAGTGATCGATATTGTGAGCATCGACCCATGGCGCACTAATCTCAGGAAGGTCACAGCTGAGAATACGTCTTCTAACGTTGTGCTCAATTATCCATTCAATATAACCCTAATGACCTTTCGATTACCGTTTCAGTAGCTGCTGAAGCCGAGGTTGTAGTGGAGTCTATGGTTCCCTGAGACCGTCTCCGTGATGTCGTGGATGGAGCGTCTGCTCGGAAACGAGATTGTCGCTGGTTCGATCCCCGCGTTATACCAAAAGACGTTATGGTACTTGTTGTTACCCTGCCTGGCGCTCGGCAAAAGGGGATAAAACAACGACTGGTCATCGTCAGTATCCTGCGTCTAATATACCTTCACATCAAACAGTAACATTCGTGCAAACAAATTGACACCGGTGACCCGGCGCTGAAACTCACGCATTCACACAAATAAAGATTTCACTTGTTTTAAAAAGGCATCAATTGAATGTAACAGAATATTCCATTCGCGTAAAGAAAGTGTATCAAGGATTAAGGTGAAGCAGATGGACTTAATGAAATCATACATACATGACTTTGAATGTTCGCGTGATACATACCTCTCATATTGGTAAAATGTGAAGTGTTTTCCTCCGAAGTGACGGAAAGGTGAGGTGAAATGGGGTTTAACGTCGCGTTCAAGATTATTGCACTTTATATAGCGATGTGCATGCACGTGTGTGTGTGTGTGTGTGTGTGTGTGCCTGCATGCGTGCGTGCGTGAGTGCGTGCGTGCGTGCGTGCGTGCGTGCGTGCGTGCGTGTGTGTGTGTGTGTGTGTGTGTGTGTGGCTCCATTTACTAGTCCGGACTAATGCCGATTTTATAGTGCTATCCCACTAAAATACCATGCCGCAGTTTAATATGAATACCCCACTCAGACACAGTATACTGACTCCGAGCCGACCAGTCCTTGTTTAAGTCCCTTAATACCGAGCCAGACAGGGTGACACCATCTTTTAACGTCTTTTGATCGAACCCCGAACCTGCCGCTGTCCGGGCGGACACTCTGCCACTAGACCACGGAGGCGGCCATTGTGATAAGGGTATGTGAAGTGATTTCACGACTATCAAGACAAGAACCGTGCCCAGAGTCTGAGCTGTACGTGCCGCCAATGAGTGCGTCTGTCCCCATGGACAGATACACGGCTCCTCACATATAACATACGCGTGGATTCAGCAGCGCTGTACATACTGAAACTGTACAGATACGGCATCTACATCAACACCACCCCCTGTTAGACCTTTAGTATTTCATATTTGTTGTTTAACGCCACACTCAGCACTATTCCAGCTGTAAATATTCGAGCCCGGACCAGCTCATCCAGTGATTAACGTTATAAGCAACAACCCATGCTGTCGGGGTAATATAACACTCAATGCACCAGGTCATCGCGCATGCTGACCAGGTCCTTTTAAGTCGACTCTTGCGACCAGCACATGCTGCTGGCGACCAATTCTGACCCAGAACAACCACAGGTTAATAAGTTGAACAGTTTTATCGTTTTTACAACTAGTATTTGAGAAATATCATTGCGATCCTGAAGCAAAATAAGCTTTGTTAGTAATACCAATAGGAATATCTTCTCGGGAAGACACCATCCTCTACTCAGAACGTTTTGAGGGTATCGTGTTCAAATATTGCTACAAAAGTAAGATACTTCTTTACTAATTGGTACTTCCTTGATTGACCGTTTAGACATTGAGATGAAATTAATCCTTACCTCTCAGAATATATCTATTGAAAAGAAGACATGTTTTTTATAAATATTGCATTTCGATGTTGATTCGACATTCGATTGATAAGAAATGATCTTTAACATACCTTCTTTCCATATTGTGTGTTGGTGTTAATATTTTATACAGTTCGTCCATAAAAATGATTTAATTTAGCCAAACACAGACAGGGTTAAATAAATAACATGGCTAACAACAAACACAAGGAGAGTGACGGATACACACGCATGTAAGACAATTATTTCATTCAACACTCGGTAACATTCCAGAACAATATGTAACGGTTAATTACAAAAGCTGGAACTTTGCCTGCAGACTAGCCTCAGGGGTACATGCAAACTAGTTCATTAATTATCACGTTTGTAACAATCGCATTTCTTTCTAAACAAATATCAAACTATTTAAAGATTGATTGGTATGTTCTCACTGTTCAACGATGGTGCATGTACGGATCGAGAAGGACTGTCCGGAAACGATGCATATTGACAAGTTGAGTTGACAAGTATATATGTATTAGTACTAACCGGGGATGTATATATCAAATTTAACTTCTTTTTTATCATGTGGTATATTTATTTTATAATACTCTGTGAAAATTTAGGTTTGTATACTGGTTGACTGTGGTGTTAAAAACGAGACACATGTTATATAAAAATATCGTGGTGATGGACAACTCTTAGTAAGAGATACAATGATGAGTCGTACGATAGAGGTAACTGGAATAAACTACCGCGCAAAAGAAAGTATGGACTTGAATTCCCACTTCTCTCATTACTGTGTACTGCGACACGGGTCCTTTGTGACGTCATGTTCACGTCATCTGTTGCGTCATAGTATGCATATCATGTCGGCTTCGATATCCGTATCAAATACATCACCATGGAATAACCATTTCTTGTTTGCTTCATTTAAGCCACCATCAAACACGGGTGTAAACATTCCTTTGGTGGCAGTTTAGTTTGTCAAAATAATACTGCCACGTTATCCTGTTTCATGCCTTATTAAAGAAGTCCCGTGAAGATCCGGAGTAGAGTAGGTCTTCATCAACCTATGCTTGCGTAAAAGGCGACTATACTTGTCGTAGGTGGCGACTAACGGCCTCGGGTGGTCAGGCTCGCTGACTTGGTTGAAGCATGTCATCGATCCCAATTGCGTGGATCGATGCTCATGTTATCAATCACTGGATTGTCTGGTCCAGACTCGATTATTTACAGACCGCCGTCATATAGCTGGAACATTGCTGAGTGCGGCGTAAAACAACAAACCAACCAACCTTATTAAAAAATTCTGTATTTTGTTTATCATCTATTCGTTTTTAATAAAACAAGAAACGTATTCACACCAGGTTGAGGTTTCAGCGCCTACTTTCCAAGGAATTATTTCAATTGAGTGGTCGTGTTATTCTGTATAAATGCACGTCTGTTCATTAATCTAACACTTAAGCTTTTATATGAAGAACGTCCGTCTTGCGTGAGAAACAGTACAATCCAGTTGCCAGAAACTTTGATGAGCTACATCAAAGTTAAAGACAGTTAACACACAAAGACTTTCTTTACTACCAAACGCAGTGGCCTTTAATGTTTCCACATTACGTCCATTTTAAAGCAGGGACGGCGAGTATGCACGCCAGCAGCAAACAAAGCACAACGACGCAGCATGCACTGAAAGTACTATGGCACATCTCTCTTTAAGAAGGACCTGAGTTTGTTCAGCTTTATGTTTGATTCTCAACATTATCCAATACTATTTCTAAATAACCTTTACACACTTTGATTTGATTAATGAATTAGTAGTGCATGGACTTAACATGAATTGAGGGTAAAGATTTCTGTTTGCGGATTATTGCTAGTGTGCTTGCGTAAAATATTACAGCATTGTATTTTTTCGGTCAGATACCCTTTCATAACTGATCAGTGTTTTGCTCCGAATACGGAACAGCAGGCATTATTTGTGCTAATTTGTTTTATATGTTAGTCTATTTTCAGTGCCAGCAAACAAAAGCGTTGTTTAGTCTCAAGTAGGGCAGTGTGCCGAGGTGTACTTGTCAATAAGGCTTTTCGGAATCTATGATTGATTAATGCAAATATATATTATCATTGAACACTTTTATTCTTTATGATCGCCACACTGCCATACGATAGGATACATGCAAAAGTGCTGATACGTGTAATTTCCCTGTAATTGTGGCACAAAGAATGATCTACGTGGATTTTCTGATTTCATATTTCATGGAGATCGTGTCAACGTGACTTGAATGAGTGAGTGAGTTAATATTTAAAGTCACAACGTCAATTTTCCAGCCATATAGTGACACGTGACTTGAAGGTAAAGTCTAGGACACCGTTCCACAAAGCGATCTTAGCGTTACGACTATCGTAAGCCAGTGTTAAAGTTTGGGAGTTACGACCATCTTAGCGCTAAGAATGCTTTGTGGAACGGGGCCCAGGTACAATAAGGCCGTGGGCTAGGTATGACCAACGAGCACTCCCCCCTCCCCCCCCCCCCCACACACACACACACACACACACATCCAAACCCCACTAATTTTTTTTAAAGCCCATTAACATACTACACATGATTTTGAATGTTATCCAGAAAAAAGTTGGGACGAACTTGTTGTTACAGCCTTTAAAAGTATGGTACCCTATATCGCGTTTTCGCCCGGTTTTGCCATATATCACTTGGGGGTATCATTACGTTTTTGGTTGTCATCTCACTAGTGATCCACTGATCTTCAAGTGTGATATACCACTGGAAGCCATATATAAGTACCTCTCAAATGAGGTATCAATAATTGGTATTGAGTGAATAAGGACCAACCCATGACAAATCGAACGTCATATATCCGACAAAACCAAATTCTTCTCGCAGAAACCTTTAATCCGGTATATGTTCTAGGTACGTGATTCCACTATAATCTTATAAACACATGTTCCAGTACATCTCTTGAAGTACTTCTTAACAACTGACGTTACCAGGTGAAAATCTTTTGCACAATGTGGAACAAATTTACTCTTATAATATCAATTACTGATTAAGTATTTATCTGACATATCGGTTCTATGCAGTGGAACTAAACTCATATAATTCGTGTATGGATCTTTATTTAGAGAGTCAATTATATGCGCTCCGTCAAGTCATGTGATATACAAATACATATTTAGTGAACGCGGGGTGTTTTCAGGGCTAAGCGAGTAGATCGCCCCTTAACACCCAGTGTCCCGTCATTTGATGAACGCGCATCTATGAGGTGAGGTGAGGTGGTGAAATGGGGTTTAACGTCCTGTCGAGGATTATTGCACTTATACAGCGACGTACATGCACGTGTATGTGTGGCTGCTTGTACTAGACTGATCCTGATTTATAGTCCTAGCCCACTGAGATACCATGCAGCTGTTTAACACGAATACCCCACTCAGACACAGTATACTGACTCCGAGGCGACCAGTCCTTGTTCTAGCTCCTTAATGCCGAGCGCCAGACAGGGTAACAACAAGTAACATCTTTTAACGTCTCTTGCTATGACGCAGCCGGGGACCTTTCGCTCTCCGGGCGGACGCTCTACCACTAGACCACGGAGGCGTCTCGTCTATGCATGATGACAGTACATGAGTGAGTGAGTTGGGTTTAGCGCCGCTTTTAACAGTATTCCAGTTATATCACAGCGTGTCAGCTTAATGTGGGAGGAAAGCCCGAAGTGATGCAGGTCTCAGACGTTTACCACTAAGGTGAAACCCACGAGCACGGCGAACCGGGATTCGAACCCACAATCATAGGTTTCTGGCGTGCCCAAGGGACGCAACTCTGCACAGTGAATAATGGCGCCTTGGACGACTGGGCCACCCGTGCCCCCGCCAGTACATGAGGCAAATGTGAATGCAGCAATGCTAACTGTCATGCGTTTAATGTTCATGGCCATTGCCGTGAAGTAGGAGGTATACATGATACATGGTGAGTTAAGTATTAATATTTGATGTGCTCGATTTCATGTGATGAATGTTAATCTGTCTATGCATTGCAGGTGAGGTGTTAGTTATCAACACAGTTAGTGTTCACTGCCATAATGGGTTACATGACTTAATCTATGCATGATACACATTCACTTACACTTGGTTACGACCCGTGAAGATTCCGGGGTAGAATAGTTCTTCAGCAACCCATGCTTGCGTAAAAGGTGACTTTGCTTGTCGTAAAAGGCGACTAACGGGATCGGTTGGTCAGGCTCGCTGACTTGGTTGATGCATGTCATCGATCCCAATTGCGTGGATCGATGCTCATGAGATTAATCACTGGATTGTCTGGTCCAGACTCGATTATTTACAGACCGCCGTCATATAGCTGGTATATTGCTGAGTGCGGCGTAAACCAACCAACCAACCAACCAACACTTGGTTACATCTATGTTAATATATGCATGTTCGCTTTCAAAGGGTTATATGGATGTTAATCTAGGTGTGATGCATGTTCATTTTCAAATGGTTACATGTATGTTAATCTGTGCATGATGCCTGTTCATTATTACGGTTTTGTGTGTATGTTAATCTATGTGTGAAGCATGTTTACAGTCACAGGCTGACATGTATGTTTATCTGTGCATGATGCATGTTCAATATTACGGTTTTGTGTGTATGTTAATCTAGATGTGAAGCATGTTTACAGTCACAGGCTGACATGTATGTTAATCTGTGCATGATGCATGTTCATTTTCAAATGGTCACATTTATGTTAATCTGTGCATGATGCATGTTCAATATTACGGTTTTGTGTGCATGTTAATCTATGTGTGATGCACTTTCATTCCACGGCTGTACATGTATGCTAGTTTGTGCATGGTCATTGTCACAGGTGTTGCTTCAACACGATGTCAACCCTGACACGTCCTCTACTCCCCGGTGCATGTATTATTAATGTGCTTGTATTTTTAAAGAGGTGGACATATTTTAGTCTGGTGTAAATGATATGTTCTGATAAGGTTACTAGTGAAATCGGAACTGCGAGTATAGTTATGTTTTTTATAGCCTTAAGTCTAGCGAAACTTTCGACCGTTAAGCATGGAATCGATATCAACCATCGATACTTCAACGATACATCGTCATCCGCACAAGATAATCGCAATACACCGTCAGTTCGACAAACGTTACACGCCTTCTCTCAGGAAATATTTTCATCTTCATGTTTTATAAATGCTGTTTCTTAAGGCTGTCTGACACTGTTATGCACTTACAATTATCCAAGACACACAACAGCTCCATTGATATAATTAATGATTAATGATATAATTACACTTATACATGTACATAATGTTATATCCGGTAAATACATGTATGTGTTAATCCATACATGGCACTGTTGTGTATACTGTATTATACAATTTCATTCAGAAATAGAACGTGGGTTGTGAACCATTTGGTCAATAAATAATTTATTTGTATAATGTTATAAATGAAACATGTCCAGTAATAATAACTATAATCTTCTTCGGCTTTCGTGAAAAGTTATTTTCAGAATTACCTTTGTCACTCTTAAACAGTTACTCTCTATGAGACGTCCCTTCATGTTACACCAGTAACAATTATCATGAATATATCATGAATATGTATGTGTGTTCAGTGATGAACTTGTCCGGATTTCCTTGAACATGAGCCCCGAAGCAGTGAAATATCTATTCCTGTTGTTTATCACAAATGAGACAATATTTATGTATCCCTTAAACTAGGTGTTGTCAGGAAAGCCCGCGCTTGTTATAATAATACTCCGATAAGGTATCTTCATCCTCAAGAAAGGGGATATAAAATATTCATATTTCCAAATGTCGAAGTGCTATTGTTCCTGCTATAATTTTGTTAAGCCATCGATTAACTACAATGTGAAACGTTTATACGGCAAAATCAATACTTTCGAGGCAGTGAATATTGTCATTTAATTATATATTCATAAATACATTCTATTTGTCATTATTATCAATACGGAGTGAATCTAATTGTATACAAAAGTGTAGAGATAGGAACGATAAATCAGTACGCCTTTGACAAAACAGACTAATATAACTGCGTCTACATTGCGTCGGTGACACGTCACCACACAGGCCGACTGCGACGTCCTATCTCTACCCAAGTGCCTACGATTGAACCTACGTATAGTCCTGTTCAAATTTCAGGCAAGATTCTCTGATAGAAACACGCTTATTAAATATGAACATTTTCGGAAATGTTTCATTTATCTTACCAATTGATATGCTAACCAAAATTATTGTTGAATGATAATCAATAAATATCATGATCAGTTCAGATGCCGTTTGTACAAAGATGCAGGGCCCCGTTCCAAGCGATCTTAGCGCTGTGGTGATCGTAACGCCCACACTTAAACATCCGACAGATGTAGAACTACGATCGCTTTGAGGAACAGGCCCAGGTTATGAAAAGAGGAAAAACAAATGGAGTACTGTTTTTTGGTTTGTTTGTTGTTTAACGCCGCACTCAGCAATATTCCAGCTATATGACGCGGCCTTTAAATAGTAATGTCTGGACCAGACAATCCAGTGATTGACATTATGAGCATCGTTCTACGCAATTGGATTCGATGACGTGTAACAAAGTCAGCGAGCCTGACCACCCGATCCCGTTTGTCGCCTCTTACGACAAGTATAGTCGCCTTTTCCGGCAAGCATGGTTCTACTCGACAAGTTGCGAACATTGTGATGTCTTCAGTGAGCTTTGAAGTGTCTTGATTACGTCATTAAGCTCATGGTTACGTATTGTTAAGGGGTTCGAAAACATGTTTATACTAACAGTTATTACACCGCCTCCGTGGTCTAGTGGGAGCTTGTCAAGAGATCCCCGGCCACGTCATACCAAAAGACGTTAAGAGATGGTACTAGTTGTTACCCTGCCTGGCGCTCGGCATAAAGGGGCTAAAACAAGGCTCGGAGTCAGTATACTGTGTCTGTGTCACACGTGCATGTACGTCGCTATATAAGTGCAATAATCTTGGACGTTAAGTTAAACCCCATTTCACCTCACCTCACCTCACCTCACCTCACCTCACCACAGTCAATACGACCATCATTTAAAACATCTATAAGATGGTGGAGCAAGGCCCCCCTTTAAGACTAAATGTCACGTTTATATTTAAAGTAGCTCAATGTGATATAAATTCTATGCTTGTACGTCACGTGTTGCACCACGTGGTGGCGTCTCATCTCCTGGAGCTCATCGCAAGTCTGTCAGCTCTTGTCAAGCGACATTTTTGTTGAACTGTGTTATACTCATTTGATCAAATTATTGTAGTTCTCTAGAAGGATGATAGGATTTGTGTTCTGGCTATTTAACAGGCAGCACATCGATTGCTAATAATTCAACGTCAACGATCATATATACTGTTTGGTAAATTAATGCGAACCAATATGCCTAGTGCGCATTAATGAAGTGACGCATTTGTGTCTGGACTTACTGGAGTTTTTTGTCACGTAAGATTCACAGCACAGGAAAAACTGCCAGTGCCAATAAACATCTACTCTAAATCATGAACTTTATGTGAAAACTGCGAATGTTCCTTGTTCGCATGAATAAAATAACGCATTTATTACTGGACCCACTGGGGTACTATCACCGAAATATTGACAATATGGAGTGTGAGTGAGTGTGAGTGAGTGAGTTGGGTTTAACGCCGCTTTTAACAGTATTCCAGCTATATCACGGCGTGTCAGCTTAATGTGGGAGGAAAGCCCGAAGTGATGCAGGTCTCAGACGTTTACCACTAAGGTGAAACCCACGAGCACGGGTATGGTGCTGACAAACCTAGAAACATAATCGGGGCGAACCGGGATTCGAACCCACAATCATAGGTTTCTGGCGTGCCCAAGGGACGCAACTCTGCACAGCGAATCGCGGCGCCTTAGACGACTGGGCCCCCGTGCCCCCGACAATATGGAGTGTGCATCAGCACTTGAGGTAAAAAAATTAACAAAGTACCTTGTATAGTTAACGGCCTCTGCGGTGCAGTGGATAAGAACGTTTGAACAGGGATCAGATTCTGAAGGTCAATAGGTCGACCCCCTGGCCGCGAAATACCAAAAGACAAACTAATCTTGAACGTGACATTAAACCTTTTTTTCACCTAAGTTACCATGTCAAGACGTATCACTGTTTGATTCACAAGGAGTTATGTTTGTATTGGCATCCTTGTGATGTTTGACGCCGCACACCAATATTCAAGCTATATGACGGCAGCCAACAAATAATCTAATCTGGACAATCCAGTGATTGATGTCACGCCGTCGGGGTCCAGCTCTGTTGCTGGAGACTGGGGACCAATTTTAATCCGGGGAGAAGTTCCTGCAAGGTCAAAGAAATGACATAAATCCCAAATCAGATGTCATTTTGGGCTCTGTAGGAAGACGTCCTAATGGCTCATGACAAGCTTGGAAGTGTGGCAACTTGTTCTGCCTCGGAGTGTAAACTCAAGCTTCAGTATCAATTTCCTCTAGAGAAATATAGACCTGTCCTGTCCGCACGCAATATGATATTGGCTTTCACTTCACTTGTTCTTTGGTAGCAAACGCCGAATTGTAAGCTACGTTTAGCAAGTGTAAACACTATTATCCAATTCATGACCCCCTTGAGATTTCTGAGTCTCAGTTGATCACCAGCCTCTAGATTCTCTGAACGAGGTTGCGAGTATAGAAAAGCCATTCTAGAGAAGCCATTCTTAGGCACTCATACGCCATAGTAGCCTATTTTCGAAACCATCGCTCAAGATATCGAAAGAATGGCATAAATCTTGAGATTATGTTCCTACGTCATCTTTATCCAAGGACACTTTGATTACACAAAGAACTTCCTTATCTAAACTATCATTTCCATTCGAGTTTGTGTTAAATGAGATGTGAAACGACACTCCCTTTTATATAATTTGGGAAGGATAAAAGAAATTGTCTGTAGGATATAGTTTTGACCGTGACCTTTAAGATAACTCAGGGGCAGGTAACCTTATTTCATACTCTAGTTGGGAGTGGTTTCCCTTTTTAAACAACGTGTGCCGTTCTGCCTTTATTTCTTCTGGGGTGTTATTTGTGTCAAAGTTGTTGTTATTATCTTTTTATAAGTAATATAAAACAAAAGACCATGAATTATGCATTACACTTTTTTAACAAGACATAGTTAAGTATTCAGGGCAAATCGTTTCCACGTCGGACTGACTTCGCTTGATTTTTATTAGTCCATTTGTGTCAGTTTCTGATATGATTCTAAAATGTATGATGATTTCAGGGACGTGTGCATCGCAACTGCGTGTGAAATATGTATGATGTGTGTGTGTGTGTGTGTGGGGGGGGGGGGGGGGGGGGGGGGGGGGTGCAGCCCGGAGTCTTGCAGTTCGTTGAGATCTTCCAAAATAGTGAACCCACAAGCACGGATATGGTGCACGGAACCCAAAATATACTTCAATAGGTAGTATTTATGTATTTTCAACAATATTCTAACCAAATCACGTCGGAGAGATAAAAAATGGGCTTCACACATCTACGGAATCAAACCCGGACCTTCGGCGTGTCAAGCCAACAACTATCAGGCAATCCAGTGATTGATATCATGAGCATCAATTGCAACCGACTCTCGACGGTCTTGTCAACATAATAAGAAAATAATAAGTCCAAAGTGTATTGTTTGTTTATTATGGGTGCCGTATATAAATACACACTTGTATACAACAAACAACTCGCCACCCTTGTAGGGTTAACACTTGATATGTAACAATTGTATTGTAACCAAACTCAACTACGGTGTCAGTCAAAAATATGAAACCAACAACAATGCTCAAAGTTTCTGAATATTGACAGTAATTATTTTGTAACGAGATAACGTCAGAGCAGCCACTACGTCAACATATACATTGTGGAAGTTCTCGTAACAAACTTTGTCCGAAGGTTGATATCGATAACAATTAATGGTTGAATGGTTTGGCTCATAATCAACGAATATCCTAAAAGAACCTGCACGGCATACATATTGAAGTTGACAATGACGTGATAAAACATGGCTCGTTAAAATATATTCTGCAAAAATAAATAATTCGGAAAGGGTGTACAATTAATTTTACGATTTAAAAGTCGGGTAGTACTGGAACAGTTGCCAATCAAACCTGATTACAACCACGAAGATGCTAACAATTTGGTAACACAACACGAAACTTCCAGAAAACAAATTTAAGAAATAAAAACCTCAATCATCCAATAGGCGTCTCCATTATAAAAATACAAAGTGTCAAGTACGCACCCTATCCACGCATATGTGGACAAGTTCTTTCCCTGACGAAAACATTACAAACAGTGAACCCTCGTTATTCCGGACCCCGTGTATCCGGAAACTGCTTCTTTAAGACGATACTATACAGACTCCCACATTATTCGTTAATCCGAACATTTGTTAATCCGGATGATTTCCCTGGGATTAACGGGGTTTAACTATATATATTTACACACGGAACTTGAAGGAGGATTCTTGGTATTTTCATTTCGTAAGTTTGTTTCAGTAGCTACAACAAAATACATACCACAACATACATATATAATATGAGATACAGGTAAGGCTACCGTCAATGCCTCCTCTGTCTGTATACTGGGATAAATATATCACATGAATATCACAGACACAACATTGAGATAAAGCTGTACATATAAATTACATCAGGATTGTTGTATATTCCTCTACGAGCAAGTCCCACGTGACTGAAGTGGCGCATTATACCAGCTGACAGAGGTAACTGCGCATGTCTTATTTTTCACATGCTAAGTAATATTTTTTCAAATTCCTACGTTAGATTAAAACCGCACTGACGGGCTTGCTATTGGCCTCGTATGCCTTTAAAAGAATTTAAAATCTATAAAGTTCGAATTTTATTTTTTCTTATACGCAAATCGACTTAGTAAAAAATGGAGAAATTCAAACATTAACATAATTATTTATAATTGCACATTTTCATTCTAGCAATTTGTATATATTTATACTCGCAATGGCTCGGTTTCTAGGTAGTTTAAACTCGTATTAATTTGTGCAGCATTTTTATGGGATCTGAAAGACGAAGTTCATATTTATCTATATAATCCGATACATGTAATAACGATTTGACTGGACCAAAGACTATCTTGATACGGTTTCCTGTGAGCAAAGTTTGCAGGTTAACCGTCCTCAAAGTTATATATAATGTGTTAGTGTCAAGATAACAACCGTTTCACGTTGTTAATAACTTCATACAAACACAGTAACTTTATCCGCTCGTGTAGTCACGCCCTCCTGTCTATATATAACCGTACGCAGATAGTAAACATTTCTGCCGGTTCCACATGTTTAACACGCTGACAATGTTTCCTCGTTAC
Organism: Haliotis rufescens; assembly: GCF_023055435.1. Taxonomy (NCBI): domain Eukaryota; kingdom Metazoa; phylum Mollusca; class Gastropoda; order Lepetellida; family Haliotidae; genus Haliotis; species Haliotis rufescens. The sequence goes on from NW_025964361.1 coordinate 8,525,847, forward strand.
CCTAAATAATAACGAGATTGTGGCCCTGCAAAATATACTGTAATCGAGGCTAAAGGGATTTTACAGTTAATACTATAATCAATATTAACGGCACCACCTAGCCTATTATTCCTTGTTTGGCTTGAAAACAAGTCTACTATTCATCTAGAAAATATTTGGCAACTAAGAATTCACTGTCTGCAGCTTGGGCCATAGCCAATGTTTTTTAAAACACCGAAAGGTCCGAAGAAACGCAAATCTGACCCCGTGTTGATTCCAGGATATAACTACTCTCCTGTAACCAAAGGTTATCGCATGGCCATCATGTCTGCAGAGTATGGATGGAACAACAATGGTTGATCATACGACCCTGCTATATGGTCGAGTTAAAGGTAGCCACCGAGAAATCATTTAAACGGCAATAACTTTTCTTTGAATAAATTTGTCCTTTACGAGATGACTAATCAAGATGTTGTACAAATGGGGTGTACCAAAGGGGTTTTTCACAGGAACGTCTTAAGATCACATGCTACTGAAGCTGTTCCAGCCTTTCTTTATGGCTCGATGACTATCTTTAATTTGATGTTACTTGTTCAAACAACTGGTCACGAGCTACTGAAGGTCCAGATGTTTAGTATGGCTCGATGGCTAACTTTACTTTTCTGCTATTTGTCACACTCTTCTTAGGGTCAGTTTACACTATAAACCTAGATATATCGAAATATTGATGATATCGGCGTTAACTACAGTCACACTCTCACCCATACACGTGTATGTGTATTTCATAATACATCGGCTTATTAAGATACATGTTATCTACAGTGAGGCGATACTTTTCCATTAAAACACCTTTTGCCGCCCACCCCATGTAGAGGCATTGGATTAACAGTCACAGCACAAAAAACACATATTGCTACATATCTCACATCCGTCATGTTGTGCGCCTAGAAAGCAACGCATGGAATTATAAGGAGCTAGTTACCCGCAATTAATACGTTATTACCTGGCGAATACACACTCTTGGTATTGCATTTCATAATCGTTTATAGCAGCGGTATGTTGGCGGTTGAAGTGAGCTGACATATACATCTGTACACATGCTCGGAACACAACGTACAACGAAGAATAACAAATATCAGTCCAATGAAGGAATCCCTATTAAGTTCACATGCCTATGAACTGGTCATTTGGGAACAAAACAGCAAGTGTCATACGACAAAGCGTGATCAAAATGAATGTATCCATGAATGACAGCCGAAAACTCTCCTGCGGCAATTGCTTCTTGCAAAACAATAACCCTGGCGGACCCAGGGGAGGAGTGTGCACCACCGTCCTCTTTTCAGACACTTTACACGTCAACTGCCCCCCTTTCGAGTCACATAGTGAGTTGAAAAATATGTGCACCTGTATTTTCTCTTACAATCCTGGCCCGTCGACAATGTCGACACGGTGTGTACACAGATCGACAAAACATTCAACTTTGGTTGCAGAATTATGTATCAAACAATACCAATATACTACATCCACGTACATTAAGGAAATAATCATATGCATTGTGTTATGCTTGTGAATGCGTTCTGTTAGTGATGTCTGGGTCAATATTGACAACGAATATTGTGCAACACAAACTTACACACCAGGGATAGTAGTTTGCTTATTGTAAGATTGTCACAGAGTTACCAACAATGCATTTTGTAACTAAACCAAAACTATTGAGCAACAAGTAGGGAATCATAATTATCCCTATGTACCGATGATGGATACACATTTGAATATTCATACAGTTTTAGATAAATATTTCTGTCGGGGTTGCTCATAAAATATGCTTCACCTTTGACTGTCAATTTACTTGTATATGGTGTATGCCAGTCGGCAATGCGTCATATCAAGCCAACATATCGTCAATACATCTATCCCTTGCCCTGTTTAAATGTAAAAGGGTAATACAGTGTCAAAAATTAATCTTCATCCTGTCAGAGGAGCTGCTTTTACATTACCTGTTTGATCTATTGATGCATGCATACAGATATTTGTGTTAATATTCCCTTTTGATTGCGATTCTGCTTATTCGACATACTTCTGAATGATGGTGCTTGCTGATAAACAATACGGGCTTACCCATTATATTTGCACCTCCCACGCTTTATACTGTATGTTAACACAGTTTATGTTTGATACTGCTTATAAACACCATCTTCACTTGATAGAGCAAAACACTGCATACATACACCCACTAAGCTTGACACTGCATATATACACGCACTATGCTTGACACTGGATATATACACCCATTATGCTTGACACTGCATATATACACCCATTATGCTGGACACTGCTTACATACACTTACTATGCTTGACACTGCATACATACCGACAACGCTTGATACTGCACATATACAAAGACATTGTTTGACACTGCATATATACACACACAATGCTTGACGTAAATATATACCAACAATGCTTGACACTGCATATATACACTGACAATGCTTGACATTACACATATACACCGAAAATGCTTGACACTGTACATATACACCGGCTAGGCTTGATACTGCATAACTACCTCGCCCTTTGGCAAACACTGTAAATAAACAATAAAGGTTGTAAAACTCTTGGACAATGTCCATGTTTGGTACTGCTGATGGACATAAGCACTGCATGTGCTTGACACGTGTGATTTACCATGGTCTATCAACGTCACCACTAGTATACATGTTATACAATAAACGATCTGATGATTTTCTCCCATGAATTCTCCATTGACAGATAATAGCTTCTTGTGACCCAGTTTCTCTGAATAGCCGTGCCCTGTTCATGTCTGCCCTGATACAAACTCTACAGGGCCCCGTTCCACAAAGAGATCTCAGCGCTACGGTGATCGTAACACCCGTGACTTAACATAGGCGATAGTCACAGTACTAAGTTTGCTTTGGGAACATAGACAATGGTAAAGGCCTTAGGTTAACTCCAACACACATCAAAACAACGACACGTGGAACCGTTACACAATTAACAGAACCAACAATACAGTAAACACCTTGCCACAGACTAACAAAAGGACCTGGACACCTCTGACCCAGCGGTAGGCCCAGGTTCCACCAGGTCATTCCACTGTTGTTGCTGGTGTTGTTGCTGGTGTTGTTGCCACTGCTGTTGCCCATGTCGGTGTCAGCAGTGCAGGTGACTGTCGCGCCACCCCATTGAGTCACATCCTCTACACCTCGCAGACTTTGGTTGCCGGTTTGACAGCTACTTCCGGTTTCCCTCTGGACAGGAAGTACGTCATCATCGGCTCCTTCTTACCCTTCATGGTGACTGGTCCGCGCACCTCGAAGTGAAAGCTAGGATCCTTGCTCTCGGGCTGCATGAGACACCTGTTGAAGATAAGGAATACACATATGTTAGTTTTCTATATTGATTTACTTACGCTGAGGTGAGATTAAATGGGGTTTAACGTCGCGTTTAAGATTATTGCGCTTATATAGCCACGTGTGTCAACGTGCGTATGTTGTTGCTTGTTCTAGTCCGGATGTATGCCGGTTTAATAGTGCCACCCCACTGAGACACCATGGCGCAGTTTAACATCGATACCCCACTCATACACAGTTTTACGACTCCGAGTCGACCAATCTTTGGTTTATCCCCTTAATGCTTGAGGGCTAGGCATGGAAACAAAACGTTCCATCTTTTAACGTCTTTTGGTATGATGCTGACAGGGGATCGAACCATCGACCTTTCGCTCTCCAGGCAGACGCTTTATCAACTAGACCACATAGGCGGTCTGCAGTGAGGGAGTAAAATACACAGCTATGTAATAGTTACAACATCTACATACTAGTATGTCGTAACAGCTTGTGAATAATCGGGGCTTGGAAACTGGTAGTGGGCTACACAAACAACTATCAATGCCGTCGAGGTACGATGGCACACGATGAGCCGGTCACACATTATTGTTCTGTTTCACAGGTTTATTCAAGAATAACACGTTTGATATGTACTTTCTAAACACCATGAAGTTCCGGGTAGGTCTTCAGCAACCCATTGCATGCTTGCCGTAAAAGGCGACTATGCTTGTCGTAAGAGGCGACTAACGGGATCGGATGGTCAGACTCGCTGACTTGGTTGATGCGTGTCATAGTATCCCAATTCCGTTGGTCGATGCTCATGAAGTCAATCACTTAATTGTCTGGTCCAAATTTGATTATTTATAGACCGCCGTGAAATAGCTGGAATGTTGCTGAGAGCGGCGTTAAACAAATCTAATCACCGGGCTCGCCATGATGTTTCTCCACATCCCATAATAATTACCAAAGGGCCGCAACTCCCATTTCGATTCCCTCTGATCTGCCGCTTATCATGTAATACACGATAACCCTACAATTGTGACCACCCGATACTCATCAGTCGGCTTTACGGCAAGTTAGAGCACTAGGGACCTATCATGCCACGAATATGTACTGGAAAATTATATCGGCGCTTATATGTTCATGATGGATAAACGACCTTTCATATCTCTTATCGACATAGTGAGCGAGTGAGTGGGCGGTTATCAAGGCGTTATAGTTTAACATGGGAGGTGAGCCCGAAGTAATCAGGTATTAAACATCTACCCCATTGATTAAATCCGCGAGCACGTTTGGCATATGGCTGACAGACCAACAGTAATAATCAGAGCGAAGCTAAGATTCCAACCCAGGATTATAGGATCCCGACGCGCCTAAGGGACGCAATCATGTACAGCACTGTGTGGTGCCTCAGACGACCAAAAACGTAATGATACAAATAATTTGTTCTCAACCGCGAGTGCGAATCAACGTCCAAAAAGTTCATATTCGAGGAAGGTTAGCAAACAATTTATTGCAACCAGTCTTCAGGAGAATAATGCCACAATCGTCACAACATTGGCTGTAAGAAAACATCTTCAGGAGGCAAGGGAGTTAACTGACTATAAAAGTTCATTTCCACTGGTCTTTTAAAGTCAGTTAACTCTCTTGCCTATGGTAGATGTAAGAAAACAGAATTGAAGCAAATATACAACAAAAGTGTATTTTTTATCCGGTCTTCAGATTCTTTTACACACCTGGAACCCAGTGACCTTTTCCGTCTTAGTGTAACATCGCCCCTTAGAACTATAATTAGTCAATAGTAAAGAGGCAAGAAAATTGAATCGTTTTACTCGAGCGTCTTCATGAAAATTCCACTGAACATATTACTGTCAATAAATGTTTGCGAAAATTAATAGCAATAAAAATTTGGCGAAAATCAATACCATCAACTAAACATAAGAACAGTTTTACACATAACGAAGTTATTTGTTCTATGCAACACTTAGGAATTCGGAGTGTGGTTTTGTTCCATCATCTGGGACGGTGATTGTGACGTAATACTAGTGTTCTTGAAACCAAAGCATACATCTTCGTGTCCAAGTTATATGATAGTGACGGTAGAGATGGGTTGGTGTGGGGTGGGTGTGGGGTAGGTAGTTTGGCTTATGGGGATATTATGGTAGTGTAGAGAAAAGGGGGAAATGATTGCGGGGGGGGGATCCTTGCACAGTTGAGGGACAGGAATGGGGAGATGAGAAGAGGGAAGGGGCGGGGGGTTCTCTCTCAGACAATCAGAGTATCACCAAGCGAGAAGGTCCAGACTTACTAGAGTCACGAATCTAATCATGATATTCGTGAGAACAAGTGTTTCCCTTCTCGATTTTTTACCAAACCTTTATCCGTTCTATCAGTTCTTATCCATAACACACAGTATGGTGAGAACGTTTGAAGTTTAATTGAAAACACAGTACAGAAGAAACAATCCAATATGGTATTTCTTAAACTCACACTCATAAGATTGTCCGTCGTAAAATCTATTCCAACCTTGTTAATGCCAAGCTAATTCGATTTGCATTTCTCCCAATACGACACATCTCATCTCTCAAGCCTTAAACGACGATGAAAACACGGGACAACATTTAGAAGCTACTATAGGTGACCATGATATCGATCCCAGCAGCATAGGAGAAAAAATCAGACCTTACAATCTTTCATAATTGCCATTTTTTTCTCAAGGCTGTTTTCCAATGGCTAGTTGCGCGAGTAAGACCATGCATGGCACGATGCTCACCTAATTATATCTCACAGGCGCCTAGCGGCCTGTCTTTGAACCAATCAGGTCACGTGGTTTGACCGGAAGCCATTAATTTGAAGACGAGGCTCTACTAAAATCAGAAACTGTCCTTCATAAAAGACGAAAGCAGGCAAGATTGAGAAGACGGTACTTTTCCGAATCACTTCGTGAATAGCGGAAGACCAGTCTGCTCCGGAAGATGCAATTGTTGCAGTCGCCTGATGTTTCCTATCTTGTAGTCGCTAGCGGTAGGAAATAACTGCGGCGGATATTTAAACTAATACTGCCTTCTCCGCGGGTTATATAGACATAACTGTCATTGCGCGAGATAGCCAATCCACCCTATCCATGGAACTAGCTTCCGCAGTTAAATGTGTTTTCCGGAAGAAACTTTAGTTAGGTTTTACCGACATAAAATAAAAATTGCATTTCTGGTTGGGATTGTGGTAGACATTTGGTTGCGACAAACATCGCTGCTCTTGATTGGTCTACACGTTTTTATATACTTAGTTGTAGTTAACGTTCTAACCGCTTAGGCTTGCTGTTGCCTATACCGGGGAATCATTCATACCGTATTCGATGTAAAAAGCACCCGCTCTAATAAGCGCCCACGGCGATATTTGCTAATATATTGGCTAGTGAACAATCCCAATTAGCACCCCTTCCGATTGGTCAATGTACAAAAGACTTATTTATTCGTGTATAACACGCACTCGTGTGTTATATGCACCCTTAATTATGGGCATTTAAATTCTGGAAAAATTTATCCGTCGTGTATAAACATTTCAGGCTGTCAGCATAAACCACGAAAATTATCTTTCAACTATGTTTTTTTCACCAAAATAATATTCTAATAAGAGCCCCCTATCTCTAATTTTGAGAGCGCCCTGGACGCTTATTACGTCTAATACGGTATCGGTAAATGAGAGAAATTGAAAGCCACTGCAGTACTTCCAAACCGTATATCTGCCAAAGAAACATTGTTGAAGAAGGGGGGAAGGGGTTACGATCCATTTTGCCCTAAAACTACAGCGTGGCCATGGTCAGAACTAGCACGGGGTTCGGGCGGAATGCATCCGAGTATCTTCTGATATCAAATATATCAGCACGAGTCGATAAAAGTTTAAAATTCCGAGCCGAGGAGCGTCTTGTGTGGAAAAAGTACAGCTTATCATCTTCAGTGGCACAGAGATTAGTAATTTCATTTGATTCTGACGTCATGGTAACGGTGACGTCACAATGGTCTGCAAAGCATTGTGATGCAATTTAATTGCAGACATATCGACCAGAAGATATATCCTCGTTGCGAAACAAATGTCAGCTAAGCCTATTCTCGAAACTGTCTTTGCGAGTTGTATAAAGTTTACGACAAAAATGTTGGTGTCAAAAATTGTATGTGTCATACGTTCAGGATTTCCTTCTCCCATCTAACAAAGAGATGTTTGCTCGATGTGTTTGGTGCAATCTATCTGTTATTGACATTTGGCCATAACGACACAATGCACTTATTTCCTGTCCTGATAGACCGTTTCCCTCTTGTTATATGTGAGATCCTACATCGTGAGAGTTTACAGGAGACAGCTTAACTTTAAAGGATATCACAAGCAAAATCCTGAAAATAGAACAATGAACATATGTACCGGTTATTTTCAAAGTTCTATTTTTATTGCTTTTTCGGTGTGAGTTTCAAGGATAAACAAAGCATCAGTGATTTTGAACTCGCGAAAGTTTTCACGATTTGGGTTACGTTTTAGATGCTCAGAAGACATTGCACAAAAAACCTTATTCTATGTTGAATAGAATCAGTAGCTACGAATATTTGATCAACTGTCATGGTGTCCAAAGGCTTTTTACTAGTCCCTGTGAAGTTGTACTAGCCCCGGAATAGGAAGAGCAAGTTATCGCTCTCTCTGTCTAAAATAATATCGAAAACAATATCAGCTGAATGATATCACTGGGCAACAGTCGTTGTTTGAGGTTGAACATCGTTCTTCTCTCTGGTTAAGCAGTGCACACCTATCGTCCTAAATTTGATTACAAATTATTACGGAAACATTGCAAGTTGCAGTGGGTTTTTTTATAAAACGAATGAAAAAGATGTCGCCAAATGGGCGACCCCATATATATGATCGTAACATTACGACAAACTTGCGACGTCCCGCAACTGCAACGTGATTTATGCAACGCTCCCTGGGATTACAAGCAGCTTCTTGCAATTTCTTTAAACACACACACATAAGTGAGATAACGTTGCGATAGGTTAAAGACAGCTTCAAGAATAGCTCTAGCGGCAGTCGTTATTTTAGTTATAAGTCGCTAAGACAGCTTCGTGAATAGGCCGCCAGATTCAAATGATAGAAACTGGACTTCATTCAACAAATCTATATCAGCCCTTCGACTATCCTAACATATGTTAAGGGATAGGTGTTACTGCTTTTGCTTTGCACTTGGAACGGGGCCGAACAAGATTTAGGTCACAATATCAGTTTTCAGGAAAAAGTGAATATACATGTAAAAGTGGTTTAAACATTCTCCAATACAAAATCAAACCAGATCATCTGTGTGACAATACCCTTCAGGCACACACATCCGTTGTTCAGAAAACGAAGAGTAAATCAGATCCCAACAGATCGTGGAACAATGAAAAGGCATTCTGGGAGATGCTTCATGTGTGTACTTATAATGCAACATACCCCAGCCGCCAAACATCCCACCCATAGCACTCTACACCACAGCACCCTACACAACAACCCCTACACCATACCACTCACACCACAGATCCTACACAACAACCCCTACACCACAGATCCTACACAACAACCCCTACACCACAGATCCTACACAACAACCCCTACACCATACCACCATACACCAGACCCTACACAATAACCCCTACACCACACCACAGACCCTACACAACAACCCCTACACCACAGACCCTACACAACAACCCCTTCACCATACCACCCTACACCACAGACCCTAAACAAAAAACCCTACACCATACTACAGACCCTACACAACAACCCCTACACCACAGACCCTCCTTTACAATCCCTACACCACACCACAGACCCTACACAACAACCACTACACCACAGACCCTACACAGCAACCCCTACACCACAGACCCTACACAACAATCCCTACACCATACCACAGACCCTACACAACAATTCCTACACCACAGATCCTACACAACAACCCCTACACCACAGCACCCTACACCACAACCCCTACACCACAGCACCCTACACCACAGACCCTACACAACAATCCCTACACCACAGACCCTACACCACAGCACATTACACCACAACACCCTACACCACAGCACCATACACCACAGCAACCTACACAACAACCCCTACACCATACCACAGACCCTACACAACAACCCCTACACCACAGACCCTACACAACAATCCCTACACCATACCACAGATCCTACACATCAACCTCTACACAATACCACCCTACACCACAGACCCTACACAACAACCCCTACACCACAGACCCTACACCACAGCACATTACACCACAACACCCTACACCACATCACCCTACACCACAGCACATTACACCACAGCACATAACACCACCGCACCCTACACCACAGGCCCTACACAACAACCCCTACACCACAGACCCTACACAACCCCTACACCACAGCACATTACAACACAGCACCCTACACAACAGCACCCTACACCACAGCACCCTACATCATACCACCCTACACCACAGCACCCTACATCACAGCACCCTACACCACATCACCCTACACCACAGTACCCTACACCACAGCACCCTACACTATACCACCCTACACCACAGCACCCTACACCATACCACCCTCGAACCATACACCACAGCACCCTACCACCCTACATCACCCTACACCACAGCACCCTACATCATACCACCCTACACCACAGCACCCTACATCACAGCACCCTACACCACATCACCCTACACCACAGCACCCTACACCACAGCACCCTACACCACAACCTCTACAGCATTCCACCCTACATCACAGCACCCTACACCATACACCACAGCACCCTACCACCCTACACCACAGCACCCTACACCATACCACCCTACACCACAGCACCCTACACCACAGCACCCTACACCATACCACCCTACACCACAGCACCCTAACCATACCTACCTAAACCACAGCACCCTACACCATACCACCCTACACCACAGCACCCTACACCATACCACCCTACACCACAGCACCCTACACCATACCACCCTACACCACAGCACCCTACACCATACCTACCTAAACCACAGCACCCTACACCATACCACCCTACACCACAGCACCCTACACCACAGCACCCTACACAACAACCCCTACACCATACCACCCTACACCACAGCACCCTATACTTTTTCCAAACCAGTCTGTATTATTGGTTTACTACCATGAAGATGAAGAAAACGAAATGTCTGACCGTTATTGCTTCACACGTGGCTTATAATGCATATCACAACACCTTTGATCAACAACGGCAAGGCAGACACCTGGCAATTCCAGAATGCCTTGCAATGTTTGAGTACGTGTAGAGGGACATGTTTCGTTCTTGTCCTGTACTTTAATTCAGTTTACAAAGCACAGACCGGGCAGCAGTCTACCATTTCCTTTAAAAACAATTTGGCTGAAGAGAATTATACGATGGCAGGGTACATCAGGCCGCAGAGCGCAATTACTGGAATTAAATACCCGAACCCCAGCATCATGTAACTGGATCGTCTATTTAAGTCTAATGTTCTTAGGTAACACAACCCTGTGTGTGAACCAGGGTCTATTCCTGGACTGTGAACACGCACCACCGTACCGAGGTCACACATCTTGGTTACTGATCGGCATGGGGAATTAAAGGTTACACTTCTGGCGCAGGATGAGCCGTCAATCATGTTACAATTGTAGATTTCCCAATCAATCTGTCTCCTGCTCGAATAGGTCTGAAACATTTCTATCATTTGTAAACGGCTTACCCAATAGCTGAATATACAGACCATCATCGTGGAAGGCGGCATACAGACACACGATACGCATGAAAAGGACTTTCGGTGACCGAGTCGGACGTAACGAAATGGTGGGACTGTGTTTGAGATCATGGACGCGTTCTAGAATGCTTGGAATCCATGACCACTTGGAGGCCGACCTTATCAATCTGTAATTGTCCGAGTAGGTTCTTTACGTCTGTAAGACAACCGACGGATCCAGAATCACGCAGAGTGCCTGTTGGTTTGGACAATCGCTGTCTCATATATCGAGACTTCCAGTAAGTTGGCAAACCGACGTTGGATTGAAGAGATCACTTTCGGTAATTCCTCATGCATTTATTCACAGTGTCAAGACAATTGCCTTCAATTGAGACCGTAGACTTTATTTGCTCTGACACAGAACCTGTGTGGGTATGCATGCATTAGAAGAGCTATAGTCTCGATAAACAAGCGACCCCAACAAGACAGGCATCGGGAGAATATGTAATGAGATTAGACGATTATGTCACATTAACTGCGTCGGGAAAGACAAAGTTCCCACCACTAATGTCAAGATAGTACAACGTGCAGTATGGGGGTCTTTATCGGCTTAACTTAATTCCAACATCAATTCTGGTTAGACTGCAATATTCACCGCGGATGCCGATAATGTCTTCATTATAGCAGCAGAAACGTCACATTTGAAGAGCAGTGGGTTTACACAACGATTCTCTGAAGCTGGTAGTAATTGGGTTTGCGGCGGTTGAAAATGCTAATGGACTAGGCAAGTAGTTTGTCACATAACAGACTTCCACGCCACCCGTCTTGTTTTCATAACTCCTACAACTGGACATAAAGACTGCCTTCTTCGATAGCGTCAGAGTTGGGTGTTTTAATAACTCTCGATGAGGAACATGGCGTCGTATACGAGACTGGCTGCGGATGGTCGCATGTATATTGAGGATACGATGGACGTATGTTTCGGATGCTTATAAAGTAAGGTGTGGCGAAGGGTTCTTATATAATGTACCTGTGTAGGGTGTTGTATCGGGGGATTGAATAGGCTGTTTATAAAGGGGGCGATTTCATGGTGTTTAATTGTGGAGTTGTACGGGTGTCTAGAATGTTGAATGGGTTTGTTTGTTTGTTGTTCAACGCCGCACTCACCAATATTCCAGCTGCATTGCGGTGGTCTGTAAATTATCGACTCTGGACCATTACGAGCATCAATCCACACAATTTGAGTACGATGACATGCATCAAATAAGTCAGCGACCCTGACCACCCGATCCCGTTAGTCGCCTCTAACGGCAGGCATGGGTTGCTTAAGACCTATTCTTGCCCGGATCTTCACGGGTGGCGTTGAATGGGCGCCTACTTTGGGTGCCTACTTTGGGTGTTTATGTATGGTATTGTTTGTTGTATATAGTGCTCACACTGTTCCTATATAGTGCTTGAGTGAGTGAGTGGGTATGGTTTTACTCCGCTGTTAACAATATTCCAGTAATATCACGGCGGAGGACACCAGAAAACCCCAAACCATGATGAATACCTCAACATACTTCAGTAAATTAACAACGTTAATCCCTCAAAATTATGTACATTCGTTATGTAGTGAGAAAGGGACTTTGAGGTAAATGCAAAGTCTAAACTCTAAGTAGCCCATTTTTAAGCGAGGGGCGGTCGGGTAGCCTAATGGTTCGAGCGGTCGCTCGTCACGCTGAAGGCCCGGGTTCGATTCCCCACATGGGTACCGTGAGTGAAGCCCAATGCTGGTGTCCCCCGCCGTGATATTGCTGGAATATTGCTAAAAGCGGCGTAAAACCACACGCACTCACTCACGCACTCAGTGAGTGAATGAGTCAGTGAGTGAGTCACTTTAACGCCGTTTAAACAGTATTTCAGTTACATCCCGACCCGTCAGCTCATGTGGAGGGACAACAAAAGAAGAGAAACAACGACCCAACAAATCAGAAACAATAAAAAAACACAAGGCTCATTTTCATCAAAAAACACATTCCCGGTCTGAATTGAAAGTAATACTGAAACAAGATTCTCTAGTTCACGTGACTATCACAACACCAGGTGGCGGAAGTCACGGCCCTTGTGCATATGATACTTGGTATCAAGTTATATACCTCAGTGTAGAAATATTTGTCAAGGTCGGCGTGACGTGTGGACTACACGCAGAGGAATATGTACGGGTTATAGTGAAATCATGCAGGTACACTGTCAAGCTTATTCAAATCATATCTTAGTTCTCGCTACTGCTAAAGTCTGATTTTAATTATACTGGTTCACTATTGACCAAATGGATTTGGTTTGTTTTTTTGTTTAATGCCCCACTAAGCAATATTCCAGCTATATGACGGCGGTCTGTAAATAATAGAGTCTGGACCAGACAATCCAGTGACTGATATCATGAGCATCGGTCCACGCAATGGGGATCGATGACATGTATCAACCAAGTCAGTGACCACCCGATCCTGTTAGTCGCCTTTCATGGCAAGCATAGTCGCCTTTTACGACAAGCATAGCCGCCTCCTACGGCAAGCATAGTCACCTTTTACGGCAGCATAGTCGCCTTTTACGGCAAGCATAGTCGCCTCCTACGGCAAGCATAGTCGCCTCCTACGGCAAGCATAGTCGCCTTTTACGGCAAGCATAGTCGCCTTTTACGGCAAGCATAGTCGCCTCCTACGGCAAGCATAGTCGCCTTTTACGGCAAGCATAGTCGCCTTTTACGGCAAGCATGGCCCCATGGAACCAGAAACGTACACATTATAAGCCACAGAAGCACCATCAGATTGCCATAAGTATACCTTAAAGAGTATACTTGGGTTTATGCATATACTATTAATGAACCGGATATGCATGTACCTAATAATAAAATAGATAACATCAATAAAATATACAAATCACAATGTTGTCAATATCCCTGCATCTACGTTGTAATTACATAGTTACTGGTTTTTTCATCATGTATACAAATAGTTAAGCATTGCATATGTATGGTAAAACGATGCCACCGTACCTGTATGCATCTTCGGATACGTTGATGAATCCCTTCACTCCCGTCGTCTCGGTCCTACTGGTCAGGTTGACGGTGTTGCCAAAGAGACAGTAGCGTGGCATCCTCTTCCCAATCACCCCCGTGACCACCTCCCCTGCGTGTATCCCTATGGTGATCTGGAACAGATGAGGTGAGGTGAAATTGGGTTTAAAGTCGCGTCCAAGATTGTGTGGCTGCTTGTACTAGTCCGGACTGATGCCGATTAAAAGTGCTAGCTCACTGAGATACCATGCCGCAGTTGAATACCCCACTCCGACACAGTATACTGACTCCGAGCCGACCAGTTCTTGTGTTAGCCCCTAATGCCGAGAGCCAGACAGGGTAACAACAAGTACCATCTTTTAACGTCTTTTGGTCCGGGGATCGAACCCCGGACCTTCCGCTCTCGGAGCGGACGCTCTACCACAAGACCACGGAGGCGGTCATGGAACAGATGACAAAGGTATATACAGTAAACTACGGTTATAACGACCTAAAAGGGACCACTAAGTTCATTATAACCGTTGTTCGTTGAGACCGTAGTTCGTTATAACCATATATACAACATAAATACAGCACAAAACAGTTCATTATATCCGTTAGTTATTTATAAGCGTGTTCGTTTACTGTAAATATACATTTACGTCGTCTTCAGAAGTTTTATTTCAATATGATGAAGGGGACATGTACACCAATAATGGGCTTCGTGCACATGTGGGGAATCGAACCCGGGCTTTTGGCGTGACGAGCGAACGCTCTTACCACTGGGCTACCCCAAGACACCATGTACATGCATGTTTCACCTCCTGCCTGCTGATCATAATGTTGATTAGTCCTACTTGGAGTGGACCCAATGAAGCCATCAAATTAAATATGCATCTTGACACTAGAGTGAGTGAGGGTTTATGCGCTTGGAGCAGTATTTCCTTAACACTGCCAGCTTAATTTGGATATAAGATCTGTACGGCATGGTATGCTTCTTACAAACAATGGATCACAATTTGGACGAATCAAGGATTCGAACCAACGGATTAGCGGATCCTGACAGCTAAGGGATGCAACTCTGCCATACCTTCACATCTGTGGCCAACTAATCTTTTGACAACGTCATGTCACCACAAGCCAGAATGAAAACGTCAAAGCCAATTAGTTATATGTGCTCGAATTTGTCACGTGAAAATGAGAACGATTCGTGACTCTCTCACTCACTCATCTTTTCCTGCTTCATACAAAGGACTCACCATGAGGGGTTTGCCATCAGGGTCTCTGAGGTCTTTGGATATCTCCATCATGTCCAGAGATAGCCGCGCTATACATCTGGCGTGGTCAACACACGGCTCCGGTAGACCACTCACAACCATGTACTTGTCGCCCACCGTCTCCACCTGGGGCAATATATATACGTATACATTAAGTACTTACAAAAGTATATTCATCAAAACAAAAGGGCTAAACTTTTAACAAAAACATAATTCCTAAGGTATGAAATATATTCTTAGTAACGCCGATTAAACTCTCCATCAGACAAAGATTAACAGGTAAATGCAAAGTCTAAACTCTAAGTAGCCCATTTGTAAGCGAGGGGTGGTCGGGTAGCCTAGTGGTTAAAGCGTTCGCTCATCACGCCGAAGACGCTTGTTCGATTCCCGACATTGGTACAATGTTTGAAGCCCATTTCTGGTGTCCCCCGCCGTGATATTGCTGGAATATTGCTAAAAGCGGCGTGAACCCATACTCACTCAATACCATTTTTTAGCACCATAAGAGACACTCATATGTTCATCATCTCATGTGAACAAAGAAATTGTTCCGGTCGGGATTAGATACACTCAAATCTGGTTTAGATTCCGCATGTTTCCAAATTAAATTAATATTTGAAACTATAAAAAAGTTTCTTGTTAACTTCAACGCGGATTTAACTCCACAGAGGGTTGTGCACCTCTGATGATGTCGCAATGTGTGCAGTGAATGTTGTATAACACAGAATGAAACTCATGTATTATACAACAGTAATTATACATAGACAACATGCATTTAGTATACATTTATGGAACTGTTCACTATGGATCTATAAGTCCGTGAATCGTTGTCATTGCTCAGGGCCCCGTACCACAAAGTTATGCTATCGCTACGACAGTCGTAAGTCTATGCTAGAGAGTAACGATCACCTTAGAGCCACGATCGCATATACAAAATATATATTGGAATATACAAAAGCACAGTTCCGCTTTAGTCCACATCAGTTATCTATTGACACGGGTAGATATGTATATTATGTAACTGGACAACAACGACTAGGCTTTGTAATCTGGGCTATGTAGTGAGTGAGTATGGTTTTACGCCGCTTTTAGCAATATTCCAGCAAACACGCCCCTTGGCTATGTAGAGACAGAATACCACTTTCTGCTAATCTGCAATGTGTATAAAGATCTCCAGAAATATTGTGTTCATCCATCACTGGGAAAATTTAATAAACTCATGTCTACCTCAAATGAAACAGTTTTAAGAAATTTAGCAATCTTATCTTCAATGCAATGAATGTTAGGAAACTTATATTATTGTGATCTGCAAGCTCGACGCAGTGTTATAATGTATAACTGGACTGAGCTGTATACTGTATTATATAATCTGCCATGGGCCGATGGCCTACATTTGTACGAAACAAAGAATTGAATTGACAATGTTATCGACACTACAAAATCCAATCCGAAAAAAAACTGTTATCACGATAGGATAAAAAAGCAAATGAGGTGACCTTGTAGTTTTTCCTTCCTTAATATAAACGTATGAAAACGGGAATACCATTGGCCTGGACCAAATATGCGGAGAATTTCTGGACAAATGGGTTCACAGAATGAAAATGGGTCGTGTCATCATATAAGCTTCCCGATAGTGTATGTCTGTAAACAAATATATTTACATATCATCCGGTACTCTATGTTGATCGGGGATTACTGACTCCATTATCATATTCAAACGTAGTTTCAATTAGTTAAACAAATTTTGAAACTAAGATTAGTTTAAGTGAGTGAGTATGGTTTTACGCCGCTTTTAGCAATATTCCAGCAATATCACAGCGGGGGGACACCAGAAATGGGCTTCACACATTGTACTCATGTCAGGAAGCGAACTTAGGTCTTCGGCGTGACGAGCGAACGCTTTAACCACTAGGCTACCCCACTGCCCCAGATTAGTTTAAGAACAGCATAGTATATGTACGCAATTAATACCTTTTCGTATGGTCAATATCATATGTTAAGAAAACAAACATATTCCTGTAGGCCTTCTGGCACGGAAATACAATAACTTATGTTATTCTGTAATAACAATATCCCTAGTGCATGTTATTTATGACATGGAAACACATGGAATTATTTACCTTAAATATATTCGGGTTTTCCTTAGGATCCAACAAAACATCAAACTTGGTATACACGCTGTTGAGGAGCTGAACTATCTTCATTGCGCCCATGCCATCAGAATTCTTGGCGCAAAAGTCACCAAATCCCACAATCCCACTGAACATCAGAGTGACGTCATTGTATTTCCGGGCAGGCACTGGGCGTTGGTGACGTAATTCGTTGGCAACGGAAGGAGGTAAAATGGAGTACATCAGACTGAAAAAAGCAACATCCTAGATACAATACACGATATGACATAACAAAAACGACATGATATTGCGCGAAAACCGTGGGTTCTGACAGCAACGACGTGTCTGGCTAAACGGGGTTTAATGTCGCGTTCATGATTATTGCACTTATATGTGTGATCGTGTGCGTGTTTGCTGCTTGACTAATGCCGATTTTATAGTGCTAGCCCACCTACATACCATGCCGCAGTTTAACATGAATACCTCATTCAGACACACTAAACAGATTTCGGGCCGACCAGTTCTCTTTTAGCACCTTAATACCGAGCACCAGGAAGGGCAACAACAACTACAATCGTTTAAGGTCTTTTGGTATGACGCGGCTCGGGATCGAACCCCGGACCTTCCGCTCTCCCAGTAGACCAGGAGTTGCCTCAAACTATAATAGTGAGTGAGTGAGTGATTTTGGTTTTACGCCGCTTTTAGCAATATTCCAGAAATATCACGGCGGGGGACACCAGAAATGGGCTTCACACATTGTACCCATGTCGGGAATCGAACCCGGGTCTTCGGCGTGACGAGCGAACGCTTTAACCACTAGGCTACCCGACCGCCCCCATACTATAATAACAGTTAAGATACTGAACAGCGTCAGGCTTGTTTCTTATAATCCAGTGGTTCCTGTCACAAGATCCTACGCCAACCGTTAAGCAAGACCCTTCCTTGTCCAGGATGGTCATATCTCTCAACAAGCGAGTACAATCCTACAGATCGGCCTTATCTCAAAACGCAACTCCATCAATGAAATAGCACCGCTTTGAAGATTAATTAAGTCTAGTTGATTCGAGTTCTTTGGACGCGATGTCACTTCGAGTCATCCTGGGCTCTGAGCGGATTAGACGGGAGCGATCTAAACACAGCACTGCGATAGACGAACATTGAAAGCCAAAGTTTACTGTTGATACCGACGGCTATCAAAGGCGTAACGACAAGAATATCATTACCAAAGAGCGAAGATGATCACTTAATTAGTGAGTTGTGTGACCCCGATGCATTGTGATGGAGACCTTCGCTCGGGCACGGAGCCCATAGGATACGGGCAGGGATGAGGGGCCGCGTATCTGAACTTTCACAGAACCCCGGGGTAGTGCATCAGTTTTCAAGATTACAGGGAAGCATTTTTCAATTGTTTTCCCTTTCCCCAGTAAAGCCACTTAACGCTCAACAAACAGGGACAGAGACGAGGAAAAGGGAAATAAGTCACAAGGATGATTATTTTCAATGAAACAACACAAACACGCAAGCAGTACAGAGAACTTATCAGCATCACTTCCCGGTATCATTTGACTTAAAGGAAAGTATTAGGTTTCCGGAATTAAAAATGCATTGGTCTGTACTTGTAAACGACGTTAGTATTCCCACGTTAGTATATGCGTGGCAGAATTGAAAGGGGTTTGATTATCGCCCAGGAAAGTCACACCTATTGAAACCAGGATCTTTGTCAATCATGTGAATAGTCCACATGATAAATTGAATTCGTAATGTTTTGTCAGTTGTTTCAGCTGCGTAGAAGTCATGTTCATGTGCGTTTGTTTGTTTGGTGTGTTGTTTAACGCCGCACTCAGCAATATTCCAGCTATGTGATTGTAAATAATCGAGTCTGGACCAGACAATCCAGTGATTGATATCATGAGCATCGATTCACACAATTGGGATACGATGACGTTCATCAACCAAGTCAGCGTGCCTGGCCACCCGATCCGGTTATTCGCGTCATACGACAAGCATGGGTTACTGAAGACCAATTCACGCCCGGATCTTCACGGGTCTTCATGTAAGTGCTGGTGAGTGAGTGAGTGAGTGAGTGAGTGAGTGAGTGAGTGAGTGAGTGAGTGAGTGAGTGAGTGACTGAGTGCTTCACACATTGTATCAATGTGGGAAATCATACACGGGCCTTCGGCGTGACGAGCAAACGTTTTAACCAATGGGCTACCAAACGACTCTTATTGTGTAAGGAAGTAGAGCAACACAAAACACTCGAAGCGCTGACTGCAAAATAAATTCTGACTCCAAATTCTAGCTCCACCCCTTCCCCGAAAAACGCGAATATTAAATGGTCGATCTCTGATATAACGGGGCGGTAGGGTAGCCTAGTGGTTAAAGCGTTTGCACGTCACGCCAAAAACCCGGGTTCGATTCCCGACATGGGTACAATGTGTGAAGCCCATTTCTGGTGTCCCCCGCCGTGATATTGCTGGAATATTGCTAAACGCGGCGTGAAACAATACTCACTGTAATATAACCTGTATGATCAATCACCAATATTCGTGAATAATTCTTTTTCTAAGAGACGGTGGGTTAAGCTGGGGTAGGGGTTAATATATTATCAGGAAAATGATAACAATAATTTACAAGGGACATGGTGACGCTACGTAACTTGGACACAATTCGATGTCAATACATCACTTGGGAAATAGTGACAACACCTCACTTGGCATATAGTTACAGCAAGCTATTTGGAAAAAAAACTATGAAACAGTTATTAGGAAAATACTTCACACACAAAATTATTAAAATATTACTGATGACAAAGCGTCACTATGAAAACGTTGCTCATAAAAAGTGAGGTGTGGTGAAATGGGGTTTAACTTCGCGTCCAAGATTATTGTACTTATATAGCGACGTGCATGCACGTGTGTGTGTGTGTGTGGCTGCTTGTACTAGTCCGGACTGATGCCGATATATAGTGCCAGCTCACTGAGATACCATGCCGCAGTTTAACATGAATACCCCACTCAGACACAGTATACTGACTCCATGGCGGGCAAGTCCTTGTTTTAGCCCCTTAATGATCCAGACAGGGTAACAACAAGTACCATCTTTTAACGTCCTTTTGGTCTAACAACCGGGGATCGAACCCCGGACCTAGCGTTCCCCGGGCGGAAGCTCTACCACCAGACCACGGAGGCGAGAAACTACATACTAAAAGCGGTTAGTGCTGTGACCAACCTGTCCGTCTTTTTCTTCTCATCTTCCAAGTCTCTGTAGGTCTGCTGCAACTGCTCCGTCAGCACTTCCAGCTTCTGCGTCAGCTTGTACTCCGCCTCAAAGTGTTCAGACAACAGCACCAGGTCGCGAGTAGCGTCGTGGAGGGGGATGTCGCTCAGATACAGGCCACGTCGGTTCAAGTCGTCGAGGTTCATGACGCTAGGCGAGCACAAGAACAGGATGCAGTTGGTCTCCTGCACATAGATCATCTCGCCCTTCAGACGCATACGGGAGTTCTCTTCGTTCTGATTGTCCATGTTTGGCAAATCCAGGACACCCTGCTTCGTCCTCATGACGTACACGGTGTTGATGTGAGACAAGATGTTCGCAAAGGAGAGATCCATATGGGGTCGGATCATGTCGAAGAGATCTGTGAGCTTGTAGTTTTTGCTGGCCAGCTGTGGGATAACACGGGCTATTGAAGAACCGATCTGCTTGACGACCAGGTTCTTGTCAAACAATACGTGGAAAGGAAACGTTCTGCAAAATGTAAAAGGGCTCATTTTCTGAACTGTTGACAGTGTCTTTTGATGTTCTAGATCTAATTTGGCGTTATTGCTCTGGTTGTTTTTCTCGACGATTGTAAACTGAACGTGGTCAATGCCGTTGTCCTTGCTCTTGTAAACGTTAACGTCCACCTCCGAGGCGTGGATCTTCTTGGCCACCGTCTTGACAATTCCTATAACTATATGCTCCAGACCCTCTCTCTCGGAGTAGTAATGTAGAACAGTGGCGCCATCTCCTTCCCGTTCCGTGCACCGGAAGGATGGCGCGCGCATGCCTGGATAGATGGTTGCAAGGTGATCATGCAAGGCATCCAAATTCTGAAGAAAGTCTTTCGTAGTTGAGCCCAACACTTTAAGAATCTTGTCATAACCCGATTCTTCACAGTACTGGAAGAACATACCGCCAAACGCCTCCAGAATGTCCGCTGCCGGTAGTTCTGACAAACACAAACGAACACACACTGATATCAAATTGTTAAATTGTACATCAACCATCAAAATACAAGTCAACCACAACAGTCAACGCATAAAGAGCACCGATCCTCGGAATATTTCGATACGATGACAAACAATCAGCCTAGTCACTGCGTCGAGCACCCCGAGCCTTGTTGTAACCTGAAATCTCCATTGTGGTGTCAGTGAGTGAGTGAGTATGGTTTTACGCCGCTTTTAGCAATATTCCAGCAATATCACGGCGGGGGACACCAGAAATGGGCTTCAAACATTGTACCCATGTCGGGAATCGAACCCGGGTCTTCGGCGTGACGAGCAAACGCTTTAACCACTAGGCTACCCGACCGCCCTGTCAATTCATAAAACCATATAAGATCCGTCAAAGAAGAGATTGCATTTTGCCTGCTTGGTTAAATTCTTGTCCTTGAATTACAAATGGCGATTTTTAACTTTATGACTGCAAAACCATAGCACGGTGTAACAGATCATTTTTGGCGACCAGCAAATGCAAGTAGACAAGGGAGGCAACTTATCACATTAAGATGCTTTTTCAAAATCCACAGATGAGAATCATAAACTAGGTCAAATATGCTTTATGTCACTTGTTCCACATATCGGTGAGAAACGTGACAACTTAACTCAATTATCTACAGCCGAGGTCAAGACAATGCAGTCCAAGGACTGAGGTTACAAGTTGCACTTGCCATGGCTACCGCGGTAGTCGCACTACGTTTACATCGCCGTGACCGGTTGTCAGTCAGAGATGCAGTTACTGTCACTCACCCAACACCTTGGACGCCGCTCCGACGAGGTCGTACGATATACCGTCGTCGTAGACGTGGCGGACGAGGAAATGACCGTCCATCTCTAATAGGGCTTCTCGCCTGAAAGAAAAACGCAATGTTTATATTTCTTCATCAACATTACGTATAAAACTGACAGCGGACCAACTATTTAATACTCCTTGATATTTGTCAGAGACAGAATATTATTTGGCGACCGATTCAATGCATGCATTTTATTCTTTTCTCTAAAAGATTAAACTGCAGCTTTCATTTACAAAAGCAAGACAAATTATTAAATAATAGTAATTATAAATATGCCAGTCTTCGCCCATGGGCCACACTTCGCCAATGGGCAGGCCCATGGGCGAGATAGTGTAAATATTGAGTTTTTTAACAATTGTTTTTTCATTTTTTCTTCCTTGGTATGTTCCCATGAAAACAGCATGTTTAATTTTGTAAATACCTTTGACCGAGAGTCGGCAAAGACCGTAGAGTTTCTGGACTTTTGGGTTTCCAGAATTAAAATGGGACGTGTTATTTCCATTTTTTTTTTTAAATTATTGTTCCCACTCCTAATCAAATGAAATGTACTTTTACATTGCAATCACCTTTATTGCAAATATATCATCATAGCTGTTTGTTATATTTGGAGTCTCGAAAAGTAGTAGTGATATCACGGCGTAATAGCTTAGTGTTGGATAAGTGAGTGCGTTTTTGGTTTAACGCAGCTTCTAACAGTATTCAGGTGTATAACGGCGTGTCAGTTTGATGTGGGTGTTGTGGTGCAGGTCTTATACCACTTTGGTGAAAACCCGAGCGAATCTAGGATTCTAACCTACGGTCATAACTTCCTGGCAAGCCTAAGGGACGCAAGTCTGCATGGCAAGTTGCTGCGCCTTTGACGATGGGGCAAGCTGGCACTTACAGTGAGTGAAGTTTTACGACGCTTTTAGTAATATTCCAGCAATATCACGGCAGGGGCTTCACACATTGTAATCATGTCGAGAAAAGAGCCCGGGTCTTCGACGTGACGAGCGAACGCTTTAACCACCAGGCTACCCCAACGCCCCGCTGGCACAAGGAAATGAAGCTCAAAATACTGTCTAACGGAAGTGAATCTACACGTTTTGATTATAGCTTTGCACAGGGATTTATAAATACAGCTTGCATTTGCTACTTGTATTTGTCTGTTTCCATTGTAGGGTATTTTTCAACTACAGTCTGTAAACATTCTTCAGTCGAGTGTCTAGTGCCCTGAGTAAATATTAATGGTGAGGTGAAATGGGGTTTAACGTCGCGTCCAAGGTTATTGCACTTATATAGCGACGTGCATGTACGTGTGTGTGTTTGTGTGGCTGCTTGTACCAGTCCGGACTGATGCCGATTTATAGTGCTAGCTCACTGAGATACCATGCCGCAGTTTAATATGAATACCCCACTCAGACAAAGTATACTGACTCCGAGCCGACCAGTCCTTGTTTTAGCCCTTTAATGCCAAGCGCCAGACAGGGTAACAACAAGTACCATCTTTTAACGTCTTTTGGTATGACGCGACCGGGGATCGAACCCCGGACCTTCCGCTCTCCAGGCGGACGCTCTACCATTAGACCACGGAGGCGGTCGTAAATATTAATGGAAATTGAAAACAACATGCTTTCTGCCGACGAAGGTCATAACATACAGCCGATTTTATTCATATAAATTACCTTGCCATTCCTGGGGGACAGAACAATGTATGTCTGTTTGAAACATCAATTTAATGTAATCAAAATAATAGACTGCATGTAGACTGCATATAATTATATTTCAATTCTAGTGAAAAATATACATTCAATAATACTGTTTTTCTTCCAGCTAACATTAAGGCCTACAAGGGACCGACCATTTGATGTCCTTGGGGGACTGGGTTTTTAAATCGAGATTAGATATTTTTTCGGCTACAGTTCCAAAACCAGGGTTTTTTAAAACTTAGAGCCTGTAATTTGTGCGGCAGGCAATTGTTTTTACAACAGTCTGAAGTAATATGATTTTATTTCAAGATTTCTCGGGGACAATCTTTATTTTTCGATAAAATCCCTTCAGAATATCAAATGGTCGGTACCTCATGGATTTGAGGCTTCTAATCATGTGCAATGATGTGACATCAGTTATATATTCGGAAATCAATGGAAACGTGTCGCATATCACAAGGCTTTGATCCGCCTTGTAAGCCTCTGGCCCCACCTTGTAAGCCATTGGCGTCAAACAGTATAACTGAGAGTGAGTGAGTGAGTATGGTTTTATGCCGCTTTTAGCAATATTCCAGCAATATCACGGTGGGGGACACCAGAAATGAGCTTCAAACATTGTACCCATGTCAGGAATCGAACCCGGGTCTTCGGCTAGACGAGCGAACGCTTTAACCACAAGGCTACCCGACCGCCCTTATAACTGAGAGTTCCATTGACTCGAAAATAAACAAACCCAGCTAAATCCGTCATACTGGTCTCCTTTTATACATTCGATGAACGCCGAAATAACAAAATGGAATCAACTGTACTATTGAGCATCTCCAACTTCTCTTTAATCAATAGTTCCATTTGCTAAATTACAGCAACACTGCAACCTGTTCAAGCTTACTGTTAAATAAATCTCTTGTTCAATATGATTTTGTTTTCTTTCATTTTCAGCTTATTTCAAGTCTGTGAGCAAGAGACAAGCCAATCTGGCGTATGCTCAAACACTTCCGGTTGCGCATGCTCCATAAGCGTCAGAATAGTCCGGAATGAACTGCTTCACCTCCTAGTCTATCAAGACGCCAGCGCCTCCCCGACCATGGCGAGGATCGCTGACCTGACTTGGACGCCACAGTCAATTGTCTCAGGCAGATTAGTGCCATAAAATTAAGTCGAATTTCATGCGAGAATGGTAAGCAGTCAATAAACAGCAAGAAGTGGAGCTTTCTTTGATTGGAGCTCCGCATGGATGTTGTGTGTGTTCAGACACATATCTCGCTTACTCCCACCCCATGTTAAACTCGCAATGAATATCGGACTGCCCCGCGTCGGAATGTCACTCTTGTTTTGCCTTCACATCAACAACAGCTAATGGACCAGTTACCACTGGGGAAATGGCTGCATCATGGATGATCTACATCCTCGTCTGTGACAGTCATAGATTCAGATATCAATTGTTACCCTCATGATGATGAAGAAGAAGAAGAAGAAGAAAAAGAAGAAGAAGAAGATGATGATGATGATGATGATGATGATGATGATGATGATGATGCTAATAATAGTAGTAGTAAAATTAATAATAATATACACGTAGACCAAACATAAAAAGTACTACCATCATCGACATCATTGATAATAATCATCCACTATAAGGTAAATACGTACAGCTTGGGTTTCGTTCAACAAATTGATATTAACCCAACGACAATAAATGACCAGTATGTTAAAGTATGAGAGTTACGAAAAACGTAGCACTAAGATCACCGTTCAAGGGCCATTAGATGTAGCTGCGCATGTACATCGCGATGGTGAGTATTTCACATATGACCCCTTATATTAGCCTGTTTCTCCAAGATTCCACGAACAACCTTCACAGGAATTCATAGGAATTATGTGAATAAACTGTAAAGCTTTAAAGGTCAGTATATTATCTTTCCATTCATATTAAACACCTAACACAGTGAGAACGTTCGACATTTACAAGGAGAATGTCAACGTATCAATGACACTGTTCATGTCAACCGAATGCATTTGTATATGGTTCGAATGAACAGCTTTTAACAGTATTCCAGTCATATCGCGGCGTGTCAGCTTAATGTGGGAGGAAAGCCCGAAGTGATGCAGGTCTCAGACGTTTACCACTTCGGTGAAACCCACGAGCAAGGGTATGGTGCTGACAAACCTAAAAACATAATCGGGGCGAACCGGGATTCGAACCAACAAACATTGGTTTCTGGCGTGCCCAAGGGACGCAACTCTGCACAGCGAATGGCGGCGCCTTAGACGTCTGGGCCAACCGTGCCCCTCACATATGGTTCGAATCCCAGCACCATACCATTACTGTTTCACCACAGTGGTAAACACCTGCATCACGTCGGGCTTTCCTCTCACATTAAACAGACACGTCTACATATAACTGTATTACTGTTGAAAGTGTTTAAAACTAAAACCCACGCAGAATGTTATGTCTAAACGTTATGTCTAACTGTTGAGCGGATTTTCTGTTTACCGCGGAAGAAAGAAACACGGAGCCATGTACTGGTGGGCTCGGTTCAACCATCATAATGTAATGAAAGCTTCCAACATCAGTCTTCTACCTTCCTGGTAGGTCAGGTTAGGTGAGGTGCAAAGAGGTTTCAAGGTTATTGCACTAACATAGCGACACGCCTGTATGTATCCTAGTCCTGACTAATGCCGGTTTCATAGTGCTCGCTCATTGTGATGCCATCCGCATTTTTACATGGTGAGTGAGTGAGTTGTGTTTAACGCCGCTTTTTACAGTATTCCAGTTATATCACGGCGTGTTTACATGGATACCGAACTCAGTCATAGTGTACTGACTCGGACCCGACCGATATTTGTTTTATCCCCTTATGCCGATACCAGTGAAGCCGTAAAAGGTGACTATGTTTGTCGTAAAAGGCGACTAATAGGATCGGGTGGTCAGGCTCGCTGACTTGGTTGATGCATGTCATCGATCCCAATTGCGTGGATCGATGCTCATGATATTAATCACTGGATTGTCTGGTCCAGACTCGATTTTTTACAGACCGACGTCATATAGCTGGAATATTGCTGAGTGCGGCGTTAAACAACAAACCAACCAACCAACCCTTATACCGAGCGCCAGGCAGGGTAACAATAAGTACAATCAATTAACGTCCCCGGCCAAGAATCAAACCACAGTCCTGTCACTCTCCGGGCAGACGCTCCATCCACTACACTACGACCTCTTTATAGCAGGCGCAGACCCTCCTCTTATGCCCAGACTGGTCTGCAGCCGTACAAGCCAACAGAAAACATTGACCACTGTCCAGTCCAAACACTTAATATCAAGTGACCTCAACGTCGACCTGGCCAGGAAGTATCCACCTGGTCAGCTGCTATAATCAGCTCAGGAAACAGATCTGGTGCACCCAGAGGAATGCATGGCCCAACATACACAACAAGGGCCACGCAACATGAATTGTCAGCCCTCACCAAGGATATTATCGTGCTCTTGGATTAATCAACCGGCGTGATAGTGCTGCTTGACCACCTGGATCAGGAAGCCTAGTTTCATTAATGTAAACAGTTTATACAAGCATAATGTGCCCTGATGGAGCTTCTGTCTTCTTAGCACGTCTCAATATATTGTGGCTTAACCCGGGCAAATCACATAAAGAAGACTTCTGGAGACGAACCACGCTTACAGATGTTTATCAAAGCGCCATTAATACAGCTTGTGTACAAGGCACATGGCAGAATTATTTACACATTGCCCCAGGTCACATCAGGATCTTACACACGGCCATAATTCCATCTCACTGGAGATTAGTGGACACCAAATACTGCTGGCTTGGTTGTGTTGAACAATTCCTGGGGGTAAAGTGTGAGTGAGTCGGGTTTAACGCCGCTTTTAACAGTATTCCAGTTATATCGCGGCGTGTAAGCTTAATGTGGGAGGAAAGCCCGAAGTGATGCAGGTCTTAGACGTTTACCACTTCGGTGAAACCCACAAGCACGGGTATGGTGCTGACAAACCTAGAAACATAATCGGGGCGAACCGGGATTCGAACCCACAATCATAGGTTTCTGGCGTGCAACTCTGCACAGCGAATGGCGGCGCCTTGGACGACTGGGACCCCCGTGGCCCCCCCCTTTGGGGGTAAAGACTGGGTTGTTTTATATGGGCAGGATACGCTCGCCTTTTCGCGAACACCTGGTGTTATAACTAATTTATTGTGATTCATAAACTTGCTGAGATCAAGTTGCAATCGTACAATAAACTTATATTTACAGATGTCAAGGTCTTTTCCCGTGCGACGTTTAGGTACGAATGACAGAATGTTTATCAAGCATGCTGATGATTAGTGCATGTGTTGAAACGTCACCTTGAATGAGAAGTTGAAATCTGTCAGTCAGACCTGTCTTCACTGATCCCACAGCTTCTAACTGCCACTTATAGATAGTATTCCCATGTATCCCTCTCGGGAAGATTAAAATGTATCTCCGTCGGCTACATTCGGGACAGGTGCGCATACAAACTGGAAAGGATGCGAATATAATCGGGGTAGGATGCGAATACAATCGGGACAGGATGTGAATACAATGGGGTAGGATGCAAATACAATCAGAACAATGCGAATACAGTCGGGAAAGGATGCGACTACAATCGGGGTAGGGTGCGAATACAATCGGGGTAGGGTGCGAATACAATCGGGACACTATGAGAATACAATGGGGGTATGATGCAAATACAATCGGAACAATGCGAATACAATCGGGACAGGATGCGAATACAATCGTAAAACAATGCGAATTCAATCGGTGTAGGATGCGACTACAATGGAGATGGGATGGCCATAAATCTCGTGAGCATGAAATTGTGACATGAAAATAACAAATCTGACCTCTAACCTGCCTGAATGCCATGTCGTTCCCTTGAAGATTTATGCTCACACTATCCACCACTGGTTACAATTACAATTTTCTAGACAGTCATCACAAAGTACTATTTCCGACAACATCGCAAACGCTAGTCTCCACACACTCTCAGTTCCAAATATATATTCTTTCCCGACGAGTCTGGTGTATTTTATGGGAACGAAAATTTGGTCCAATTTGCATCTAATAGCCACGAAGCCCATGTAACAACTGTTGACGAGTGGAAGACATATTTGTTTAGGAGCTACTGCCAAGAAAACTGTCGAAAGGTAATGAAAAGCACGTGGGAATACGGCTTGCCACGTTCCCCAAATGTGATTACCGAATTAATGTAGCTCTGTGCGAGAAGGGGTCCAACCGAGAAGTGGAATTTCCCCCCTGAATGTGCATTACCAGCGGGTAGCTAATTAAAGAAATTCGGAAACACGTTAAAACAAACAACGTAAACAGGGCAACGCGGTCGGCTTATTTTGTTCGATTTTAACTCATTTAAGAAACTGAAAGATCTAATTCCCGTTGAAGCATCCGGTGTGTTCACATTGCAGAATTAGTGTTTCATACCAACGCTAGGGGATCCCTAACTTCCTGTGAATTGCCTATTGCGCTTCCTTGCAGAGCGATTGACGTTCGTTAATGTTTGTTTGTTGTTTAGCGTCGCACTCTGCAATATCCAAGATATTTGACGGCGGTCTTTATATTATTGAGTCTGGAGTCTGGGGTCAGAAAATCGTTTGATTGACATCACGGGCACCGATCCTCGGAGAATCTCGATACGATGCTCATATTGTCAATCACTGGATTGTCTGGCCCTCGATCGATTATTTACAGACCGCGGTCATATAGCTGGAGTCTGGAGTCTGGGGTCAGAAAATCGTTTGATTGACATCACAAGCACCGATCCTCGGAGAATCTCAATACGATGACAGACAATCAGCCTAGTCACAGAGCCGAGCACCCCAGGCCTTGTTGTAACCTGAAATCTCCATTGTGGTGTCAGGAAAAGGGTCATAGGTCGTCAGTTCGGAAAAGTGTGTTTGTTTGTTTGTTCGTACGTTGTTTAACGCCGCACTCAGCAATTTTCCAGCTATATGACCGCGGTCTGTAAATAATCGATCGAGGGCCAGACAATTCAGTGATTGACAATATGAGCATCTATCCGCGCCTTTGGGATACCATGACATGAATGAACCAAGTCAGCGAGCCTGACCACCCGATCCTGTTAGTCGCCTCTTACGAAAAGCATAGTCGCCATTTACGGCAAGCATGGGTTTTAAAAAAATAAACAACTGGTAAGCAGGTTGTTGAAAATGGTATGGCCAAGCGATGTTTTGTTTTGCAAAAATAAATCTTCTGAATTCCTTTTAAAATATTTTAATATAATGTCATGCAAATGCATTCAACATTTTGGGGTGATTCTTTGGGCCGTGGAGTAGCGCTCTGGTTAAACTGTTCACTTGTTACTGTGGTTCGATTCGTAACTTTACAGTGAGTGGGTGAGTGAGTGAGTGAGTTGGGTTTGACGCCACTTTTAGCAATATTCAAAATAGCATCTGCCCATCCCAAATAAACGATGTTTATTGTGAACACTGCCTGCCTCATCCCATTCCATCAATACATGAATATACTGCAACCCTCATTGGTTGATGTTAGGCGTATCTTTGGTATCTGGTGTGTTCACTGCATTTCCAAATAGCACCTGCTCTGCTAAAGTAAACGATGTTTATGTGAACACTGCCTGCTTATTTGACATCCCTCATCCCATTCGATCAGTACATGAATATATAGCTACCTACATTGGTTGATGTTAGGCGTATCTTTGGTATCTGGTGTGTTAACTGCATTTCCAAATAGCACCTGCTCTGCTATAGTAAACGATGTTTATGTGAACATTGCCTGTCTTTTGAGACATCCCTCATCCCATTCAATCAATACATGAATATACTGCAACCCTCATTGGTTGATGTTAGGCGTATCTTTGGTATCTTGCGTGTTCACTGCATTTCATCCCATTCCATCAATACGTATGCATGTATATATGGCCACATAAGCTGGCTACTGTTTATCAGTAACCACTACAGTCAAACCAGCGTAAATGTTCACTGATTACAACCAAGGCCTGAGGTGTACATCGTCGACCAGATGTGCCCGTTTCATTTACAGTAACAAATCTAATAACATGACCAGACCTCCTTCCCTTCGTCCCCAAAGCGCAGATCTCCTCCACAGAAAGATATACGTAAATGTCTATAATTCCTGATTATATTTAAGTGGCAACAAACCAATATACAGACAGGTTAGCATCAATGGCTACCCACTTCCACGTGTTCATCAAAATCCCAATTATTAATGTCTACTTTGGACTCGTTATCTTTTATCTGATGATGAAGGAGTATGTATGAGTTACAGATATGTGTTCTTGTGTATAAACCTAATGAGTTGTGCGTCTAGTCGCGTCATCTGTGATAGGAAAACACTATTGTGCTAACTATTTCAAATTCATTTCTTCTTGGGTATTCTATGACATATTGCATTATTGTATCATATTTGGCTAACTGTTTCTCAAGGTACTACCAGGTACTGTTGGTATTGAGCACATGAAGTGCCAAACAAAATGGCTCAAAATCACTATCCATAATTTTCATATCATGTTATTAATTCAACTAAAACAAGCACGCGTGGCATTCCACGATCATTGCGACGGACCCTACGCCCGTGTTTTTTTAATTTTGGTCAGGAGTTAGGGGGTGAGGTGAAATGGGGTTCAAGGTCGAGTGTAGGATTATTGCAATTACGTAACACGTGTGAGTGTGCGTGCGTGTGCGTGCGTGTGCTTGTACTAGTCCAGACTAAGGCCGAATTTATTGTGCTCGCCCACTGAGATACCATGCCGCAGTTTAACATGAATACCCAACTCAGACACAGTATACTGATTCCGAGCCGATTAGTCCTGGTTTTAACCCTTAATACAGAGCGCCAGGCAGGGTAACAACAATTAGCTTCTGTTAACATCTTTTGGTATGGCGCGGTTGGAGATCGAACCCCAGACCTTCCGCTCCACCATTAGACCACGGAGGCGGTCTCATGCTATAATAACCTCACCCGTTAAATTTAGGCAGCTCACCCGTTAAAGTTGGGCAGTACAACAGCTAGATTTCGGCAGCTAGACCTCTAGAATCGAGCAGCACACCCACTGGAGGTAGGCAGTGAAGGGACTGAATATGACTGCTTGCGAAAAGGAATCCATATTGCTACGCGACCGACCACCTTCGTGTCGCATGAAAATAAATTTCAACAGGTTGTCCTCTGCTTTCATACCAGTACGGGGTTTAAAAGTGTCCCCATGAAACGCCGAGTGCAACGTGGTAGACAAGGCCGGGCTCTAACAAACCGCTACATAGAATGCCTTAACGAAATTAACTCAATTTCAGTATTAAACATCTCGTGTCCCACACGGAGTCTGGCCGTTTACCATTCAAATACCCACATCAATCAGAATAAACAATATTACACAAAATATCGAAAAACATCAAATAGAGACATTCAACTCAAGAAATACTTATTTATTCATGTTTCGTGCCAATGATAACCTTTGCCTGTTTGAGAACAATCAGTTTACCAAAATGAATGTTTAAAACATAATGCCATTTCACTATGGCTTCTCGACTTCAGATTGTACAGGAATTTATTCGTGCTTTAAATTGTCCTTGCCCAGCTATGTCTATGGAATCGCTAACCTGCACTTCTTTTATTCTGAGCACGAATGCTTCTAAAACCATCTTTGATAGCATCCACGTCGACTATTTTTATCTTATTCTGTTTCTGCCTGAGAGGTTTCTCTTAAGTCAAATACATACTTCCTTTTCATGAAGTGAATCAAAGAATCAGTACACGATCAAGCAGCCTTTATGTCATCGGCTGACATGAAATAAACAGTGCAGAAAGCTTAAAGATCCGAAAGTGGAATCAAAAGAGCTGTGTAAATTGGCTTTCTACGTATGTCGATGCTGGGCGGCGTCGTTCGTCACATAGAATATCCGAGGGTATGGTCTCGCGTTATGTAACCACGCCACCGTGCTGTCTGTTTGAGCAGATTTAATATTGCAACTAATTCTGATCGGTTCGTGTCTTTTCTGAGACGCAGAGGCTTAGCTCTCTGTCAAACGTTCATTTAAAAGAAGATTAGAATCGAGTACTTTTGACCCTCGCTTTGCTTGATGTCACACGTACGTTTTGTCTTGGCACGTAATGTCTGAGAACGATGGACATTGTCTCGGCAAAGACCCTTGGTTATAGCAGTGGTAGAAGATCAAGAGATGAATATCGCTCTAAAATTTACGTTTGGGCTCTAAATGTGAACCTTGGAGGTAATTAAAATCTTGTCTTGGCCCACGTCGACGGCAATATTTGCCTCAAAGACTTCTCCCTCGGCTGTGGTCAATGGACGCCAGAGCGATCAACGCTTTGCCAATAATCAGTATGCAATAATCGTGCGGCTAATATCCACTATAATTGAGATATTATGCGAATTGTATTGACTCTCATCGAACCAAACGCCATGAACGTTAGTCAATATTACCACTATCGACGGTAGGGGCTTGATTCTGGTAGCTGCGATCAAGATGCTGTGGTCAGATGTTGCAGCCATTGCTAAGCCGGAGAACGCGAACTAACCTTCGTTCGCATGTGCTACACTGATGTTTTCCAGTAAACATTCAGATCAAAATGAGAACAAGAAGTTCAGTTCGCACAACCAATGAAAATGTCATGAGAATAATTCACTGCCCTTCTTTTTGTCATTTTTCACGAGTTCTTCCGAAATAAATTAGCTGCCTTTACATGTATTTTATATCTGTGATGATGCATACGCCCGATACACGGCCGTTTCCTTGATGTTCTATTCAATGCCAATTTCATATTCCGGTTGTTATCAATCTACTGCGTGATTGTAAATAGTTTAATATTTTCCGTCTCTCTTGTCTATCTGAAATGTACTTGAAACAGGACATATTTAACTATATACAATCACGAAGTAGACTAATAACAACCGGTTTTTGAAAATGGCATTGAAAAGAACATCAAGGAAACTGTCTGTATCGGTGATATTCATCATAACAGATATGACGTGCATGTAGGCATTGCATCCAGAAAAACTCATCACAACAGACCTAGGCATGGCATGAGCCTCGTACGTGACACTCACTACATCAGATCTAGGCATAACATGAGCCTTGTACGTGACACTCACTACAACAGATCTAGGCATAACATGAGCCTTGTACGTGACACTAACTACAACAGATCTAGGCATAACATGAGCCTTGTACGTGACACTCACTACAACAGATCTAGGCATAACATGAGCCTTGTACGTGACACTCACTACAACAGATCTAGGCATAACTTGAGCCTTGTACGTGACACTCACTACAACAGATCTAGGCATAACTTGAGCCTTGTACGTGACACTCACTACACCAGATCTAGGCATAACTTGAGCCTTGTACGTGACACTCACTACAACAGATCTAGGCATAACTTGAGCCTTGTACGTGACACTCACTACAACAGATCTAGGCATAACATGAGCCTTGTACGTGACACTCACTACAACAGATCTAGGCATAACTTGAGCCTTGTACGTGACACTCACTACATCAGATCTAGGCAAAACTTGAGCCTTGTACGTGACACTCACTACAACAGCTCAAGGTATAACATAAGCCTTGACTGACTCACTTCATCAGATCTAATCATTAGAAAAAACTTGTATTCGACTGACTCGATCTCCGCATGCCGGCATGATCCAAAACTTTTAAACTTTTGGACAACAAAGTTTCATTTATCCAATCGATGAAACATTTTCCTCTGTTTCCTTCCTCCTTATGGACTTTTTATCTACCCTGCAAACCTTCCAACAATGCTTTCGTAATGGACGTTTCTAATTCTTTTCCCTTACATTTAATACAGTGTTATTTTTGAATGCGTTGTTACTGACATCGTCAGTGCGTGAAATAAGTTTCAAGAAAGAAAAAAAATATTGAGAAGAAAATAGACATCAGAAGTTGTCACTCTAATAGCGATAATGGAACAGATATAGCTAACAAGCGCCGGGAAATAGCATCCGTAATTAGCCGCATTATTTCGTTAAAAAGACGAAATATGAAACCAATAATGAAAGAAAGCTAAAGTGATAGACAATGTGATTGATCAAAAATATCAATTTCCTATTTCTTCCGATGCTGTGAGTGTTTACTCGAATGACGTGTATGTCATTGAAATGTTCGCTTTTGATGAAAACAGATTTAATGAAACGGGACAATAACAGTACGAAGTGAATTAAACACGGTTCTTTGCGCTTATTATTGGCCCCTTGGCGAAGCAAGAAAAAACATGAACATTGAATAACGATCCGCCGTTTCAGACGGCGGTCACATTATGTCTAATAATCAATTTCCTTCCAACAATAATGTCAGAGTTTATTTTTAACCACGTTTTTCAAAAACAATCAAACTCGCGAAAACTTTGGCAGTTATTTCCATCAACTTGTAAAGTTCCCACCAATGAAATATCTCTCCAAGCGATGAGGAACATGTTTTCGTCTAGAAATAGAAGACGTAGTAAAACAGTCTGAGCGAAAACAAACAGTTTGAAAATACCAGTTTATGACTTAACGTTTTCTCCACTGCTGTGCACTTGGAAAGCGACATGCTCTTAAAGAAGCCCTACTAATCACTTGCGGAATTTACAATCAGAAATGGACCGTTGGACGACTTTAAGTGCCAAGGGTAACATCTACGTCTGCAAAAAATGACTTTGTCATAAACTTCCGTCACGCGCGGTAGCATGCCTTAAAATGTACAACCCTAGGATTCGGGGTTAGAATAGGTTCTGGGGATCACATGGTTGTCATTAAAAGAGCCGACAAAAAAGGGGATTGGGTGGTCAGTGAGTGAGTGAGTGAGTTTGGTTTTACGCCGCTTTTAGCAATATTCCAGCAATATCACGGCGTGGGACACCAGAAATGGGCTTCACACATTGTGTCTTCGGCGTGACGAGCGAACGCTTTAACAACTAGGCTACCCGACCGCCCCGATTGGGTGGTTAGGCTATATGACTTGGTTGACTTTATATCTCCATTACGTGGATATTGACACTTTGCTAACACCTGGTGTCGTCATTGATTTTCAGTGATCCATTCGTACAATGTTCACTCTGTTTTGCTTTTTACGCCCAATGGAATCTGTTTTGTGGCATATTTCAGACTGGTTATTCTCTGGCGTTGTCTTACAGGGTTTGTGACTAACATACCTCTGATCCATTTCACGACTAACATACCATGACCTATTTCACGACTAACATACCTCTGATCCATTTCACGACTAACATACCATGACCTATTTCACGACTAACTCACCTCTGATCCATTTCACGACTAACATACCTCTGATCCATTTCACGACTTACATACCATGACCTATTTCACGACTAACACACCTCTGATCCATTTCACGACTAACATACCTCTGATCCATTTCACGACTAACACACCTCTGATCCATTTCACGACTAACATACCTCTGATCCATTTCACGACTTACATACCATGACCTATTTCACGACTAACATACCTCTGATCCATTTCACGACTAACATACCATGACCTATTTCACGACTAACATACCTCTGACCTATTTCACGACTAACATACCCCTGATCCATTTCACGACTAACATACCATGACCTATTTCACGACTAACATACCTATGCTCCATTTCACGACTAACATACCATGACCTATTTCACGACTAACATACCATGACCTATTTCACGACTAACATACCTCTGATCCATTTCACGACTCACATACTATGACCTATCTCACGACTAACATACCTATGATCCATTTCACGACTAACATACCATGACCTATTTCACGACTAACATACCATGACCTATTTCACGACTAACATACCTCTGATCCATTTCACGACTAACATACCTCTGACCTATTTCACGACTAACATACTATGACCCCATTTCACGACTAACATACCATGACATATTTCACGACTAACATACCTATGATCCATTTCACGACTAACATACTATGACCTATTTCACGACTTACATATCTCTGATCCATTTCACGACTAACATACCATGACCTATTTCACGACTAACATACCTCTGATCCATTTCACGACTAACATACCATGACCTATTTCACGACTAACTCACCTCTGATCCATTTCACGACTAACATACCTCTGATCCATTTCACGACTTACATACCATGACCTATTTCACGACTAACACACCTCTGATCCATTTCACGACTAACATACCTCTGATCCATTTCACGACTAACACACCTCTGATCCATTTCACGACTAACATACCTCTGATCCATTTCACGACTTACATACCATGACCTATTTCACGACTAACACACCTCTGATCCATTTCACGACTAACATACCTCTGATCCATTTCACGACTTACATACCATGAACTATTTCACGACTAACATACCTCTGATCCATTTCACGACTAACATACCATGACCTATTTCACGACTAACATACCTCTGACCTATTTCACGACTAACATACCCCTGATCCATTTCACGACTAACATACCATGACATATTTCACGACTCACATACCTATGATCCATTTCACGACTAACATACCATGACCTATTTCACGACTAACATACCATGACCTATTTCACGACTAACATACCTCTGATCCATTTCACGACTAACATACTATGACCTATTTCACGACTAACATACCTATGATCCATTTCACGACTAACATACCATGACCTATTTCACGACTAACATACCATGACCTATTTCACGACTAACATACCTCTGATCCATTTCACGACTGACATACTATGACCTATTTCACGACTAACATACCATGACCTATTTCACGACTAACATACCTCTGATCCATTTCACGACTAACATACTATGACCTATTTCACGACTAACATACCATGACCTATTTCACGACTAACATACCTCTGATCCATTTCACGACTAACATACCATGACCCTTTTCACGATTAACATACCTCTCATCCATTTCACGACTAACATACCTCTGATCCATTTCACGACTAACATACCATGACCTATTTCACGACTAACATACCTCTGATCCATTTCACGACTAACATACATGTACCATGACCTATTTCACGACTAACATACCTCTGACCTATTTCACGACTAACATACTATGACCCCATTTCACGACTAACATACCATGACATATTTCACGACTAACATACCTATGATCCATTTCACGACTAACATACTATGACCTATTTCACGACTTACATACCTCTGACCCATTTCACGACTAACATACCATGACCTATTTCACGACTAACATACCTCTGATCCATTTCACGACTAACATACCTCTGATCCATTTCACGACTAACATACCATGAACTATTTCACGACTAACATACCTCTCATCTATTTCACGAATAACATACCCCTGATCTTTTTCCCGATTTTACATACCCCCTGATATATTCCAAGACTTCCAACCCACTAATCTATATCACGACTAACATACCATGACCCTTTTCACGACTAACATACCTCTCATCCATTTCACGAATAACATAACCCTGATCTTTTTCACGATTTTACATACCCCCTAAATTAATACAAGACTTCCAACCCGCTAATCTATTTCATGACTAACATACCCCCTGATATATTTCACGACTAACACTACCGGATACAGCCCGCGACTTACACATCCCCTGAAGACGGTTTACCTATCACTGCAGCGAAATCATAAAACTGTCCTATAAGGTAGGTATCGGTTATCGATCCTTTGTCATGAACTTTCAAAACGCCGACATATGCCGAAATAAAGTGAGTGAGTGAGTGAGTTGGGTATAACGCCGCTTTTAACAGTATTGCTGTTATATCGCGGCGTGTCAGCTTAATGTGGGAGGAAAGCCCGAGTTGACGCAGGTCTCAGACGTTTACCACTTCGGTGAAACCCATGATCACGGGTATGGTGCTGACAACCCTTGAAATATAATCAGGGCAAACTGGGAGTGGAACCCACAATCATAGGTTTGTGGCGTGCCCAAGGGACGCAACTCTGCACTGCGAATCGCGGCGCTTTAACGACTGGGCCACCCGTGCCCCGCCGAAATAAATAATAGGAAACATTACTTTTATATTTCTCTTTGGAAACCAACGCTGTGGAACCTCCTTTACACTTCCGTTACCAAAATATGAACTGAGCAAGGCAAGGAATCAGATCAACGCTGGTGTTATCTAAGACAATGTACAAGAGACAACACTTGATAGATGATAGTAACTTAAATTATTCCCATTTATTGACATATCCTCCCAAGATAGCAACCGTACCGGGAAGCTGTTCTCTACCTTGAAGTATTGCTCCTGCAACGTACCAAACCCGAATCTGCCAGACGCGTTCAGCACCAAAGGTGCATTCCCTGTTTGCAGCCTATCAATAGTATACGGAAGCGGTGTCTTAGGGTACCACAATTTAATATTCCCGGGAGGGGCCTGGAGAAACAGTGGGACTAACATACCCTCAGATATATTTCACGACTAACATACCCCCAGATATATTTCACGACTAAAATATCCCCTTACATAGCTCACGACTACCATACCACCTGAAATAGCCCACGACTAACATTTACGACGCATACTGTTTAGAAAGATACAGCGATATCTACCAAATACCCAAGTTTATTGCTTTGTGTCACCATGCATGTGTTGCTGGTACGTGTTACTGAACAACTTCTTCATACTCGTCATGCCTGGGAAAGTATTATGTTCCCAAAAATGCTTGGGAAAATAGGTCCTCAAAAACATTAATGGTTCACTGGGCGTTTTTTTATGAAAATCGGGATCGGGTGGCCGGGCTCGCTGACTTGGTTAATGCATGTCATCGGTCCCAATTGCGTGGATCGATGCTTATGATATCAATCACTGGATTGTCTGGTCCAGAATCGATTATTTACAGACCGCCGTCATATAGCTGGACTATTGCTGAGTGCGGCGTTAAACAACAAACAAAACAAAAAATATTCTGATATTGCTGTGGCCGTTCCGTCATAAAAAATATTCAGATTTTGCTGAGGGTGCGTATAACCACATTGGCACAAACTCGCTTATGATAGTGCCAGATATGTCACAAATCCCTCACTATCCAACCTCTTACTATCCAACCCCTTACTATTTACACTGTTCACCTTGATACCCTTCGTTTAAAGACCTCCAACAAGTTTTTCGTGTATGTAAGCAAACAGCCCCGGGTAGGTATAGAAAGCTAGAAATAGCATTCGATGTCGGACTGCTTACACAGTTGTAAATGCATAGCTAATCAGCTGTATATATTGGATCAAAGATGATAGACATAAAACTAGCATTTAATGCCCTGTACACGGTGCCCTCTCATGTCAAAGGGAACATTTCATAACACGAACTGCGTTTGAGAGGGAAGGTGGGCCAACGTTGTCCTCACGGACAAAATGGGTTATGCATGATTAATACTTTCTGTATAGAATGGCAATAAGGCGTGATGAGTTGGCAAATATTTTCTTTGCCTAAAGCTTTAACAAATGCGATCGCAGGGCCTGCAGTGTCAAGTATACATGGCCCCCTGCCGAGCCGTCAAGTCAGCATGAATCACCCTGCTGTGTCTACATTTGTAAGACAGACATACGAGAGCTCCTCCCCAACCAGAACACATCTACATAGTATGTGCCAACATAAGTCTGACATATGGACAGGATTAACTAAAGCAAACCCGTTCCTCGCCTGCTCATCCGAACTGTAGAAAACATCTCTCTAGATTCCTACAATACGGGTAATAAAGCCGAAAAACACTTACAGTTGGATGTTTGTGTTACCAAAACGAGTCGACCGTTCTTATGCTGGTTCCAATGTTGGAACGCTCATCTAAATGTGCGCTTTTGAAATACATGAACCAAAACGTTGCCATGCCAATTAAGTGTGGATATAGTTACCCGCCCTTGCTTTTAAAATACTCTACTTCAAAGAAGTTAAAGTGCACCAGATACGTTCATATTTACTTAATCGTGTGTTCTTAAACTTCTTATCAGTAGTACATAGGGTAAACAAAAGCGACAAAATCGTGTCTATAGTCATGTCCATATTCATGTCCATATTAGTGATTGAGTATGGTTTTACGCCGCTTTTCATGTCCATATAAGAAACAGAGGGTCGATTGAAGGATTTCGCCCCAATCGTGAGCATGTGCTTATGAATCACTATCAAATAGGGATGAGACCAGAAGTTCGCTTGACAAATGTGATTGAAAACTGAATACCCATAGCCCTTAAAAGCTGAAAACTAGTTACGTGAAATATTTTATACAAAATGTCAAAGTGCTCACACACAAAAGTCATTATCAGATCATGGTCTTGCTCGTGTTTCACCAAAGAGGTAATTTAAACAACTAAGACTTGTACATTTCTAGCTTTCCTCCCATATGAAGCCCGCACCTTGATATAACCAAATTGTGGTTGAAACTCCCTCCATCATTATCAGATACTAGTCATCTAAAACACAACTGGCCCTGATGTTATTCTATTGACGAATGTCAATAGGAGCTCTTCTGTACAAATATGTAAAATAGTGTGCTTTGTGATATGAGCCACGACATACTCCAAGCTGTCGCATGTCAAAATGACAGATAGAATCCAAATAAACAAGAACAAATAAATACATGTATGTGCTTGTCAAGCCGCTAAGTGCCAGTAATATATAGCGTATTTATACAAACAGAACCTGATTCATCCGGAACACTCGAAACATAAGCCAAAGGTCAGCAAAGGTCTTGTTTTCACATACCTCCATATTACCCCTTACGTGCTTAACATTTATCGTTAATGCCGAGACCCGTGAATATTCCAAGGTAGAATAGGTCTTCAGCACCCCATGCTTGCCGCAAAAGGTGACTATGCTTGTTGTAAAAGGCGACTAACGGGATCGGGTGGTCAGGCTCGCTGACTTGGTTGATGCATGTCATTGATCTCAATTGCTTTGATCGATGCTCATGATATTAATGACTGGATTGTCTGGTCCAGACTCGATTCTTTAAAGACCGCCGTCATATAGCTGGAATATTGCTGAGTGCGGCGTTAAACAACAAATCAACGTTAATGCCGAACATTGTAAATTGAAAACAGAAAGTCAATGGGCTATTCCGGGTTGGTAATGCGCCGATTTGCAATGGAACAGTTTTATGTTTTAACATATGATGTTTGAATACTTATTTATAGATCAATAAGTACGCGAGTTCGTCGGGGTTTAATGCCGTCATTCAAAAACAGCAGATGGCGAATACCTGGAATGGTTTCCGTGATCTGTACTTGCGTTCACACTAAAAACTGTGGTTTGTCTGTTTGTTTTTTAACTCAACACTCAGCAATATTACAGCGGCGGGCTGTAAATATTCGAGTTTTGACGAGACAATCATGTGATTGACATCATAAGCATCGATCTATGCAATTAGGATACGATGACATGCATCAACTAAGCGAACCTGACTACCCGATCCCCCAGTCGCCTCCTACGGCAAGCATGGGTTGTTGAAGACCCATTCCACCCCGGATCTTCACAGGTCACTTGAAACTGATTGTCATTTAGGATTTTTTAATGTCGATTTGAATAATATTTCAGTGATATGTTTCAGCTTAATGTGTAAAGCACAATATTATCCTGGTCTTGACAACACTGTCAGTGAGTGAGTGAGTTCGGTTTTACGCCGCTTTAAGCAATATTCCATCAATATCACGGTGCGGGACACCCAAATGGGAAATCGAACTTTGGCCTGACGAGCGAACGCTTTAACCACCAGGCTACCCCACCGGCCCTACAAGGCTGTGAAACCCACGAGCACGTGTACGCTGATTAAAAACATAACCAGGCCCCATCTGGACTTCGAACCACGATCGTACGTTTCTGGCATGCTTAAGAATGGGTGAGTGAGTTGGGTTTAACGCCGCTTTTAACAGTATTCCAGTTATATCGCGGCGTGACAGCTTAATGTGGGAGGAAAGCCCGAAGTGATGCAGGTCTCGGACGTTTACCACTTCGGTGAAACCGACGAGCACGGGTATGGTGCTGACAAACCTAGAAACATAGTCGGAGCGAATCGGGATTCGAACCCACAATCATGGTTTCTGGCGTGCCCAATGGACGCACAGCGAATCGATGTGCCTGAGACGACTGGGCCACCCGTGCATGCTTAAGAGACAGAAATCTGCATACTCAATTGCAGCTCCATAGTCGACTTGACCTTCCCCGTCCGCTCAAAACATTGTCTTCTAAGTTGTGAGCAAATGTTCTATTCCCAGTGTTAGTCATTGAGCCATGCGTACATCATCCGTACACCATGAGTTAATAAGACGTAGCTCATATTTCCTTCGCCATATTTTATTTACCTATAGTTGTATGTAAGCGCCCCTGATTGTGGCGCATATACTCTGAATGCAATTTTGTTCTTCCACATACGTATCTATTGAATCGGCTCTGGGTGCTTGATAGATTTAACTGTTGGCCGCATTAATACTTTATAAGCGTCCCGAGAACAAGAATATTCACCAATGTCTACAAATTCATACCTAAACAAGAACCACATCAAACGCACTTCTGGACTGACAGACATGATTACAAAGTATTGAAAACATGTAAAAGGACCCATTTGACTACTCTGGACAACAGGTGATATAACACGTTCTATCGACCCCATGGGATATACACATATGAAGACAGGTGCGGGCGTTCTGTAGACATTTCGCCTTTCAAATTGTCCCCGGATCAATGACTGGCATTTCTTGTATGGGAACGCAAAGCGTACATAACGCCGCTTCCATTTGTGCAATATGAGCTGGCTCGGTGAGGATTTAATTGGCTTTTCCACCTGTACTGTCAGTCTCGTTCAAAGACGCGAGATGCGATACTAATAGAAGTCCAAGTCAGTGATTGGACAGAGCAGATACTGTATCAATATGATGGTCTCCCCGTGCCTGCTGCAGGCGTTCCTTGTCGACTAAATACAATTAGTGTGACTGAAAAAACACACATCCGACGATCATCGATAGTAAGCACAACGATAAGAAGCTTTGCTAATGTACGATCGTTGTTTGTAGGTGTTAAAGAAATAATGTGTAAACAGTAATAATGCTGACATTACTCAACGATGTCAATTTGTTGAACTAATTATTGATATGATTTACCTTGGGAAAATTTGTCAGTACGTTTTGTAGGATTTGTTTGGACATCGAACTGACAAAAACCTGACGGACATTTGCGGTAGTTTTTCGCTATAATCAATCGATGTATCCGATCAGTTGGGATGCTCTTGTGGTACATTACGTATGTCAAGTATCACAAATCGATGTATATTTACAAATCATTTGTAATTAGTGTGCAATTAGGCTCATGACCAGACATTATCACAACAGTCGAAGTGTATCAGGTGAGGTGAGGTGAA
This sequence comes from Haliotis rufescens, assembly GCF_023055435.1. Lineage (NCBI taxonomy): Eukaryota > Metazoa > Mollusca > Gastropoda > Lepetellida > Haliotidae > Haliotis > Haliotis rufescens. Next base: position 8,570,583 of record NW_025964361.1, read on the forward strand.
ATGGGGTTTAACGTCGCGTCCAAGATTATAGCACTTATATAGCGACACGTGTGTGTGTGTGTGTGTGTGTGTGTGTGCTAGTCCGGACTGATGCCGATTTATAGTGCTAGCACACTGAGATACTATGCCGCAGTTTAACATGAATACCCCACTCAGACACAGTATACTGACCCCGAGCCGACCAGTCCTTGTTTTAGGCCCTTAATGCCAAGCGCCAGACAGGTTAACAACAAGTACCACCTTTTAACGTCTTTTGGTATGACGCAGCCGGGGATCGAACCCCGGACCTTCCGCTCTCCGGGCGGACGCTCTACCATTAGACCACGGAGGCGGTCAATATACCACAAATAGCAGAGGCATAACGTGACAGTGCTGAATTATGGTTACCAAGATTAACTCATTAAGCACACATGTCAGCCCATTTTACTGAAATATTACACATGTTTGTTTATGAAACACAAATAAACAGAAAAGTTGGCTAGGTATGGAGTGGTTTGTAATGTAGAAAACACCTGACACAACAATAAGCGATACTTTGCATGCCTAACAGCAAGTCTTTTTACATCACTGAATTTACTGTCTAGATAAAGCCTTGCATGCATAGAGGCAATTCCGAAATGGATCTTTTTGTTGAGTCGCATGAGATGCAGGATGGAAGCTGATTGGTATCACAGACGCTGTTGATAATAACCTATATGAGACTGCCGAGCATGAAACCAAAGCAGTGTCTGATCTAAACTTTGATGTTACGTTCTAAATGTGCCCTGCATATCTGTTCCGAGTCTTGCCCAGGTCCAAATGACATTAGAGCATAGAACATTCCAACCCTCTGTCCCCTACATTGCATGTTCAACATTTGCCGAACATAGAACTGACGATCATATGTACAGATAATACGTTCATGTCGGTTTGAATAAACATCAACGCCATAAACAAGTATCATAATGTTTGCACTTGTATCACTTAAATACTCACATAAATATAGTTCAAACAGATATATAACAACTACATACATGTATATAACGCTACCATCCATTGGATTGCTCCATTGGATCGTATGCAATAAACGGTCAATGACTACATACGTTACTCTAGAATATAAGTGAGTTAGTGAGTTGGGTTTAACGCCGCTTATAACATTATTCCAGGTATATCGCGGCGTGTCAGCTTAATGTGGGAGGAAAGCCCGAAACTGATGCAGGTCTCAGACGTTTACCACTTTGATGAAACCCACGAGCACGGGTATGGTGCTGACAAACCTAGAAACATAATCGGAACGAACAGGGATTCGAACCCACAATCATAGGTTTCTGGCGTGCCCAAGGGACGCAACTCTGCACAGCGAATCGCGGCGCCTTAGACGACGGAGGTACATAGTGATTGGTCACATGATGGTGTATTAGTTTAGCATTGGAGGAAAACACAAGGAGCACATCCGGATTCGTTTGCTGCTTTGGCGAGCTCCGGTTGAACACTGACAGATAAAGGATCATAATTGGAACAAGTCTAAGACTCGGAAACTCAACCAACGGATCACGGCAAAAATGAGCATGAAACTGCGATTTTTCAAAGCAGTGAGCCACCCGTGTCTCACAGGTAGAGCGAAAAACTAGACCGCTGATTAGGAATACATTGTAGATAAATTAGAACCCTGTTCTAGAATCAGGAAGGATTTGCCCAATTCTCCAATCAATATGTGAAGCTACAAAGTAATCTCTCCCCCGTTTATCCCAATAACAAGAGCACAGGATGACTGTTTCCTCGAGAGGTTCTCAGGAGGGACATTCACAGCAAATGACAAATTCGTTATCAACTCTCATCTAGTCTCCATACACTAGGTCATGTCTGCAAATCCCAGTCTAGTTAGGTCCTCATCGTGATCAATCCAACTTGACTGTCTCCCTTATCGGAACCTACTCCAGCCCAGTGGGAAGGTGTGTCGAAGGGAGATTCCAACCACCCAGCAGGTCGTGCTCGATCTCCAGCCCCTCAATGCTCAAACTCCAATCTTTGAAAGATGAACGCGCTCCTTGTCGTCAAGTACCCTGTCCAAGGACTCTCCCTTTAACATTGTTACAGCCCCTTTACACGTGGAATTCTGGGATAATGTCAAGTCGATCATCAGGCACGTTGAGGTGTCATTTCACGAGCAGAAGAGGACAGAATGGAAAATACTTGTCCCTCACCGAGGCTCAAGTGCGATCATTACTACACTGAGTGACATAACCCTCATATTTCTATTATACTGAGTGTCCATTCTGAGTGCTTGTCAGCTCGTATCGACGTTTCTATGATTTAATATAAGGAAATGTCTCTAACTTGACGTCCAAAATAATCGGCTATGGTATTGCAGGAACCTACATCATTAATGTACCGACGTAACATATATATGCAATAATCACCACCTATTTACAGAATGGCATGCGTTCATAGACATTCCTGGGTCTAACTTATATATAAAGTGAGTGAGTGTATATGGTTTTATGCCGCTTTTAGCAATATTCCAGCAATATCACGGCGGGGGACACCGCCAAACGCCTCCAGAATGTCCGCTGCTGGTAGTTCTGACAACCACAAACGAACACACACTGATATCAAATTGTTAAATTGTACATCAACCATCAAAATACAAGTCAACCACAACAGTCAACGCATAAAGAGCACCGATCCTCGGAATATCTCGATACGATGACAGACAATCAGCCTAGTCACTGCGCCGGGCACGCCGAGCATCCCGAGCCTTGTTGTAACCTGAAATCTCCATTGTGGTGTCAGTGAGTGAGTGAGTATGGTTTTACGCCGCTTTTAGCAATTTCCAGCAATATCACGACGGGGGACACCATAAATGGGCTTCACACATTGTACCCTTGTCGGGAATCGAACCCGGGTCTTCGGCGTGACGAGCGCTCGCTTTAACCACTAGGCTACCCTACCGCCCCTTTATTTATGAAAGCATCACGTTTTAAGATGCCTCAGATGTTTGTTTTTTTCCAGAGCATTTTACAAGATTAGTAGACAATTTAAAGTCACTAAGTGGTATTGGACTTAATGACACTTTTAGCAGTTTTTCAATATAATCACCACTGACTGATACATCGCTGATGTGGAGGAAAGCACTTAGGCCATGCAACTTGCGGAGCTTACCACTTCAGTTAACTTTACAAGCACCATGATGTTGTGGACAAGCTAAGGGAAAGAAATGAATCACATCTTTGAGATTGCGTATTGCTGTAAAAATACTGCATGTATATGTGCTTTCTTGCAACCTTTTAACTGTGTACCAGGGAAGTCAATCCGGCATTGATTGAAGGTTTTTAAAAAAATGAATTTTGCAGAGGTGTCTGCCTGTTAAAGTCAGTGAGTGAGTTTGACAGTGGTAATCAAGTGATTGACATCATGAGCATCGATTCACGCAATTGGGATATGATATCATGCATCGACCAAATCAGCAAGCCTGACCACCCGATCCGCAGATATGTATATACCTAGTACCCCGCACATTTAGTCTTGTCCAAGCCACCAGTTGCCTTTCAATTGCCATGTTTAACCCATTACAAATTATTAAAACTAAACCACTTTTTATCTGAAGGTGTTTGTCTTCGCCATTCCAATATTCAAATATTACTGAGCGAGGCTACGAGATTTAGTGCGACTCAGTTTGGTTTAAAGCCACTTTGAACACTCAGAATTTCAGTTATACAAAAAAAACGAAATTCGAACCGGGATTCGAAAATAGATGCATAGGTTTCTGGCATGCCCATTGCATCTCTGCACCACATATTTGGGCGTCTTAGACGACTGGGTAACCCGTGTCATCAGGCCTAATGTTGATTCGTATTTGCATTTATCAGTTGTGTTTGTTTCTTGATGTGGGAGGCAAGTAATGACCCTCCTGGTCGAAATGTCAATAAACACTTGCTAGGAACATGTTGTATCCAAGCAGCATACAAATTGGCAAGGACCAACGTGAGTGGGAATTGATTTGATTCTCATGTTTTATTCACTATTACATACGGTCCCAACATTTTCTGTCTTTGATGGAACCACATGTATCAGTATCGGTGCCTAGTGGAGGGTAGTCTGTCCACAGGTGGACAAAATACGTTAATCGTCCTGTGCTTAGAACCCCAGGACTTGCTTGTGGAATATTGCTGACTGCGTCCTTCAACACTATGAAGGAATGTCAGTGTGCGCAGCAATGTAACTGCTTACAAAACGGTTTTTCAAATTCAAATCTCGGAAATCATCTGAACTTTCCATTGCAGTGAAAAGGTCTATTTTCAGTCCGAAGTCTGTAGTGTTCACAATGGCGACGTGAATCATTATAAAAGGTTGATTAATAATATTAAACAATCCAATTTCGAGTGAGGGAGGGAGTATTGTTTTACGCCGCGTTAGCAATAATCCAGCAATATCACGGTTCAGGACACCACAAATGGGCTTCACACATTGTACCCATGTCGGGAATCGAACCCGGGTCTTCGGCGTGACGAGCGAACGTTTTAACCACTAGGCTACCCGACCGCCCCCAAAATCAAATTTCGAAATAATCGATGTCTTTTTTCCATTTTTGGGTGTTCTTTAGTGAATTAACCACAGAGAGGCGGTCATGATTCCATGTCCTTTTGATCATCTGGTTATCTGCGACAACTGCGACATTTGGTCACAAGATCGTAAATCACTCCAACTACAATACATTGCCTTCTTTAATCAAGTGTTTGTCGTGAAAGAAGCAGCTTAACTTATACCAGGGCAATATTCTTCGAAAGAAATTGAGTGATCAAAAATCTTGACAGCATTTGCCTTCAAGTAAACGTGGGTCGTGACCATTGATGGTCGCCTACCACAGCAGTAATCCAGTGATTGACATCTTGAGCATCGATCCACGCTTTTGGAATACGATGACCTGCTTCAACAAAGTCAGCGAGCCTGACCACCCGATCTGTTAGTTGCCTCTTACATCAAGCATGCATAGCTGCCTTTTAGGGCCTTTTAGGGCCTTTTAGGGCTGAAGGCCTGTTCTACCCCGGATCTTCACGGTTCTACAAATGTGTACTAATTAGGTTGAACACTATGATGAAGTCAGTCTATTCACTCTTTCTCTGTGTGTCCTGCACTGGATCAAGTGATGCGTAGGGATTACAGAACAAAGTCTTTGAACCGAAACTGTGCTGATGGTGTATAGTATCGATACTTAATGCCTTATACAAAAACGGTAAACGTGCGGGAATGATAACTGAAGGTTTATAATGTACACATCCAGGCTTTACTAGAGATTACCAGGAACTGGACAGAATTTCAGTTCTATCACTTAATGTGGGAGGAAAGGAATGAAGCTCTTGGATGTGTTCCAGTCATAGGAAACCCAGGCGCAAGGATGTGATGCTGAAAGATCAAGGTCTAGATCAGGGCGAATCTGGGATTCTAACCAACGAATGCTTAGAGATGCAACTCTGTACAAGTGCGGGGGCACGGGTGGCCCAGTCGTCTAAGGCGCCGCGATTCGCTGTGCAGAGTTGCGTCCCTTGGACACGCCAGAAACCTATGATTGTGGGTCCGAATCCCGGTTCGCCCCGATTATGTTTCTAGGTTTGTCAGCACCATACCCGTGCTCGTGGGTTTCACCGAAGTGGTAAACGTCTGAGACCTGCATCACTTCGGGCTTTCCTCCCACATTAAGCTGACACGCCGTGATATAACTGGAATAATGTTAAAAGCGGCGTTAAACCCAACTCACTCACTCACTCGCTGTACAAGTGCAGTGCCACGGGGCACATCAGTGGAGAAAAATGGAGACGCTTATGTGATGACCATGAGCACACACAAACAGGTTTCAGACCTAACACATTTATGCGCAGTGGTGCCCAGCATCCTTTGTTTCCCGATCAGATGCAAGTGCACATGCATAATTTCTTCCCGAGATGTAAACTCACCCATTCAATCGGCTCACTCATGATCACACAAACACAGAGACGCACCGTCGAAATCAACCATCAGTCCGGACTCGACACACATCGTCCAAAAGCAGAGCCTTAGTTTGCCTGGAGATATGCACTAGACAAAGGGAATTTCATCTACCAGATCAAAGCATCCCAACCGAAGCTGATTGGAGCTTGGAGAGTGTTGTAATTACTGCAGCGTCTTTCAATGTATCTAATAAGATACACACTAAGGCTTGGACTGGCTGTATGGTGCGGGGCTGATGGAAGCGGACAGATTTGTTAACTAAGATGATAGAGTCCCTTGCAGCGATGTAACAATACACAGATGGTCGATAGTTATTGTATGGGGGCTGTTATGACGAGAACGGGCCACTGTTGCTGCTGAAATTGCAATCAGCCAAGTTTTCCCGCTTGTGGAAATACCTTCTTTAAACAAAAATGATTAATGGCTGTTCGATGCTTCTATAGAAATGTATGAAGCAGCCTCATTTGGCTTCGAAAGTATAAATGTAATTGGTAACGATCGTAGTTACGGGTTTTGAAGTGAATGGCAACATCCATGCTTTATGATTGCGGATGATTGACACCAAATCTTAATTTGGTTTAACTGGAGCTGGTGTATACCCTTACGTTTAGTGTAGACCAGACATATCAGGCCATATTCATAACCGTCCATCATAGTGAAAACATGATGCATGCGTACATCGGTACTCATTTGAATTCTGTTGGAGCTCGTTTAACCTGCAAGTTGGTTGGTTGGATTGTTGTTTTATGCCGCACTCAGCAATATTCCAGCTATATGACGGCGGTCTGTAGATAATCGAGTCTGGTCCAGACAATCCAGTCATTAATATCATGAGCATCGATCCACGCAATTGGGATCGATGACATGTCAGCGAGCCTGACCACCCGATCCCGTTAGTCGCCTTTTACGACAAGCATAGTCACCTTTTGCGGCAAGCATGGGGTGCTGAAGACCTATTCTACCCCGGAATCTTCACGGGTCTGAACCGTGGTACTGTTTACTGGATCATCCATGAACAATCATTTATTGAAAAAAAGTAATAATCGTTCAGACTCTTGAAATCACAGCCTGTATCCCTCACCCTGATGTGATTTCGACCGGCCAATACCAAGAGCTTATTAAAAGATAGGTCAGTAGGACACGACGAACAAATATATGCTTGAGTGTACTCATTAACGTGTCGTGAGTTCAAATCAGAAGACATTACTGACTTCTTCCACTTTAATTTGAAACTTGATTGCTTGGTTCCCTGTTTGGGGGCAGTGTAGAAAATTATTCGTCTTGTTTCAGAATCTGGACGGGTCCCAAAAGACAGCACCAAGTCAGCGTTAGTAGGTGATGTGCGCCCTGGTCGTGTTAACAGGTTAGCTGATTGCGAGCGGCTGGCGGCCTGCTCCGACTGCAATAATTGCCATATTACACCTGGGAGCTGGAGTTTCAAAGGGAAGGTAATTTGTCGCTCAATTTGAGGATCATCAAAAGGTACGCAGATCTGGCCTCTTGTGGGAGTTCTATTGCAGGAAACAGACTCTTAGACAAGATTGCTGATCAATTGAGAAGGTCTCGCTGTCTATATTATTATAGTCTAGTGGTCACTGTTTGCTAAACATCACTACGTACATGCAGCAGTGCACCTTCAACACGTCCTTACATGATTGTTAGCAAAACACTTTCAACAAGTATTTTGGTTCAATACCAGCATCTTCAAACTCGTAATAACAGAGAATTATCCCCTGAGTTTAGGAATATTTCTTTGTCGCCATCATAGTTAAAACAATTTCTTCTTCATGAAACATTTAATATTATAGATTTGGGAGGTAAAACGAGAAAAATGAAGCTGAGAAAACTGAACGAATCGATTTATGATGCACCATTCCATTCAAATCGGGGGAACCAATTAGGTGAGTGAGTTAGGTTTAAGACTGCTTTGAAAAGTATTTCAGTGATATTATAACGTGTCAGTTTATGTTGGATGAAACCCTAACGGGAGACCGAGAATTTACTAAACACGTTGTACCATGTGGAGAATCAAACCCAGGTTTTCAGCGCCACAAGCCAACGTTTCAACCAGTAGGCTAGCCAACCAGTTTGATTTTTCTCGACTTTGCGATGGAGAGAACATGTTTTAAATGTGAGCCCCAAATGCTACAGTACTCTACAAAGACGCCTTCCCCTTGATCTCACTGGTGGGATGTCAGATCACCGATCATCTCTTGGCAGGTCATGGACATCTTCATCTGAGTGTGTTTTGTCCAACGCCTCTTTGAACAGTATTCCAGTTCATCTTCATCTGTCATCACGGGCATCATAGCTCCCACAGTGAGTGAGTGAGTAAGTTTGGTTTTACGCCGCTGTAAGAATATACCAGAAGTGTCAGGGCGGGATTTTCAGCAATAACATGGCACCAGAATTGATTTCACATGCTGTTGTACCCATGTATCAAGCTTGGTCTGCTTCCCCGCATATTTATCATTTGTGACACATTCTGACAGCCGAACACGATCATGGGCTTAACATAGAGGAATTGAACCCGACCCCAATTCACAATAAGAGTGAGTGAGTGAGTTGGGTTTTACGCCGCTTTTAACAGTATTACAGTTATATCGCGGCGTGTCAGCTTAATGTGGGAGGAAAGCCCGAAGTGATGCAGGTTTCAGACGTTTACCACTTCGGTGAAACCCACGAGCACGGGTATGGTGCTGACAAACCTAGAAACATAATCTGGGCGAACCGGGATTCGAACCCACAATCATAGGTTTCTGGCGTGTCCAAGGGACGCAACTCTGCACAGCGAATCGCGGCACCTTAGACGACTGGGCCACCCGTGCCCCCGCACTTGTACAGAGTTGCATCTCTAAGCATTCGTTGGTTAGAATCCCAGATTCGCCCTGATCTAGACCTTGATCTTTCAGCATCACATCCTTGCGCCTTGTTTTTCACATGACTGGAACACATCCAAAAGCTTCATTCCTTTCCTCCCACATTAAGTGATAGAACTGAAATTCTGTCCAGTTCCTGGTAATCTCTAGTAAAGCCTGGATGTGTACTTTATAAAATCTTCAGTTATCATTCCCGCATGTATACCGTTTTTGTATAAGGCATTAAGTATCGATACTATACACCATCAGCACAGTTTCGGTTCAAAGACTTTGTTCTGTAATCCCTACGCATCACTTGATCCAGTGCAGGACACACACAGAAAGAGTGAATGGACTGACTTCATCATAGTGTTCAAAGCCTGAAGTGATGAAGGTCTCAGACGTTTACCACTTCGGTGAAACCCACGAGCACGGGTATGGTGCTGACAAACCTAGAAACATAATCGGGGCGAACCGGGATTCGAACCCACAATCATAGGTTTCTGGCGTGCCCAAGGGACGCAACTCTGCACAGCGAATCGCGGCGCCTTAGACGACTGGGCCACCCGTGCCCCCATTTACAGTAAGAAACACAACACCCAATACCTACAAATATTTCTATCACCCTCCCCTCTGGTACGGACCGCGACATTAGACTCCAGAGAAATGTATGTGACCTTGTACCAACGTTGATTGATCACAAGGTGTAAGTAATTTTAAATTGTTGCATTCCAACAGCCCATCTGAAGCTAGATTTGAGCGATTCAGCGTAAAGAACTCCATGAAGCCATGTCGACTGGAACTCGATACCTTAGAACAGAGTAATTGGTGCTTGTTTATGAATTATTAATGTCCGCTAAGTTCAAGTTTCCAAATGTGTTTTTCGTGACGTCTTTGCGACTGAAGCAGGCGCATCTGCCCAATATCGACATCCCTTAAGCCATCTTGGCTGTGAAGACCTTGACAGCATTCTGTGCATGACCGATGTTCTTTACTCGGAATCAAACAGGGCGGTCTAAAAGAGTTGTCGAAGTCCAAAGAACCGACAATACCATTGCATTAGTATCGATCTGAAATTAGCTTGCCGTTTCTCACATTTCAGATGTCTGGATTGGGGATATGCTGATTTCACAGTCATGGTAGTACATCGTTTGGAGGTCACCAGGAGCTCATGTAAACGTCCCATCTCCCTGTAGCGGCTTATGACATACCTCATGCGACACTTCAGAAGTAGCACCAACATTGAAGTAGAATTCAAAATGGCGGGTATCTTGACGAAATGTACAATTCAAATTTTGCAAATATTTCGTTCAACATATCGGAAAACCTAACCACAAATAGTAATATCTTTCGTTGCATTATTGTGACGTAAGGGGTATAATTTAATGTGTATGTTGTGCTTTGTAGTTCTCAATACAAGGGTGGGTGGGTGCAGCTTCATCTCACAGTCGGTCATACTACGGGCATATCATGGCGGACTAGCCAGTACTGTGACAAAGAAGAGCTTCGAGGCCTGCCTTGTGACCCTAGTGTACATGAATGGTCATCAAACGATTTAAAGGGGTTACGAGCATGTCGTGGCAAAACTGGCGCTTGTGCAGAACCGATCGCCATGCTTGACTAGGTTTTATGTGCGAAACATAACCCCGTTGATATATCCTGAAGTCATTCAATGGATCAATACAAATACCAGCACTCCGTATTTGTTTCTTTGTTATTCAAAGCTGCCCCCAGCACAATTCCAGCTATTTACGGCCGTCTGTAAATAATCGAGACCAGACCTTCCAGTGATTGGCATCATGAGCCTCGATCTATAGCAATTAGGGTACGATAAAATGCATCGTCCAATTCAGCGAGTCTGACCACCTGATCCCGTTTGTCGCCTCTTACGACAAGCATGGGTTGCTGAAGACTAATTCTAACCCGAGTCTTCTAGGGCTTCTGCATGTGTACGCGGTGACATTAGCCCGTGACAATGGCTACCAGTGCAGTCCTCGAGTGAGAGTAACCTGTTGCATGTATTAGTATTGTCGACGTTGTTGTAATGTCTGCATATTGCTCACGTGTCCGTCAAAAAAAGAGCCACAAGGCTTGAATAGCGACGTGTGTGTGTGTGGCTGTTTGTACTTGTCCGGACTGATGCCGATTTATAGTGCCAGCTCACTGAGATACCATGCCGCAGTTTAACATGAATACTCCACTCAGACACTGACTCCGAGCCGACCAGTCCTTGTTTATCCCCTTAACGCCGAGGGCCAGGCAGGGTAGCAACAAGTACCATCTTTTAACGTATTTTAGTATGACGCGGCCGGGGATCGAACCCCGGACCTTCCACTCTGATTGTGGCTTTGGGTTCTGCCTGCTTGGTATATGGTATGGTATGGTACGGTACGTAACATGAATTACTTCAGGTGATCAAAGCGAAATATGTTGACCATTCCCTAGTGTTGTTTGTTTAATGTTTAACGCCGCACTCAGCAATATTCCGGCTATATGAAGGCGGTCTGTAAATAATCGAGTCTGGACCAGACAATCCAGTGATTGACATCATGAGCATCGATCCACGAAATTGGGATACGATGAAATGCATCAACCTGGCCACCCGACAAGACCACTCTCACGACAAGCATAGTCGCCTTTTACGGCAAGCATGGGTTGCTGAAGACCTATTCCTCCCCGGGTCTTCACGGGTCGGCTTTTACGGCAAGTATGGGTTGCTGAAGACCTATTCTTCCCCGGATCTGTTGTTTGGAGTTTATCGCCACATTAAGCATATTCCAGTTATATGATGACTGTAAATAACAGTAATTGATAACATCAGTATGGTCCCGTGCCATTAGGGTACAAAAAGTCTCAACACTCGATCCATTTCGTCGCCTTCAAGAATAATTTGCTGATCGATAGTGTGGAACCACCAATACTGACACACAATATGCTGGTTGAGAGCCTTGGTATTTTGCAAGGAGGCCATAAACGCCCAGCAATCTTTGGCTGCGACATTATATTCCCCTTTGATGATTACAAAATAGAGCCCGCTTCTGTACCAGAATGTACCACGGACAGCTAAGGTGAAATGGGGTTTAACTTCGTGTTCCAGGTTATTGCTCTTTGTTTGTTTGTTTGCTTGTTTTTTAACGCCGCACTCAGCAATATTCCAGCTATATGACGGCGGTCTGTAAATAATCGAGTCTGGACCAGACAATCCAGTGATTGACAGCATTAGCATCGATCATCGCAATTGGGATACGATGACATGTATCAACCAAGTCAGCGAGCCTGACCACCCGATCCCGGTAGTCGCCTTTTACGACAAGCATAGTCACCTTTTACGGCAAGCATGGGTTGCTGAAGACCTGGTCTACCCCGGAATCTTCACGGGTCTTATTGCTCTTAAATGGCGCTGTGCAAGTACGCGTTTTCGTGTTTGTCCATGCCTGGAGCACTGCCTGTTTGATAATGCCAGCCCCACTCAGATACCATGCGCAGTTGAACATGGATACCCCACTCAGATACAGTATACTGACTCCGAGCCGACCAGTCTTTGCGTTATCCGCTTAATGCCAAGCATCCGGTAGGGTAACAACAAGTGTCATCTTTTAACGTCTTGTGGCATGATGCGGCTAGGAGATCCAACCCCATCGACCTTTTTGTGATCTGGGCAGACGCTCTATCCATTAGACCACGGGGGCGTTCTTTCTTACATCAGTACCCCGTGGGGATTCCGAGGGCGACATGAGATCCAGTAACCTAAGCTTGACACCAGAGTCTGCTAAAATAGATAGGGATGAGGCTCGGTGACCTTGATTGCGAAACATCGTGAACCAATGCTGTGGATCATAGCTTATGCTTTCGGTAAATGATGTCACTCACTGGATTACTACTGTGGTAGGCGACCATCAATGGTCACGACCCACGTTGACTTCAAGGCAAATGCTGTCAAGATTCTTGATCGCTCAATTTCCCTGGTGTAAGTTAAGCTGCTTCTTTCACGAAAAACACTTGATTAAAGAAGGGAATGTATTGTAGTTGGGTTGTCTGGTCCAGACTCATTATTTACAGGACCCGTGAAGATCCGGGGTAGAATAGGTCTTCAGCAACCCACGCTTGCCGTAAAAATCGACTATGCTTGTCGCAAGAGGCGACTTAAGGCATCGGGTGGTCGGGCTCGCTGACTTGGCTGATGCGTGTCATCGTATCCCAATTGCTTAGATCGATGTGCATGATGTCACTCACTGGATTGTCTGGTCGAGACTCGATTATTTACAGACTGTCATATAGCTGGAATTGTGCTGAGTGCGGCATTAAACAACAAACAAGCAAACAATTGTTTACAGGCCGCCTGGAATTCCCCCTGAAACGGCGTCAAACAACATTCACTTCACTCTCTCACTTTCATATCAATAACATCTCAATTCGTGACAAAGACGGTACCTTTTTTTAGGAGCTTGCAATGATTCGTAAAGTGAGAAGTCACTCAACTTTCTGGAAGTATATACCGTGGCTGGTCAAGTGTAAGGAGAAGCTTCATAAATAAATTATATAACTTTGACTTTATTGCCAATGCTCGGCTGTCAGTTTATGGTGTTCTGATGAGTCCACTGTTAACAGTGTCCGAGAACATGGCAATGTTGTGACGCCGTCTCACAAGTTGAATTATTTATTTTTACGCCCGCTGTGCTATTTCAGTTATGTTCAACAGACCTTTACCAATTTGGTAAAACATACGAGTACCTGTATAAAATAGATGAATGCAGGTTCCACATCAGGATTTGGGATACCCCGAACAATGTACAGTAATTGTTGCCGATTGTCAGCCGTGGTCGCATCCAAAGAAACACCCCCGAATAACCCGACCCCTTTCCCACGTAACCCCACGGCCACAACGGGATCTGGAGTCGGAGTTATGTTGAGTTATTCTGATTAATGAGAGTGCCCGACCGTCTGTATCAGCTAGCATCCCATATGTTGTTTCCAGATAACCGTTATTTCAGTGTCTGTTAGGCAGGTGCCACGCAAGCGAAGAAACACATTATAAACAAGAAAATGTTTGAGACAGGTTTTCTTAATTGTTACTAAAACCGATATGACCTAATTCCACTTAGCGTCGCAAAACACCTTTGACCCAAGTGTGTTGAAACCTGCAGAAACACGTTACGAAATTAAGCTACCAATGTAAAAACGTACAAATTGCTTCTAAAAATGCTTCTCCTGGTTGGACTAGGTCAGTAACAGGGAAAACCCAAAGTTACTTCGAGGCGTGTCGGAAGGAAATCCCGAGGTCATAATCTACACCAATTCGGTAAAATCCAATACTCACAAATCGAACCCACGATAATTGGATCGACGGGGCGAAACTGCCCCTCCGTAAACCCAGAAACCATTTATTCAGAACTGTCAGCATACATACCTTAAAAACTTTGTCCAAGACTAGTTCCCACGAATACTCGTGAATGAAAAAGATGTACCAAACACTACAGTTAGGAATGATTGTGGCCATTTTGATCATCTATAAATACTACTCAAAAAAAGGTTTAATAAAACCAGATCCTTTCATATTGCTATAGTTAATCTGTCGTGACAGATACTACTCAAAAGAAGTTAAGGACATTAACTATAGTAATATGAAACAATCTGGTGTTCTTTAACTTGTTTTGAGTAGTATATACCTGTTTAAACTATATTTTTGTGAGTAGTATAGTGAAAACGTGCGTACGTTATGTAAGTATATATTTGTAGGTTTCACATAGAAACCAGTACTAACACAATCACTGCACGAATTAACCAGCATTACGTGTGCGATGCAAAGCGCCAATCGCTTGCAAGCGATGTACAACGATTCGCCTTACAACGAGGCACTAATTTTCAGCCGCTTGCAAATCGTACCAATCGCGTCATTCTCAAACCAAAATGGCGGCTGAGTGCGACAGCGGAACAAGAAATTCTTGACTGAATCAACTGGGAAATGAGAAAGGGCAGCTAACACGCCATCATCCTCAGTCTGCTCCACATCTTCAAAGTAGTCATAAATTTCATGAGTTCATCATCGAGGCTCTTCCATTACGTTCTCCATTAGAGCAAGGCAACCAAGCGGTAGTTGCGCCGCCATTTTGGAAGAGTGCGCAAAGGCTTCGAACTGTTGCAGACCCCGGGATGAACGATTAATGTGCTTAGTCGTAGCGATTCGTAGCTTGCAACGCGCCCTACATCTCTTGGGTACGTCATGTCCATTGTTACAACAGGTTTTCCTTCCTAACTACCCAGTGCTCGAGACGAGGTCGAACGATTCGATTTAGATGACAGCAATCTCATTAAATTTAGACCTCAGTTCTCGCTACCGCTAAACAAAGATCCGAGGACATCCGGTTAGGGGTCACGTAAGAACGACCTTTCATCCGACCAATCAGAGCATCGCTTTCCAGATTATGAGAAGACAGTCGGAATGTGATTTCTAATCATGCAACCTCAAATACTTTAACTCCGAACGATAGTTACTGGTTTAACGACTGAATCCATAAAATCTAGACTATCTATTGGCCATTCCTAAATGTTCTTTTGTTCAGGTTTCAAATTTGTAATCGAGAATTTATCAAAATATGTTTCGAAGCGTAGTCGCCAATTTGAAATTAGTGCCGCAAAGCACGAGAAAGTTGCCTTCTGATTGGTCATTCCATTGGCCGGTCAAAGTTCGCGCAAGATCAATCTGTCGTGACCCGTAATGGGATGTCCTCAGATCTCTGTTTAGCGGTAGCGAGAACTAAGATCTGGTTTTAATGAGATTGAGATGACAGGGTAGTAAACCTTGGTTCAGGGTTTTACACTAGAGTGTAAAGTGCACCATGTTCGGGGCTGTGTGGTGTGAGTAGGATGGCTCCCCTCTTCGGGTAAAACAGGTTGAACGCCCGAGACGCGAGCCGCAGCGAGCGTTGATGTCCATATCATCATGGTGTCGCTTACGTATCCTCAGCAGGTGTGACTGAGCGGATACACGCGTAATTCGAGGTGTCAAATGCGTTTGAAGACACCATCAGGTGTCACTATGCATGTATGGCAGGCGTCAGTATGGATGTGTCCAGCTAGGTACTGTTCATACAAGGCATTAGGTGTCACGGTGTGTACGTTTTCGCAACAAGGTGTCGCTACGTGTGTATACTAATAATAACAGATGCTATTGCGATGATTTTAGGTACTGTACGTAAAAAGATACTACTGTCTATAGGCGTCATCGTGGTATGTTACTGTAGAGTCACATATATCACCAACGCAGATAATATATATATTGATATTGATATTGATATATATTGATATATAAAGTTATATAGATATAGATATGCATGAGTTTGCTCTGGTCCCAAAAAAATAGTTTCCATCAAAACTGGGGTAAGAAGGTTGAGGTTTAGGAGGCCTTGTTTATTTTTTCCTTAAAAAAAACGGAAATTTGCAGTATGTCATCGGAAGCTGATTTAAATTAGATGACTTGTTTCCTTACCTGTCCACATCGTGTTATGTTAGTGGTTATGGACAATACCTGTATGGTGATAACAGTTTTAAAAAACTCTCAACCACGAGACAATAATGGTTAAAGTCAGGTCTCGAGATAAAAAGGCGATCGATAAACCGGGACCACATCTATTTCCTATTTTTGTTGAGGAGGCTTATATATATATATATATATATATATATAGACACGAAATTCCTTCTTGTATTACAAAGTACTATCATCATCAGCCTCCATGCACGATGAACATCGTCTCCGTGCAAATAAAAACAAACCCCTAATACATGTTGTCCACATCTGTCCCGAGTGAAGCGTGTTGTTGTTTGATCGTTGTTTGTTTGTTGGCAACAGTTATCTTATTTGTTTGTTATTTCCCGTGCACCTAAACTGTATGGTAACAAAAACACTATTAGTCTTACTTGATGGCCTCCCATTTCTCCTGCCCGAAGTTCCTCAGCACCAGCAGCTCCAGGGCGTGATTCACGAACCCGTACTACAACACAACAAATATCATCTTAAACATGCATCACCACATTGAGAGGATGGGGAGGAGACATGCCGACAATTGCTTACATGTCTACCTCCTGCGTTTGGTTATTCCATAACGGTGTCTGTTTTGGCCATTGCTGTCATGTTCTTAGTTCTACATATATCTTCCGCGGATCTATGTGCAAAGGTTTGGGCGCTTACACTATATGATTGTGGCATTTTGGGAAGATGATTGTCTGCGATTTGGAAAAGGTTTCTGGGTGGTATAGTGAGTGAGTGAGTTGGGTTTAACGCCGCTTTTAACAGTATTACAGTTATATCGCGGCGTGTCAGCTTAATGTGGGAGGAAAGCCCGAAGTGATGCAGGTCTCAGACGTTTACAACTTCGGTGAAACCCACGAGCACGGGTATGGTGCTGACAAACCTAGAAACATAATCGGGGCGAACCGGGATTCGAAACCACAATCATAGGTTTCTGGCGTGCCCAAGGGACGCAACTCTGCACAGCGAATCGCGGCACCTTAGACGACTGGGCCACCCGTGCCCCCTTCAGGGTGGTATAAGGAAATTGATGTGCTTTGAACAACATTTCAGTTATATCAGGGTGGTAGTGAATGAAAATGGGGCTTAACGTCGCGTCCAAGATTTTTGCACTTATGCAGCGACTGTTATAATAGGGCGTAAGTTTATCATTTCAGCAAAATCTTATAGAGTGCAGGAAGTGGACGTCACCGCTTTGGTAAAACCAATGAGCATGGTGTTCATTAACAAAGGATACCAATCGGGGATTCGAACCCATTGTCGTAGGATCCTGTCACGGCTTAGGGGCACACCTCTGAACAGCAAATTGCAGCAGATTGGAGCACCCTTGTCCCCAGTAGGGTTGGGTGAGTGAATGAGTGAGTATGGTTTTAAGCCGCTTATAGCAATATTCCAGCAATACCACGGTGGGGAACACCAGAAGTGGGCTTCACACATTGTACCCATGACCGGAATCGAACCCGGGTCTTCAGCGTGACGAGCAAACGCTTTAACCACTTGGCTACCCGACCGCCCCTAGTGGGGTTGGGACCTATTCCGCTCCTTTAGTAATAGCTACACGGCATCCCTTACTTGTCTCCCCTACCACAGTCCTCGCATAGGACAACCACCATTGCCTGTCTCCCCCTACTACATCGACCCGTCGTTTGTCAAACTGGCCAGTACTTAACTCGAGGGGGCACGGGTGGCCCAGTTGTCTAACACGCCACGATTCGCCATTACCAAAACAAAAATTTACAGTCATAATAAAGTGGGCGGCTACGAGGGAATGATTCCATCTATATACATGTCTCTAAAATCTATAGATTTCCTGACCAAGTCTAGGCTTGTTGTGAACATTAACGTTGCTTTAGATTTTTTAATGATAAATCAACTTGAAACGACACCGCTAAATAGCAATCGATGTTTATTTTTATTGATACCCGTATCCATTATAGACTTCTTCTATTTCATATATTTATTCTGCCGGTTTGCATGAACCATCCGCTTTATAACTGCCAACAGGTAAAAATAATTATGCATAGTAATGGGGTCAAAAGGTCGCATTCCCCATGCGTTCTGGGAACAACGTGTAAGGCAGTCATAAAAGCAAGATCCGTATCATTGAACAAACGAAATGGGAGTACCGATGCATACCTAACCGATAATATAGCATAAGGAAAAGTTATTGGATGATTAGAGCTTAACATTTCAAAATGACCGGTCGAAAAGATGATGCGTAGTCTAATGAGGTCTGGGGTATTCTATGCAGCCGTTTAATACTATAATGACCACAATTCCTATCGTGGCGAGTTCCATTATCGACACGCCTGTTATTGAAAAGTCGCTGAGTAAAGTTATCCGATTTCAGAGGACACTATTCACACAGAAACTAACAGCGGTTTCCATGTCTCCTCCGAAGAAATGGCGGACAATTGTTGAAGGAAAGTGGTCGCGATTGAACATTGTTTGTGCACTATATCAATCCTGGGTTTGTTTGTGTTCTTTCTAGCATACATAAGGTCGCACCGATTTACTGTTACGGCAAGGCATGTATCACGGATACGACATGTTAACCCGCAACTCGACACTTTCTATTGTAAAGAACCATTTTCAATCAAGTAAAGATCAGAACGACATATACTTAGTGAGCGCGCGTCAATTCATCTCGCCGCCGTCCACGCCAGATTTCTGATGCGGAGTGGAGCTATAAGAGCGAGCGAGTATGGTTTTACGCCGCTTTTAGCAATATTCCAGCAATATCACGGCTGGGGGACACCAGAAATGGGCTTCACACATTGTACCCATGTCGGGAATCGAACCCGGGTCTTCGGCGATACGAGCGAACGCTTTAACCACTAGGATACCCGACCGCCCCTGAAGCTATAAGAACTGAATCATTTAACCTAAAATGGCTAAAATTCTGTCCATACCACCGAAATGGTGAATGAGTTGCCTTTTACGCCGTTTTTAACCAAACATCATCCCTATCACGGCGGCGAGATGCCATCAAGGGGTGTAGCACATGAAAATATACTTTATTCGGAACAATGTTTTTTGTTTGTTGTTTAACGCCGCACTCAGCAATATTCCACCTATATGATGACGTCTGTATATAATCGAGTCTGGATCAGACAATCTAGTGATTGACATCATGAGCATCGATCCACGCAATTGAGGTACGATGACATGTATCAACCAAGTCAGCGAGCCTGACCACCCGATCCCGTTAGTCGCCTCTTACGACAAGGATAGTCGCCTTTAAGTGCAAACATGGGTTGCTGAAGACCTATCCTACCCCGGATCGTCAATGGTCTTGTGGGGATCGAACCTAGGACTTCGTCGTGCCAAGCTTACGCCTTACCTTGAAGCTATGCTCCTGCGCATTACACTACCCAAACACATGCCCAGAATGGTGATTGGGTTTTTTAAAGTTTATTTTCATATCATATAACGTGCCCTATCTTTTTAAAGTGTTGTATCGATATTGACGTTGCGCTGTTGCAACTATCATCTATAAGGAGATAAATATATTTCTAGTCTCAGATATGTAAACACATAACGTTTGTCGACATTATTAAATACAAAAGCTAGCAGTAATTGTTCGTAGCACTCTCATTAACGTGAAAACTCTGAAACATAATGTCACTCTGAAGTGAATTGACGTCACTATGGAATAATATGATGTCATCACCTCGGGCTTTCCTCCCCCATTAATCTGACACGCCGTGATATAACTGAAATAATGCTAAAAGCGGCGTTAAACCGAACTCACTCACTCCTATTTAACAACGTTTCTCAACCCACGAGATTGTAGCACTAACACCCATTCAAGTCACAATGGTGTTCAAAACGTAACTAAGAAGGAAGTAACACCTTGATGCCCGCACTGACCTGTAAGATTGACGTTGTAGTGTGTAAATAAAACTGAACGCAGCATGCAAATAACAACTACTAGCATGGTACAATACATCTGCGTCACGACTAACCAATTCTAAACGTCTATTGTGTTACATAAACTGTTGCCATGGTAGGGGATTTATTGAAAGTTCGGAAAAAGGAAAAAATAATATTGCACTGAACGTGGAAGACGTATGTAATATGAGTATGAGTATGTATATGTTAATAGCCGTATGTAAGGATTTTACAAGCTGAACTGTCTTGTCCACGAGATGGGAGGTCAAGGGGTGTATTGGAAAGTTCAGCTGGTAAAATCACAGACATCCAGTTATTGTTTGTTTGTTTGTTGTTTAACACCGCACTCAGTAATATTCCAGCTATATGACGGCGGTCTGTAAATAATCGAGTCTGGACCAGACAATCCAGTGATTGATATCATAAGCATCGATCCACGCAATTGAGTGAGTGAGTGAGTGAGTGAGTTTGGTTTAACGCCGCTTTTGACAGTATTCCAGTTATATCGCGGCGTGTTAGCTTAATGTGGGAGGAAAGCCCGAAGTGATGCAGGTCTCAGACGTTTACCACTTCGGTGAAACCCACGAGCACGGGTATGGTGCTGACAAACCTAGAAACATAATCGGGACGAACCGGGATTCGAACCCACAATCATAGGTTTCTGGCGTGCCCAAGGGACGCAACTCTGCACAGCGAATCGCGGCGCCTTAGACGACTGGGCCACCCCCTCCCCCCCGCACGCAATTGAGGTACGATGACATGCATCAACCAAGTCAGCGAGCCTGACCACCCGATCCCGTTAGTCGCCTCTTACGACAAGCATAGTCGCCTTTTACGGCAAGAATTGGTTGCTGAGGACCTATTCTACCGCGGATATTCACGGATTTAATACTGTTCTTAGTGTAACAGAAATTCCTTGTTTTGGATTGGTCCAGTACTGGTCGAATGAAATGGGGATTTCTCTGGGCTAGCGGTGTCTAATACTTGTCCCCAATAAGGGGAATACCCTGGTCAACATATTTCGAGTACTGGACATGTACAATTAAGCATGATATTGTTTGTTGTTTAACGTCACACTCATCAGTAGTCCAGCTCTATGACGGCCGTCTGTAAATAATCCAATCTGGTCCAGACAATCAAACGACAATCGAGTGATTGATGTTGTGAATAATGATCCACACCGTCGGAGTACGATGACACGCCATCAACCAAGCCCAATCACCCGATCCTTTGAGTCGCGTCTCACGACGAGCATCAGTTACTGGGGCCAACTCTAACCCGGAATCACCACGGTGGACTAAGCATAGGAAGAATTTCCATGGCTTTACTCTAGAGTGGTCAAACACAAGTCAAAGTATAAGGGGAAATCCCTGGTCGAGATTGATCAAACACCAGTCCAGGAATTAAGGTGGAATTCTTGGTCGAGATTGATCAAACATTAGTCAATGTATAAGGGGGCGTCCCTGTCTAGAGTGGTCAAACGGTAGTGCAAGTATATTGGGGAATCTGGTCGATACTGATCAAAACTAGTCCAAGTATAAGGGGAATACCTGGTCGAGATTGATTAAACACCAGTCCAAATATACGGGGGAATCCCTAGTCTAGATTGATCAAACACCAGTCCAAATATACGGGGGGATCGCTGGTCGAGATTGATTAAACATAAGTCCAAATATACGGGGGAATCCCTAGTCGAGATTGATTAAACGTATGTCCAAATATAAGGTGGGATCCCTGATCGAGATTGATTAAACATAAGTCAAAATATACGGGGGAATCCCTGGTCGAGGTTGATCAAACACAAGTCCAAGTATAAGGGGGAATCCCTGGTCCAGGTTGATCAAACACTTGTCTACATATTAGGGGGGTCCTCTTGTCTAGAGTTGTCTCACACTAGTCAATGTATAAGGGGGAATCCCTGATCGAGATTGATTAAACATAAGATCAAATATACGGGGGAATCCCTGGTCGAGATTGATCAAACACAAGTCCAAATGTACGGGGGAATCCCTGGTCGAGATTGATCAAACACAAGTTCAAATATAAGGGGGTATCACTGTTTGAGATTGATCAAACAATTATCTACATATTAGGGTGCTTCCTTTGTCTAGAGTGGTCAAACACTAGTCCAAGTAAATGGGGAATTCTGGTCGACATTGATCAAACACAAGTCCAAGTATAAGGGGGAATCCCTGGTCGAGATTGATCAAACACTAGTCCAAGTATATTGAGAATTGGACCAGTACTGTGAGCAGGATAATCGGTTTTCACTGATCGAGAATGATCTAATACTGGTCACTGTATACGGGGAATTCCACGGTATGGATTGTTCGAGTGCAGGTCCAAGTATAAGGGGAATTCCCTGGTCTCGGGGAATCTCATAATCCTAGTCTCCAAAAGTACGAACAAATACCAGGACGAAACTTACTCTAAAATGACCCAATACATTGACTCAGTGTATGGCGAATTGCCTACAGAGCTCTACTGAAGATCACAGCTCCAGTAAGAGTACCTGTATGTGGCATTAACACTCGCCCGTGTACAGGGCGAAAGGGGGGAACCCTCTCTAGTACGTGTTCCAGTAAGAGCAGTGCCCAGTTGTCGTCCTAACACTGGCCTCAGCGTAAAGAGATCTACTTGTGTGGCTATTGTCTACATATCGGCCCACACCGCCCCGCTGGGAGGGCGAGTTCTTGATCGACACTCGCCACAACAGGGGCCGCGACCCTACACTGTTACTCAGCATATCGATCTATCAAATAAAACTCCGCGCCTGGCGAGATCAGTTGCCGATCAGATCGTAAACTCTAAACAAAATCCTCGCAGAATCAATGAATTCCTTGGGACTGGCACAGGCTGCTCATAAGCTGGGCAGGGTGAAGGGGCTGCAGGGAGAGGGGGTGAGAGATATATGGGTATATGGGGGGGGGGGGGGGGGGTCCATGAAGGAGAGTCTTCTGTCACCTGACTTCGCACCTGCATATCAATAGGATTTTCTTCTTCGTGCATCAGTCTCGTTTTGCACGTGATGGGACAGATATTAAATCTTCATGAACCTCATTGTATACCAGATCGATCGAGTTGGGCGCTTAATGAGGCTTTTTAAACAAATAAATACATGTATTGCATATTTGCAATATGCGAAATTTTAATTCAATCAGAATATAATAATGAAGAATATTGTTAACAAATCTTAACGACTTAAAAGAAAGAGTTAATACACTGGCATGTTTAAAAGAAACATATCGGTTCCTCAAATATTGTAAATAACAGACATCAAGCAGCAAGGTGAGAAAACAGTGATTAACATATACACGATCTTTCCGCATATAAAAAATACCGATATCGTGACAAAAAGAGGTTAGCCGAAGAGCGAGGGCAAAACATGCATGAGAATAAAATGGCACCCAGGAAATGTACTCACCATTTTTGCTTATTGTGGGGATTACACAAATACGCTCCGTCGGTGTATCAGATAGTCTCGAACGCTAGTGGAGTGGTCCGTTAGGCTCGCTATGTTAGTTGAGACATGGCAAGGCTTGGTCGACCATAACACTTCCCTCTGACAACACCGTAAATACACAAGCCACCTTCACCCCTTCGACACAATGGCGTTGCGATAGACGCGAGTGGTTAATGTCAGTGCGGCACACACACTCAAAGTAAACCATTGAAAACGCAACCTAGTTCATATCAGTGCATTTGTAAACATTCCCTACCACCCGGCACATGTGTTTAGATCGGAGTGATTAGAAAATCTGGATCGGCAACGCCAGCGCGTTTCACCAATAACGAAACGAAACGATCCGCGCGGTAGCCGTGTTACTCGCTGAAGAGAAACGTAGCCTATTTATAACATCACAGTTGCAGGCAGTTGTGGTATTGATAAAATTAGATCCGTTTTCCGTTTATAGGTGAGCACTATTTTGGAAATCTGTTTTATTTGTAATTAATCGAAAACTCAGGCGTTTATGTGTCTCGTTTTAGTTACGAGCACGTGCTGGCAATTAAAGATTTTAATGTGTTTCCAGGCCTAACTGTACATTTCCATTCTAAATGCTTATTTTATCGTGAAGTAGCTGTTATTTTCAGTCATAAATAAATTAAAACAATCCAAGAAGCATGGAACATGCATTTAAATTTGTCCTTATGCTATTTTAACTTTTAACTTTTATAAAATAAACAAAATAATTTAAAAGTATCCCTGCAGCCAACAATCTTCTGGGCTCTCTCCCAAGAAGTGAGATACGGTGAAATGGGGTTTAACGTCGTGATGCACTTATATAGCGACGTGCATGTACGTGTGTGTGTTTGTGTGGCTGCTTGTGCTAATCCGGACTGATGCCGATTTATAGTGCTCGCTAACTGAGATACCATGGCCGAGCGCCAGACAGGGTAACAACAAGTACCATCATTTAACGTCTTTTGGTATGACGCGGCCGTGGATCGAAACCCGGCCCTTCCGCTCTTCGGGCGGACGCTCTACCACTAGACCACGGAGGCGGTCTGTCTCCCAAGAGATAGTAATACTAAGGGACTTGCTATTTGATATCCAGGATTTTTTTTAAGGAGACAGGGTTTTTTATTCAGCTACAGCTGTATTGCCGGACATTTATGTTTTTCAATAAACTCACTGCCAGATCTCTCCTCCTCTGTCAGTGTTTAGTTTTAAAACCTCATTATAAATAACTGTAATTTACAAATAAACTAATGAGCTAAAGAAAGTATACACTTGAAAATTGGATTTGACCAAAACAATTTTGGCCACCATCAAACATGCAAATAGATTTATGTAACAATTTGCCCGGCACCAGTTTCGTGTGTGTCTGTGATGTGTGTCTGTGTCGTGTGTCTGTGATGTGTGTCTGTGATGTGTGTCTGTGTCTGTGATGTGTGTCTGTGATGTGTGTCTGTGTCTGTGATGTGTGATGTGTGTCTGTGATGTGTGTCTGTGTCTGTGATGTGTGTCTGTATGTTGTCTGTCTTTCGCCGAAGACAGCAGTTTATATCGAGAGTAAATCAGGTCAGTCAGCGTGCCTTTCCACCCGTCCCTGTTCAGACACAGATAAGAATTATTCCTGGCCAAATTACCACATCGGAAAAGAGCCTGTAAATGTGATATAAGCTGTTACTATTGATTTGAAATTGTTTTGTATCGGAATTGGCGGTAGACTGCTATTAGAAACGTTAGCGGTTACTACTACTACTACTACTATTACTACTACCAATAGGTCTATTTATATTGCGCTATACCCGCATGCATGCTCAAAGCGCTACACCATTTTATTGGGAGTATACAACCCAAACTGCCTGGGAGACGCTAGGTTAACCTCATTGCCATCTCATCCTACCGGGTACCCATTAACTGCTGGGTGAAACAGAGGCACATTTCATACAAAGTCACTTGCCCAAGGTGAGGTGAGGGGAAATGGGGTTTAACGTCGCGTCCAAGATTATTGCACTTATATAGCAACGTGCATGTACGTGTGTGTGTTTGTGTGGCTGCTTGTACTAGTCCGGACTGATGCCGATTTATAGTGCTAGCTCACTGAGATACCATGCCGCAGTTTAACATGAATACCCCAGTCAGACACGTCTTGGTATGACGCGGCCGGGGATCTAACACCGGACCTTCCGCTCTCCGGGCGGACGCTCTACCACTAGACCACGGAGGCGGTCCGCTTGCCCAAGGAGACGCCACATGTGCTGTATGTGCTTCAGTGTCGAAACCCCAGAGACTGCCAGAAGCCAAGCTGTCGAACACGGTCACCCATCCAAGGACTCTCCGCGACCAACGTTGCTTAACTTCACCTGACTGGTGACCTGTGCGCTGTGCACAGGACCACGTGCCGCCAACTTGAAAATGTTCATTTATAACACAAACACCGCCATAAGTAATCTTGCTGCAACATTACAGGAATACTGACGCATATATTTTGCAACATGGCCGAGGGTATGGGTGATCACATTCAGGGGGATATTTTCAGCGAGGTATCATTTGAGTTTGACGTATTATGGGATGTCTGTTATGTTGCCAGTGTAATTGCGACATTAGATGAATGAAGTAAATTTGCTTATTGGTTTTAGTCACTGATACATAACTAGTTACCACATCTCTACAAGGCAACAATGTGTGCAGTCAGTGGAACTATGGTAATAATTCTACCTGTTTTGATCAATTTTGTTCAAAGGATTGGATGTGGTGGAGAAATGGGGTTTAACATCGCGTTTAAGATGTTAGCACATATATAAATTGGAGTGCATGCAGGTGTGTGGCTGATGGTACTAGCTTTAGTCCGGAGTAATGCCTGTTGCACGGGAGATGCTTACATTTTTGGCGAACACCTGGTGTCATCACTGACTTTCAGTGAGACACTCATATAATTTTCACCGCTATTTTGCGGGGGGCACGGGTGGCCCAGTCGTCTAAGGCGCCGCGATTTGCTGTGCAGAGTTGCGTCCCTTGGGCACGCAAGAAACCTATGATTGTGGGTTCGAATCCGGTTCGCCCCGATTATGTTTCTAGGTTTGTCAGCACCATACCCGTGCTCGTGGGTTTCACCGAAGTGGTAAACGTCTAAGACCTGCATCACTTCGGGCTTTCCTCCCACATTAAACTGAAACGCTGCGATATAACTGGAATACTGTTAAAAGCGGCGTTAAACCCAACTCACTCACTCACTCACTCACTCACCGCTTTTTTGCAATTTACACCCTGTGAAGTCTTCGTCAGATAATGGAGTCTGGTTATTCTCTGGCGTTGACGTTTTCAGATTATAAAGCTACACCACTGAGATACTGTAGCACAGTTTAACATAGATACCCCACACAGACACAGTATACTGTTTGTTTTTTGTTGTTTAACGCCGCACTCAGCAATATTCCAGCTATATGACGGCGGTCTGTAAATAATCTAGTCTAGACCAGACAATCCAGTGATTTACATCATGAGCATCGATACACGCAATTGGGATCGATGACATGCATCAACCAAGTCAGCGAGCCTGACAACCCGATCCGGTTAGCCGCCTTTTACGACAACCATGGGTTGCTGAAGACCTATTCTACCCCGGATCTTCACGGGTCCACAGTATACTGAATTCGAGCCGACCAGTCCTTGTTTTAACCCCTTAACGCCGAGTGTCAGGCAGGATAACATCTTTTAACGTCACCAGGCACTATCCAGGCAGACACACTGTATTCACTGGACCACGGGTTCAATCCAGTTGATTGGATGGCCTTATTTTTAATGTTTATGTTGACGAAGAAATAGATTATTCGAGTACAGTAAACTACGGTTATAACGAACACGCTTATAAGGAACTGACGGATATAACGAACTAACTTTTTGGTCCCGACTACTTGCTGTAATCATGCTGTATATGTGCTTATAACGAACTACGGTTATAACGAACTAAAATTAGTAGTCCCTTTGAGTTCGTTATAACCGTAGTTTACTGTATTTACATATAGTAAAAACACATTAATCCAGTCCCTGTTAATCCGGATTACCTGCATTCAAGACATGAACTCTTTTGAAAGTTTAACATATATTATGATATATGTAAAGGGATGCATTATTACATATCCCTGATTTCGTTAATCCTGGCATAGGTTTCTGGCGTGGCCAAGGGACGCAACTCTGCACAGCAAATCGCGGCGCCTCACCGACTGGGCCAACCGTGACCGATATTAATATTGGTATAATACCATTGACCAATCCTTGCCCTTGAAATGTCCCACAAGAAAACACTCGAATATGAATATTATAACGTCAAGTGTGCGGATATAAGGGTTATCACTAACGAGCTTCTTCTAATCTCCTCTGAGTGACAGTGTATATCATGTGAATTTAAAAAGGAATTCAAAAAACCATAAATAGATCTTCTCGGGTTCTTCAAGTTCGTTACCTGGAACAGATAGTACCCAAACCTGTTATTGCCAGCTATATATTTAGACGCACTTATTTACAAAAGGAATAAAAATGTCTTGTTGCCGCCAAGCATATGTTTACCGCTAACGAGCGCATTGCACCAAGGGAGACAACTCTCCAACCGCAGACAAAGAGCAGTAACTTTGTCTGTGGTTGTTCCAAGTGCGTAAGCTCCTCTCAGAAAACAGAGGTTCGATCCACTAATCATACAATGCGGTAAGCCATTTGTTGTGTTCTTTTGGCGATATTGCATTTAATTTAATAATTCTAAAACGTGAGTACAGTTCGACATTCAGTGAGTAGGCCTTTAGAAGGACACGGGGTTAAATATTTTTAGGCCATGGCTTTCGCGGCACAGCTGTATCAGGAAATCTTGCAATTCTAACACATCTAAATGTCATTATCCCAACAACCTGCAAAAAAACATCTACCGTTCCGAGTGGGAATTGAGCGCAGAAGTATTTTTTATTCGTGTTTAAGCGTTCATTTATGTTAGCTTAGTTTAAGTGACTCCATCGTTGGATAAACGTACCGCCTACTTTCCTGGTGTTAACATGTGACTCATTCGTTGTTCCTGATGTAAATGTGTGGACTATTTGTTTAAGTATCTGCAAAGACACTGTGTACCATCGGTATCATTAGTCAGGCTCAAATATTTATTTGGGAACGCCAGAAACCTATGATTGTTGGTTCGAATCCCTGTTCGCCCCGATTATGTTTCTAGGTTTGTCAGCACCATACCCGTGCTCGTGGGTTTCACCGAAGTGATAAACGTCTGAGACCTGCATCACTTCAGGGTTTCCTCCAACATTAAGCTGACACGCCGCTAGTCTGTCTTACAGACCCTGATACATTTATAACAACTACAGCCCATGCAAGTCTATAATGTTTGGCAAGTCTAGATTACTGCAGTATCAGGAAAATGAAGAGAATCACTGGGCTCCCTTTTTATTAGATTTTTATGAAGATAACTGAACAACTGTTTTTTTCTGTACGATATGTTCATTTCAGAGACTATATGTTAGTCTAACACGCCGCGATATAACTGGAATACTGTTAAAAGCGGCGTTAGACCCAACTCACACACCCACTCACTCAAATATTTATTCATTTGACTTTCATGAGAAGAAAATAGTTCCGGCAGCCTCCGACTGGTTAATGGGACAGTGTTATTGTCATGGTAGCTTTTATTTGGAACCATTCACTCCTAATGCGTACGAAATTAGCACTGTAATTAAAAGTAAAATTGATATATGATAAACGAACGATAAAAGCAAAGTATTGACACTGAATATTTTTTTTGTTTTCATTTTTATGTCGACCGCCTCCGTGGTCTTGTGGTAGAGCGTCCGCCCGGAGTGCGGAAGGTTCTGGCTTCGATCTCCGGCCGCGTCATGCCAAAAGACGTTAAAATATGGTACTTGTTGTTGCCCTGTCTGGTGATCGACATTAAGGTAATAAAATAGAATCTTGTGTCTGAGAGGGGTATCATTTTATACTGCGGCATGGTATCTCCGTGTGCTAGCACTATAAAATCGGCATCAGTCCGGACTAGTTCAAGCAGCCACACACACACGTGCATGCACGTCGCTATATAAATGCAATACTCTTGGATGAAACGTTATACCTCATTTCACCTCACCTCATATTTAAGTCAATGTATTCTTAGTATTAGCGCGAGTTATTCTGTGTTACTTCAAACATTCTACATTCAATGGTAAGATTCGAGAGCACTGGTTTTTTTCATAAAATCATCATTTTACTTCATGTTGCCATTGTGAAAAAATACCAATGAAGTTATGTTATATTTCATTTTATTGACCTGACATAAAGGGATTGGTCCAGGTCATACATGTGTTCCTCTGGGGGAAGGAATACAAAAATCACTTATCAGGTCAAAACAAATTAATGATTTGTTCTTCTGTTATATTTTTTTAAAGCTATTTTGCAGAGGAGGATGTAATATATCATTAAAAGCTATCAGTGATTACATGAAAATGAGTTTAGATTTTAGTTGATATTCTGCTTGGACTGAGCAAAGAATTGAAATTCGCAAACATTTTGTCCTTGTGGATTTTAATGGATAAATCACTTGCATGGAACTTCATCGAACCTATTGGTTTTCAAACATTTTCATAAATTCAATTGATATACAATTTGACTGATTGATTGTTTCTTGTTTAATGCCGCCCTCAGCAATAATACAGCTATATGACAGCGATCTGTAAATAATCCAGTCTGGACGAGACAATCCAGTGACTGACACCATGAGTATCGATCTACGCAATTGGGATACGATGACAAGCATCTTCCAAAGTCAGCGAGCCTGACCACCCGATCCCGTTATTCGCCAATTGCGACACGCACAGTTTGCTGAAGATCATTTCTAACCCGGAAATTCACGGGTTATACAATTTAAAATGTGAAGGAAAATAAATAGATTTTATTTGATATAACAACGATATTTTTCAGATGCGATGGGATAGTCAAGCTTTAAAGGCCTTCACTCGTCACGCCGAGATTTCAGGTCCGTACAGCGTCACAATACACGATACCTATTTCTGTCTCCCATCGTGATATTGCTGGAATATTGCCCAGCAACATAAGTCATACTCACCCACTCATTGTTCAAACTCACACACGCATTGTTCAACCCTGTTAAGAGGAGCACGGCCTTGTGGATACCCTACCCTTGGACTGATGGGAAAACTGGCTTTTTGTGTTTGTCATCGACCGAAAGGTTTGTGTTTTTACTGACGACTAAAAATAGGATAAAACGAATTACCCCTGCTGACAAACTCGAGTCCTATCAACCTCTGAAAATTGCTGATTAAGAAGAAATTCCACCAGAATTAAGTGTTATGTATGTTTAAAATGATTACGTCTGGTCCTGCGCCCCGGCCTATCGCAATAAATGCCAACAAATTGCATATGTGTAGATAAAATAACCTCAGCTATTGGGGCATGCGCAGATAACGGGGAAAACATCTTCAGTAAGTTTCTCCCTGAGAAATATAATTTCTGCTTCATGTTGATTAACTTTTGTTAGTTTGTTTTGACTCTTTGCTGAGCGTCTCCATGGAGTTATATAACGGTGGTACATAACTGTAGATGATCTTTTATTCGTTACGTAACACAAACCTAAAAATGATTTTTAGAATGCCAAAAAACAATAGACTGACAAGGTCAACTTTTCTTCATGAACCAGGCAACTTAAGTGTTTTTTTACGCTTTCTTGCAAAAAGGAGTTTGAATGCATACCCATTTCCTCGTAGGTCGGAATACAATGTAAAGTAAACTACGTTTATAACGAACATTTGCTGTGTATATGCTTATAACGAACAACGGTTATAACGAACTAAAATTGAGTTCGTTATAACCGTAGTGTACTGTACATTAATTCACTCGTATCGGATAATCTGTTATCCCGAGCAGGGTGAGTGAGTGAGTATGGTTTTATGTCACTTTCAGCAATATTCCGGCAATATCACGGAGGACGACACCGGAAAATGGGCTTGACACACTGTACTCATCTGTGGAATCGAACCCGGGTCTTCGGCGAGACGAGCCGACGCTTTTCAACAAGGCTACCCCACCGCCCCCGAGCAGGAGTGTTACTTTTAAAAAAGTAGAAGCTACAAAACATTTTTGTATGTAATCCCTGCTAAAAGCAGAGTCCGTTCTACGATTGTGACAACATCATAAGCATGTTTTTGTGGATCACCATCAAATTATGATGATACCAGGTGTTCACGAAAAGGTAAAGCGTATCCTGCTTCATCGGTGGCATCCGTCATAAACACATGCAAAGGAAAGTCAAGTGTTCCTCTCAACAACCACGGGAACATATGGTACAAGTCAAAATAGGGGCGGTGGGGTAGCCAAGTGCTTCAAGCGTTTGCTCGTCACGCTAAAGGCCCGGGTTCCTCTCAACAACCACGGGAACATATGGTACAAGTCAAAATAGGGGCGGTGGGGTAGCCAAGTGCTTCAAGCGTTTGCTCGTCACGCTAAAGGCCCGGGTTCCTCTCAACAACCACGGGAACATATGGTACAAGTCAAAATAGGGGCGGTGGGGTAGCCAAGTGCTTCAAGCGTTTGCTCGTCACGCTAAAGGCCCGGGTTCCTCTCAACAACCACGGGAACATATGGTACAAGTCAAAATAGGGGCGGTGGGGTAGCCAAGTGCTTCAAGCGTTTGCTCGTCACGCTAAAGGCCCGGGTTCGATTCCCCACTGGCACTCTGGGTTCGAATCCCGGATGGAACTCAACTCGAAAAAGCACTAGAATCTGTACTTTACTAAGAAAGTGTTATCCCAAATATACCATTTGTTTTATTTTTTTAGATTCACAAACGAAGTGATTTGTTGTTTAGTTCAATATAGAATTTGTAAATTGTCATGATATAAATTGGGCTTAGACTGCCATGAGGTGAATTACAACACATTAAAGGAAGGAATGAGAAGATTTCTTGCTCTTAAAACAAATTTCTTTAACCCCTCATATTTGAGTGAAAATGTTTCATGGTTGGTCATAGCGTGTATATCAAAAACCAAAACAACTGCCCAGGATTCGGTGTGAGAATACCACTCATGTGAGTGAGTGAGTATGGTTTTACGCCGCTTTTAGCAATATTCCAGCAATATAACAGCGGGGGACACCAGAAATGTGCTTCACACATTGTGCCCATGTCGGGAATCGAACCCGGGTCCTCGGCGTGACGAGCGAACGCTTTAACCACTAGGCTACCCGACCGCCCCTTCGCAGAAGTGAAGATTGGGTGGTCACAATATGTTATGGATTGTTTCAAGATGGCATCGAAATGAAATGGCTTGGGCCGTGTCAGGATCTTTTTAGTGTTATCATCCATTGGTGGTCTTGGCTTGACTCGATTTATTACATGCTGGCTTATGCTGTTGGACTTATGACTGCCGCGTAAAACAACACCCGGTTAACGTTCCCCGATCTTCGCCGAGCGGCTCAGAGATGCTCGTATGGTCCATGCAAGGCCTATATACAAGTCAAATGTTGATGACCCAGTTCATACAGACAGGACCGCCTCCGTGGTCTAGTGGTAGAGCGTCCGCCCGAAGAGCGGAATGTCCGGGGTTCGATCCCAGACCGCGTCATACCAAAAGACGTTAAAAGATGGTACTTGTTGTTACCCTGTCTGGCGCTCGGCATTAAGGGGCTAAAACAAGGACTGGTCGGCTCGGAGTCAGTATACTGTGTCTGAGTGGGGTATTCATGTTAAACTGCGGCATGGTATTTCAGTGAGCTAGGACAATAAATCGGCATCAGTCCGGACTAGTACAAGCAGCCACACAAACACACACACGTACATGCACGTCGCTATATAAGTGCAATAATCTCGGACGCGACCTCAAACCCCATTTCACCTCACCCCATACAGACAGACACCTTGCGAACGAAGAACATCATCATCACACACTATGTCACGTGTCAATGACGTCACATCAACTGTTCCAACTCTCGGTTTGATCACACGAGAACGTGACGTTTCACAATATCCTCGCGCTTTCTTAACAAGCTATGGAGACGGAGGAAATTGTCTATCGACCATGTGCTTGTTGGTTCACGAACGAAGAGTGGACGATCGAAGAGGTATATGTTGGTTTGACTTCGCAGCTGTTTACTTTCACTTCCACAGAAGCACAACAGCAGTTAAACCATGACCCTATCTGGCAGATGACGATCTACAAAATTGGCACATTCTTGTCTGTGTTGACTGATGCTTCGATTTCCATGACTTAGCACCAAGTCGTTAGCTTTTACCAGAAATGTGTCAAAACAGGTGCATTTGGGTTATCCTTGTTTATTTGCCACTTGAAAACTAAAGGGGCAACATAGCTTCTTCAAGATCCCATATTGTTTGAACAAACCAGCGCCATGATTCCATAGCAAATTACTTGATTTGGTCAGCTGAATGTAAATTGCAACCAATTCAGTACGGAAATGTGCGTAAACATACTCCCCTGTCAAACCAACAAAATCGTATGCAATTGTCGCCCTATTGTTGTGGACATCATGCAAAAGCAACAGAACCCAGAACGGTGACTTCCTTCTTAAATGAGAACGGGTTTCGGTAAATATTATCACTGTTAAGACGAATGAAAATATAACGGGGTCATATACAGCAAACATCCTTTCTGAAATACGGAGAGTGAGTGAATGAGTTGGGTTTAACGTCGCTTATATCCAGTTATATCACGGCGTGTCAGCTTAATGTGGGAGGAAAGCCCGAAGTGATGCAGGTCTCAGACGTTTACCACTTCGGTGAAACCCACGAGCACGGGTATGGTGCTGACAAACCTAGAAACATAATCAGTTTCGAACCGGGATTCGAACCCACAGTCATAGGTTTCTGGTGTGCCCAAGGGACGCAACTCTGCACAGCGAATCGGGGCGATTTAGACGACTTGGCAACCCGTGCCCCGAAATACGGGGAGCCATCATGCATATACTGACGTCGGAACCACAACCTTGATTCAATATTATATTGGCTGTTATGCTCTCTGATACACACCGTTTGTGTTAAATTAAAATAATTCAAATTTGTCAATAAGCTTAGCGGGTCTGTGTTCCGTCTGTAGTATATCCCACAGTGATATAACAAACAGTGGGTTCGCGACTAGTGAGTGAGTTGGGTTTGAAGCCAGAAGTGAGGCAAATTTAAATTTGTTTTCCACTTTGATGAAATTATAAAGTGGTGAGCACGGATATGGTTCTGCCAAACTTAGAAACAAACCCACGACCACAGGTTTCTTGTGAGCCTTAGGGTAGCAAGTATGTACAGCGAATGGCGTCGCCTTTGAATTATGCATGCCCCAGTTTCAGGACTGGTCAAGAATGTCTGCCCTAACTTTATTAAATAATGATATGAAGATGCAGTGTTCATCTTTTCCTTTATGTTTAAGTCTTGTGTTTAAAATTGCAAACATTAAACTGTGAGACGGGATACAAAACGTGAACGATTACACATCCAAAACACAACTTGCCGTCGGATAGATGAAGGTAGCTGTTTTGAACGTTGGTTATATGCCTGAACGAAAAGGTTATATCCTCTAAACCACAGAGTTAGGTTAAAACGTCGTAACATCTAGTGTCTGTGATGCCATCTGAACCATTCCATTGAAGTCTCATTGATTTAAGTTTTAACTCAGCAATAACTACAATTGTATCATGGTCGGAACTACAGCAATTCCTAGACGTATTGAGTGAGTGAGTTAGCGAGTATGGTTTTACGCCGCTTTTAGCAATATTCCAGCAATATCACGGCGGGGGACACCAGAACAGGCTTCACACCTAGACATATTGAACTACCAGTAGTCTTATTGTGTCTGTACAACTACTTACAACCATTAAAACGGTTATATCGCCTTTCCACAAGTGGGTACACAGTTTTATCAGTTTCATTAGATCCTTAAGTCTTCAAGCCTTGGCTCACATACTCCAGATATGGTTTCAGGATAACAAACACTACAGGGTCTCATTGATGCTCGATATTTATACGACAGTAAAAGAGCAGTCTATAAGGCTTCTTGTCTAGTTCAGTCTACAGTCGTCTATAATATGGAATATTTCTGTTATATTGGAACATTATGTATCGACATGAAGCTATTACATAGAAAATCATACTCTGTTTGTAAGGATGCTCATTTCTATAAGTATGTATTCATCATTCTAAAGGAGCAATACTCCTTCAGCACAACCATACAGCCATGGTTACAATCTTTATACTCTGTGCATATCGGCGGTTCAAAAATAAACCAGAGTGGATCATGTGAGTTAGGTGGGATATTCGGGTTGCTGGGTCAGAAAGCCTCACTTGTGAGGTTGTGATTGTTTTCTGAATAGTGAGTGAGTGAGTATGGTTTTACGCCGCTTTTAGCAATATTCCAGCAATATCACGGCGGAGGACACCAGAAATGGGCTTCACACATTGTACCCATGTCGGGAATCGAACCCGGGTCTTCGGCATGACGAGCGAACGCTTTAACCACTAGGCTACCCGACCGCCCCTGATTAACCTAGAAACAGTATCATTGCGAAATTGGTTCGAACCCATGACCATAAGTGTCTGGCACGACAAGGTCCGCAACTCTGCACAGTGAATGACGGCACCATAGACGACTGGGCCACCGGTCCCCCTCCTGATGAAGGTATACAATCTACGACACCGACGATGTCACGGTTGCAATGTGTTCATGTAGTGCGCGAACCAGAAATCTATTTTCAGTCCTCAGTTTCTTCAACTGACGTCAAAAAATTAACACGGGCCACAAATACAACATCAATCAAACAAACGCACCCATACAACTCGGGACACATATGTCTGGTTAAATAAAAGGAACTATATGTAACGTTTAATGCTTTTGTGCTCTTGTCAGAAGAGTCCTGGGAAGCTTCAGTTTATACGCAGGGTTCCCTCTCTCTTATCTATGTTCTAAGAGGCCTTTTGTTGCTTTATCTCATTGCTCTGTGCTGGCTCTGGTGCTTTGTTTTTACTGTCTTGTCGTGCTCGCTAAGAATGGAACTATTGTCACAGACATTGTTCAAGATACTGATATAGCCATACCTCGGTCATCAAGTGAGGTTGCGCAGTAAGAAACGTCAGAATCGTTTACACCTTGATGTGTGTTCCCACCATCTGATCCGTCATGTTGGCTGTGCTCCCAATTACTTTGGTGCATATATCAAAGTCAGGTTTCAATATTGTTGAGGAACTGTACAGCTGTGTTAGACGGTACCCTCGCTCGCAGACACCACTGATAATTTTGGTATTTTTTTACCAAAATGTGATTTTTTCATCGAAAACGCATGTGCCTTCATGTATGTTATATTTTGAATCTAGACAATGGGAAGAGAAAACGGGTTTATTTTTTTAATGTACTGATACTAACGTTAACGGGTCGTGGAATCAATTTACATGTGTTAACTTGCTGTGGAGGAAATCTAGGATTCGAACCCCAAATCAGCGAATTTTAGTAACTAAGGGCAACAACTCTGCATATTGATTTGCAGCGACCACAGGGACAAATAAATAATTCAAAAATTTAATTTTTCAATAAAATTAGCATGGAGTCATGTCATCAGACACGATGTAGAAACGCAATCAGCCAAGTTACAGAATCACTCAACAACCAGCAATGGGTGATGGTTACCTCGGTCTCCGGGGTTCGATCCCCGGCCGCGTCATATCAAAAGACGTTGAAAGATGGTACTTGTTGTTACCCCGTCTGGCGCTCGGCATTAAGGGGCTAAAACAAGGACTGGTCGGCTCGGAGTCAGTATACTGTGTCTGAGTGGGGTATTCATGTTAAACTGCGGCATGGTATCTCAGTGAGCTAGCACTATAAATCGGCATCAGTCCGGACTAGTACCAGCAGCCACACAAACACACACACACGTGCATGCACGTCGTTATATAAGTGCAGTAATCTTGGACGCGACGTTAAACCCCATTTCACCTCACCTCACCTTGGTCTCCAAGGTCAGAACATAGACTTACAAACCCTAGACACATACAATCACTGGCCGCTCCGAAGTTGGCTTGGCATTCAATACCCTGTAAAATGTCTATACCTGGTTAAACACCGAGATCTTTCCTGAAAAGACTGTGGCTAAACAGTCCTATGGTCGTAAATCAAAATAAAGAGAATTCAGATCTGTCATCGTACAACAATACATGCCAGGTACACGAGTCCTCGTTATAATGTTTTAATGTGAGAAATGTCAGGTCAAGGCCACAGCATTGGTTTCCACGCATGCGCATTACGACCTAAAAGAAAAGAATGATTTATTCACGTGTGAGTAAACATATCGACAGGGAAATGAACGAAAGTGAATTTATACTTTCCACACAATTAGATTCTTGCTTGTCCGCTTGTTGACAGCTTTGTTTACACTTTGGGAAAAAATCAGACGGGCGATGTGTTGGTAATTTGTCATGACAAAAGGTGTTTGCAATATGAGACGGTAAAAAACAGGGTTATTACTTATTTTTGTTATTACACCTATTTGTAACACGTGCGTGGTATTTAATATCAATATATATATACACTTATATTTTTACAACAATGTAATTGATAAAATGGACATTTTGAATTATTGTTTACCTGAAAGGTAACACCACTAGGATATTGTTTATAGTAGGTGCTTTCAATGTGTTGCTAATGCAGGAAACAGTATTGAGTTGCATGTACATTATACGCCTTTATC
This sequence comes from Haliotis rufescens, assembly GCF_023055435.1. Classification (NCBI taxonomy): domain Eukaryota; kingdom Metazoa; phylum Mollusca; class Gastropoda; order Lepetellida; family Haliotidae; genus Haliotis; species Haliotis rufescens. The sequence continues at coordinate 8,609,002 of NW_025964361.1, forward strand.
GTTCTATTAGTTTGTTGTTAATTGTATAAAGTGCCCATTTATTTGTATCATGTTCACTGAAAAGATCAGGTTTGTGTTGAGATGCGTGACTTCATAAGTGCAATCATCTGGGACTATTTCACCTCACCTGTTGATGTGTAAACACACGTCCACAGCCAAGGCATGATTGACTGGCCGCATCGCTCAATACTGTCATACTCAATATGCACGTAACAGTGCTTGTCATTCTAAATGCAATAAGCCTGCTGGCGTTCAAGAGCATTACTGCGAAGATTGAGATGGTAATATAAAATGCACTTATAAAGTAGTCTCCATTGTTTATAATTGCTACTTGCAAGAAAATCCGTCAATCATTTTAGGCTCGAATGTCTTTTTGTGTCTAGAATGAGATAGCGCGTTGCATCATTCGTACAATACATTGTTTGATTGCGTGATCGGAGGGCAAACTCAGTATTTACGACTGTAAGCTTCGCAACACCCATGTTTTACGAATAAAAAGTCCGTATTTACACATAGGAATGATGTGGCCATTACAGACTGTCTGCTAGTCAGATTAGTTAATCATATTAGTGAGTGAGCGAGTTTAAAGTCACATCTACAGTATTTCATTTCGTGACTGGAACATTTACAAAGTATTGACATATAAAAACCTACCGAGAATTAACAGTACAATTACTAGGTTATCACATATTTTATAACCAATATCGGAACAGTATAACTATTATTTAACAGTACAAGGTAAAATCAGTATATATACAGATTATTGTCAAGGAAACACAAGAATATGATCACATTTGTTTTGTTCAAACGAGAACAATAAACAAACACTATCACATCCTTCAACACATGTCCACAGCACAAACGTCACCATTGCAACACACGTTTCTTGTTGAACCAAATGCTTCGAGTCTTGATGAGCAATAAATGCAGTTACATCAAGGTTACAATCCCGGGAGATGGTTACTTTATTTATAAGGCTGGGTCATGCTGGTGTAACAGGTGACAACGGCGTTCGCTTTCACACGCAAAGCATTGCATCAAAGCTACGAGTCTCGGACACTGCACGATCTATAGTCCGCATTGTATATTAAACACGCGTGCTGGTCCCCACATGGCGAATCCCATGTATACACATAAAAGAAATCGTTAGTGAGTTACTTTAGATAGACGATGACAACATCTCTTTAGTCTACACTTTGCGAGACACGATACGGTAATCCAGTACATTCTAATAGGTAATCGGGCATTTGCTTTGTCAGGCTCATAGACAAGGTCATTTAACGGAGAGGTTCGATGTCAGGTGGAACTGTACGGCTTTGTTGCACTAAGTCTGGTTACAGAAAGTACGGAACACATAGTCTGGTTATAGAAAGTACAGAACACGTAGTCTGGTTATTGAAAGTACAGAACACGTAGTCTGGTTATTGAAAGTACAGAACACGTAGTCTGGTTATTGAAAGTACAGAACACGTAGTCTGGTTACAGAAAGTACAGAACACGTAGTCTGGTTACAGAAAGTACAGAACACGTAGTCTGGTTACAGAAAGTACAGAACACGTAGTCTGGTTACGGAAAGTAAAGAACACGTAGTCTGGTTACAGAAAGTACAGAACACGTAGTCTGGTTACAGAAAGTACAGAACACGTAGTCTGGTTATTGAAAGTACAGAACACGTAGTCTGGTTACAGAAAGTACAGAACACGTTGTCTGGTTACAGAAAGTACAGAACACGCAGTCTGGTTACAGAAAGTACAGAACACGTTGTCTGGTTACAGAAAGTACAGAACACGTAGTCTGGTTACAGAAAGTACAGAACACGTAGTCTGGTTACAGAAAGTACAGAACACGCAATCTGGTTACAGAAAGTACAGAACACGTTGTCTGGTTACAGAAAGTACAGAACACGCAGTCTGGTTACAGAAAGTACAGAACACGTTGTCTGGTTACAGAAAGTACAGAACACGTAGTCTGGTTACAGAAAGTACAGAACACGTAGTCTGGTTACAGAAAGTACAGAACACGCAGTCTGGTTACAGAAAGTACAGAACACGGCATCATTAGCAGATCATCACGACATGAGTACATAATACCTGTGCCCAGAAACAGGCTGCCTCTTAGGGTCCGGATTGACTTCATGCTTCTTTGTTTTACATATAAATCTCTTCCTATATATACAGGCATCCAATCTGTCTGATCTTATTCATCACGTGCAAACATGTACCTTACTCTCCAATCATCAATGTCTCTTGACTGTACCACCTCATAATATATAAAGTCAAATACAAAATCCCCTAAAAGGCAACTTAGCGGCGAATCTTATATGAATGGGGCATTTAAAATAGGTGATGACACCAGGTGTTCTTGAAAAGAGTAAGCATGTTGCTTCGAAAGGCTCAAATACCACGTTTTCTTCTATCTCCATGACCAGATGGTATCCACATCCAGAAACGTCATGGAAAGCAAGATGTTATATATATTGCCAAGATTCGCGTTACTTTAAAATACATTTTACCCTATCTAATCTGCCTTGGCAACATTCCATGAACATGTCAACTGTTGGAAAATCGTCTAAAGGAATTTCAATAACAAAATCAATCGCTAAACGATTCTATATATTATGTAATCGCACTGACCGATGTGATGAATACCGCTATTTATTCTTTAGCGAATTTAATTTTAATGGTATTGTTGATTCATACATATCTCCATATTTTTGGAAAAATAAATAATTTCTGTTTGAATAATAATCACATCCAATCACATAGTGTAAGTGTTCAAAAGGAACTTGAGAACAATCAGTCTCGTTTATCTGCCGAAACAGATTCTATAGGGCATCAATGATAAACTTAAATTTAAACGAACAGATAACCAGAGATGACGCCAGGTGCTCGCAAAAGGACAAGAATGTCCTTCTCTGTCAACAACTATCCTTACTAAAACAATTCAAAACACTTACTCACACACAACTCTAGAACAAACAATCCAGTGATTAGTAATCTGAACATTAATGATCCACGTCGTCGAGATATGACGCCACGCTGTCAACTAAATTACAAAGTCTAATCATCTGAACCATTACAGTAAGTGTCGCTTAGGAAGGAAGTGTCTTTCCATGAAATTTGAATAATATGTACTCGCTCTCGAGTATCTGAGCAACTGGGAAATGTAGACTCCATGAGCTGATAGCTGATGGTGAATTGCTCGACATAAAGGGGAAGTTCGAGATGGAAAAAAAAGAATTCGAAATCATCCCTCTTGTCATGCTGTTTTGTACAGATGTTGCCATCATTGTGAATTTCTATGCATAGATCCAGATAGGAAACTGAATATGATTTCTCAGTTGTTACTTTGATTTCCAGCCCTGGAGGATGGATGATGTGAATCGAAGATACCCATTTATCTCGGTATTGCCAAAAGACATGAGGTCATCTTTATGTATGTATCTGAAACAATGGGTCCTAAAGTTGTGAAAGAGTCAGATGCATTCTCAAAGAGATACAGATCAGCTAGGCAAGGGACACAATTTGATGATGGCCTATCCCCTAATTTGACAAAGATATTGCCGATCGGGAAATCACAACGCACATAGTTGTGTATTTATTCTTCAGTGAATTTAATTTTAATGGTATTGTTGATTCATACATATCGCCATATTTTTGGAAAAAAATAATTTTCTGTATGAATAATAATCACATCCAATCACATGGTGTAAGCGTTCGAAAGAAACTTGGGAACAATCAGTCTCGATTATCTGCCGAAACAGATTCTATAGGGCATCAAAGATAAACTTAAATTTAAACGAATAGATAACCAGAGATTACACCGGGTGTTCGCAAAAGGACAAGAATGCCCTTCTCTGTCAACAACTATCCCAGCTAGGCAAGGAACACAAATTGATGATGTTCTATCCCCTAATTTGACAAAGATATTGCCGATCGGGAAATCACAACGCACATAGTTGTGTATCTGAGTAGAGTTGCTTGACCACTTCAACAAATGTGTGTGCTTGGAAACAAAAAGTCGTTTAGAGAATGTAATTTCTATGTCAGTTTACCATGGGTGGTCGTTGTGTAAAGGGTGGAGAAATCAAAAGAATTTAAACTTTAAATTTTACCAAATGTAAAATAGTCGCCATCAAAAATAAATATCTCAACTTGTAACATGACCATAAAACAATAAAGTACATGACTTGAATTGACGTTCTGTTCACGAAGCGTACGGCGCTCACATATACAAATGATATAAAGACCTGTGAAAGGGCTTCTTTTTAGACACATTGTACAGTGAAGAGTGATAGTTCGTCGTTATTGGTATTAAGGCATCCCCAAGATCTTCATTAATGATTTAATTTGTTTATTGAAATGTCTTGCATTTAAACCATAATTAAACCGCTTTATTTGATCGCTTTACCTCTTTGATTTTTGATTGCTCGACACAAACGATCTGACGTAACCTAATTTGAAGAAGCTACTTTCTTGCATTCTTTACCAAACGACGTATTTAAACACTGTTTAGTTGTGATAGCATTAAACTGTCTGCAAAGATCTCAACATGGTATTGCAACATTGCAATAGGTAAGTGGGTGAGTGGTTTGGTTTGACGGCGCTTTGAATATTTCAGTGACTTTGACGGTGTATCGTTTTAACATGGAAGGAAACTCAAAATGAGGCTTGTCTGAACGTTCGCAACGACATTCAGTGCGCAGAAGGCGAGAAATAGAAATTGTGACGTCACTTCCAAATGTGGTGAATGGGTTAAGATATCATGACTAGACAATTTAAGATACTTGGTATATAGATGTAACCAAACTACATTGGAAACTGATAGTTTGGAAGTTAAGATCTTATTCCTAATCAGAATTATTGTTACTTACTGTGCTCTCCTGTAAACGTTATATCCCTTCTTATAAACCTCTAGTGACGTCACTCTATTGTCTCGCCAGGGTCTTCTTTTACCGACTAAACCTCTACTGGTAGTTTACCGGGCATTCCCAGGGTAAGCCCCGGGCATTCCAAGAGTAAGCCCCGGGCTTTCTGCAAGAAATCCCGGGAGATTTTCTACTGAAAGCCTGGTTTTTGTCCCGAAAAATACCCTCTGTATTGAATTACCTTTCTGCATGAAAAAAAACCAACAGAACATGGCTCAACTATTTATTGATATTAGATGAAATTGAAATTGAGCGTCACAGTTCGATTAAGTTTGTCTTCAGGTCATTGGTCATCTTCTTCAGCACAGGATGCCGATTCTTTAAAAACTGACTGCGTTAACACATTAACACCCATATCCACATCAACACCCATATCCAAATTAACACCCGCATCCACATTAACACCCATATCCACATTAACATCCGTATCTACATTAACACTCACATTAACACCCATATCCACATTAACACCCATATCCAAATTAACACCCGCATCCACATTAACACCCATATCCACATTAACATCCGTATCTACATTAACACTCACATTAACACCCATATCCACATTAACACCCATATCCACATTAACACCCGCATCCACATTAACACCCATATCCACCTTAACACCCGTATCCACATTAACACCCGCATCCACATTAACACCCATATCCACATTAACACCCATATCCACGCTCACACCCGCATCCACATTAACACCAATATACACATTAACACCCGTATCCAAATTAACACCCACATCCACCTTAACACCCGTATCTACATTAACACTCACATTAACACCCATATCCACATTAACACCCATATCCAAATTAACACCCGCATCCACATTAACACCCATATCCACATTAACATCCGTATCTACATTAACACTCACATTAACACCCATATCCACATTAACACCCATATCCACATTAACACCCGCATCCACATTAACACCCATATCCACCTTCACACCCGTATCCACATTAACACCCGCATCCACATTAACACCCATATCCACATTAACACCCATATCCACGCTCACACCCGCATCCACATTAACACCAATATACACATTAACACCCGTATCCAAATTAACACCCACATCCACATTAACACCCGTATCTACATTAACATCCGCATCTACATTAACACCCATATCCACATTAACACCCATATCCACGCTCACACCCGCATCCACATTAACACCAATATACACATTAACACCCGTATCCAAATTAACACCCACATCCACATTAACACCCGTATCTACATTAACATCCGCATCTACATTAACACCCGTATCCACATTAACACCCGCATCCACATTAACACCCATATCCACATTAACACCCGTATCTACATTAACACTCACATTAGCATCCACACCCTGATCTACATCCACACCCGCATTTAACTGCACATCCACACTTGCATCAGCACCCACGCTCACACTCGCATCCACATCCGCTTCCACATCCTCATCCACAACGCTCCACCAGCAAACAAACTTCTACAAATATCCCGTTGCAACGCTATCTCTCACGTAAATTATTCTGTTACAACTACGTCTCAAAATATCTGTGAACATATTTATCAGCAGATCGTTTCTAAGATGGTATATGGTTATGCATTCAATACCTGTCTATAAAATCCCACAAAAAGAGTTATACATCGATCAACCACAACCACTTAGTTTTGACAAACCCTGTACCCAGTGTAGCAAAACTGTGGTATCTCGTTCATCTCATTTACACAAATCATTTGAAGTAAATTTACTTTATTGAGATATCATATCAGCCCGCCCTCGATCGATCACTTATTGTCCTTGTGTGATGACGTGTTTGACAAGATCATCCATGACCACCTCAAACATACCAGATTGCAACCCGTTTTGGCAGCTAACTCCATGGTATCGACGTCGGGGTAATGGTATGGGTACATATTGACACTGTCGATAAGATGGCTTAATAAGGTTTATTACACATCCATAAATGTTAGGGCGAGGCTAGATAATCAGACCAAGGTCAAGGCCAGAGTAAAGGCAACCGTTGGGGATACGCAGGAAATCGCATTTGGAAGGAAATTACAAAAATGAAGGCCCTGTGAGACACAGACTTGGCGAATGATTGCTGGAGTAAAGTGGGGCGCATTAGCATCCGCTGACCAGACATATTAAACTCCCACATCGCAGGATTGACGAGACGGTGTGTTGCAGCGTACCTAAATCTTAGGACTTTTATTAGCTGATTTTCAGATTGTTTCCTCAAAACCAGAGGTCGGTGGAAGAATTAAAGTAAAAAATAGAATTACTTCCTTTATTTTCTCAGGGTTATGTAAAAACAGTTATGTCGATAGAATGATAAAACAAACTGGAATAGAATATTTGTAAAATGTTACAGGAGATTTGGGGGTTTATAGCGTTGAGATGGACACAAGGTCACTCAGAGTCACACTGCTGATAGCGTTGAAGCTATTAACAGTGAAGTGATATATACATGTAGGTTTAAGCGAACATTTACCTGTCATTAAGCATGTATCATTTGCTTGGGTGCCGTGGATTTGGTTGGTTGGGGGTTTTTTTAACGCCGCACTCAGCACTATTCCAGCTATATGACGGCGGTCTGTAAATAATCGAGTCTGGACCAGACAATCCAGTGAGTTATATCATGAGCATCGATCCACACAATCGGAATCGATGAGATGCATCAACCAAATCAGCGAGCCTGACCACCCGATCCCGTTAAGTCGCCTCTTACGACAGGCATAGACGCTTATTACGGCAAGCATGGGTTGCTGAAGACCTATTCTATCCCGGATCTTCACGGGTCGTGTCCGTGGAGAAACAATATGTGATGCATTTGAATGTGATTATCAGGCTTAACATAAGGGTAATAGTTATTGTATAAAACTGGATTATTCTCATCCGTGATTTTGAAGGTCGGCACATTCGTTCATCAAGTGATGAAGCAACCAAAATATACCGCTTCATAGTCTTTCTTCCCGAAATTGCATCAACTGCATTAGGTACAGAAGCTATTGAGGTATTACAACCTCCCCAGATGGTTAACGCCGCTTTTAGAAATATTCCAGCATTATCTTGGCGGGGGACACTAGAAATTAACTTTGCACATGCCGTAAAAGGCGACACTGCTTGTCGTAAGAAGCAACTAACGGGATCGGGTGGTCAGGCTCACTGACTTGGTTGATACATGTCATCGATCCCAGTTGCGTGGATCGATGTTTATGATGTCAATCACTGAACTGTCTGGTCCAGACTTGATTATTTACAGACCGCCGTCATATAGCTGGAATATTTCTGAGTGTGGCGTTAAACAACAAACAAAACAAAACGATGTACCGATGTGGGGAATCGCCGTGAAGAGTGAACGCAGTAACCACTAGGCTACCTACCGCCCCTCTTAAGAGGACATTCCGTGTCTTATTCAACTTGATGATAAGGCCATGTCCGTCACGTCTTGTGTTTGATAGATTACTAGGGGCGTTGTTGGAGAGCTATGGGCGGATGCTCGGATTTTAGTCTGATATGAGGCTATAAATGTGTGAATTGATACCACATGTCTCTTCTAATGAGGGGGGCACGGGTGGCCCAGTCGTCTAAGGCGCCGCGATTCGCTGTGCAGAGTTGCGTCCCCCGGGCACGCCAGAAACCTATGAATCCCGGTTCGCCCCGATTATGTTTCTAGGTTTGTCAGCACCATACCCGTGCTTGTAGGTTTCGCCGAACTCGTAAACGTTTGAGACCTGCATCAATTCGGGCTTTCCTCCCACATTAAGCTAACACGCCGCGATATAACTGGAATACTGTTAAAAGCGGCGTTAAACCAAACTCACTCACTCACTCACTCTTCAAATGAGGAGTTACAGCATTACTTCCATCACACATATAGATAGTTTAACGTGGTGTCAATATCAACTATTGATATTCTATATAGCATCGATAGTTGGGCCTTGTCATCCAATGGATATGATGGATATTTTGAAAGAATGCAAGCATAAAGTATTATCAATACTAACAACCAGTATGAATCAGTACGTATTGATAAACCAACCGTACTGGTATTCTTCAGTCGTCTCCACATTTGTCCACAAAACCATTAATTAATATAACGATATATAGACCTAATTGTGAACACAAAGGGCCAGGCGAAGCCGTTCCCCAAAAATGCTGGGAACAGCTTTTACCCAAAGTTAGAATCGCTGACAGTACATTCTGAACTATTTACTTTTAACACAAGCCATGAATCTGCATGATGTCGTGACAGATGCGACCCGTGAAGATCCGGGGTAGAATAGGTCTTCAGCAACCCATGCTTGCCGCAAAAGGCGACTATGCTTGTCGTAAAAGGCGACTAACGGGATCGGGTGGTCAGGCTCGCTGACTTGGTTGATGCATGTCATCGATTCCAATTGCGTGGATCGATGCTCATGATATCAATCACTGGATTGTCTGGTCCAGACTCGATTATTTACAGACCGCCGTCATATAGCTGGAATATTGCTGAGTGCGGCGTTAAACAACAAACCAAACGTTAATGCCGAACATGGTAAACTGAAAACAGAATGTCAATGGGCTGAGTGCGGCGTTAAACAACAAAGAATCAATCAATCAATCAATCGTGACAGATGCACTGTTGAATGAAGCGTTTTGGTTGGAGTAAATTATAGAGATACATTCTTTTCATCATTTGCCTATAAAGAACATGGTCATCTTTGGTGAAAGGTGTGGTCCCAAATGTTAAGGAGTATAATTCTGCTACACGAGGCTTAAATGACGAACGCCAATTGAATCAGACCCTTTAGTTGTGCTCCAGTGATCTTTGGAAGCCATAAGAGCAAACGCATTATCATAAAAACTCTACCCTGTGGAGATCCGTGGTAGGATATGGATTCCAAGTCCCCCATGCTGGTGGTAAAAAACGGCTATAATTGGGATGGGGTCATTAACCTCTTTGATGTGGCTAATTGTGTGTCATCGTAACGTCGGTGAGGTGAAATGGGGTTTAACGTCGCGTCCAAGATTATTGCACTTATATAGCAACGTGCATGTACGTGTGTGTGTATGTGTGGCTGCTTGTACTAGGCCGGACTGATGCCGATTTATAGTGCTAGCCCACTGAGATACCATGCCGCAGTTTAACATGAATACCCCACTCAGACACAGTACACTGACGCCGAGCCGACCAGTCCTTGTTTTAGCCCCTTAATGCCGAGCGCCAGACAGGGCAACAACAAGTACCATCTTTTAACGTCTTTTGGTATGACGCGGCCGGGGATGGAACCCCGGACCTTCCGCTCTCCGGGCGGACGGTCTACCACTAGACCACGGAGGCGGTCTCGTAATGTCGTCCGTGTCGGACGTTGATGATGCTCTTACCACTGGTTTGCAAACCTTATCTTATTTACTGGCCAATGTGATGTAGTTGTAGTGCTGCTGACCCTGGCCATATACCAGTGACTACTTACTCTTGCTTACATCAAACGTCAATGCAAGAGAATTATCAGTCTCGATGATCCGCCGAAATTCAATAGGGCGTAAAGGGAAAAATAGCGGTTAAAATCAGTGATGACACCAGGTGTCATGTCCTGCCCCATCGGTGATCATCGGTAGCACCGCTAATAACACAATTTGCATTCAAAAGTGTTTGTTGGTTGTCTGACGCCGCACAACACTCCTGCCACACATTTGCACCTGTAAAACCGCTTTTGAAAATAATTTCGAAAATTAGCTTGTGCTCGTTTCACGAGCATCCAGCTGGATTCTTCCTCGGTGTCAGCTGTGTTGCTCGTTATATGTACATTAGCCTACCTAGTCACATCCCACATAAACATGTACAACCCCCTGGGGTAGCTGACCAGACATCCAGAGGAGGAAAACTATTAACACAGAGGTATCAACTCTGTAGGTAATCAGATCGGGTCATGAGCACAACGTAATGTGTCTGCCAGTGGACATGGGAAGTTGGGGAACTTCCGCAATTCGATGAAGACATCCATTAGTACACCATCCAACAGATGACAATTGCCACCATCTGTATCGGGGAAACAGACAGGTCAACCCTTTACACTGTCGCCCTGGTCTCCAAACCTTTTTCGAATTGAATTTACGCTTTGTAATATCCTACTGACTTTTCCTTTGGTATTCAAGTCGATCGTGTCCACTAGTTCATTTGAGAGCGTTATTCCTGAGGGAGGACTCAATAAAGGAATAATTCCTGGAAAATTGATCGAGCTAATCCCCGATGGTTATTAGACAACACTGAACACAGGGGGATGTACGTATTGATCCTAATAAGACTTGAGAATCAGTTAATAACCATGCCGAATCTCGCTTTGCAAACAAAACTTCGGCCAGATGGTGGCTTGTGGTATGCACAGACGCCACGAAGTCTTCGTGGCCAGAATTGCAGATGGGGCGTACTGTATTATAGGGTGAATCAGGCTGGATTATACAACCACTGGCGGCCCATAGACACTCAGGCCTATCTGTTTCTTGGACATTGTAACTAAAGACTCCTCATGTTCCAACGTTTCCCATGTGGTCAGATACAATATAACTGTTCCTAAAAGTGTTTATATTAAGTACGTGTTGTCAGGAACCGACCTCTCAATAATCTTGTGGGACTGAAATTTGTCAGAAACAGAATATTTTTCCGGTCACAGCATACACTTTCTTTCGAAAGGAATAGCCAAACAAGTTCTTTTCACAGCACAGAATATCAGGACAAACATCATGTCCAACGAACAAGTGTATTTTAACCTGATACCAAGTTAGAGTATTTTCTGGAAGATGGGTGTATAGCGGCAAGGGTGTCAGTCAACTGTAGATCACATTAACAGGCATTCCGTTACGGAATCGTGAAGGACTCCTGATACATACTGACAGATAGGTGGATACTTCCTGGCCACAGGGCCTGGTTTCATAAAGTGATCTTAACGCTGCTGCGAATGTCGTCTCCCTTATTCTGACATGATCAGTCACTCGTTGGGATTCTTAGTCAGTGCAAAGTATTAATGTTTGTTGCATGAGATGAGTACAGTTTGGATCGGAAGGTCAGGCTTGGTCAGGATTGCGTATTATCAGTGGATTCAGTCACTTGTGTGCCTGGTTCAGACTTGAATATTTACAGACATACGTCTGTATGTGAAATAGATGGAATTTTTCCCTACGGTGTTAAAGAAAACTCATTCACCAACTCAGGGTGCTTGGATCTTCTTTAAAAACAGGCCCTGGGCCTTGTTAGAAAGACTGACGAACCAAATATAGTACGCAAAAATCCAGTGGATTCCAATTTTGATTCAAACACGAAATAATGTTCCCAGGTCACTCAACTGCCAATCGTAGAGACGGGTGCAACTTACACGCTTGCTTTAATTCTCTGCATCCCGTGTACAATTACTATATTCTCTAAAATTGGATATGCAGGTGTGGCATAAAACAGGAAACAATATTCGTCAATGTATAAGGCGTCCCGAAATAAAAATTACCATACGACTGTTATCGGCAAAACACAGAAGGGGCGATTGGTAGGCATATTGATGCCAGCCAGGCATGACAGCGTCGCTGTGGAGACTTGGGTAAGAATGTGTCCCCATCACTTCAATGCGATTCTTAAGAGGCAACTTAATTGGGACCCAGTGTGGATTCAGGGTTAGAATTTGTCCCTACCAATCTGTGCTGATCGTAAGAGGCGATTTAATGGATCGGTTGGTCAGGTTCGGTAAAATGGTTGAATGCGTGTCAGCGTACCCTGACGGCGTGAATCGTTGCCCATAATATCCATCACTAGATTTTCTGCCCGTAATTAAACTGGAATATAACTGGCGTTAAACAAGAAACACACACACACACCAACACACACGCGCAACAATCACTTGGTTGGAGTGTCAGGATACTGACAGACAGTGGACAGACAGACAACGTGTCACACACGAATATCGTTACTTTGTTTGCATATATTTCATTTGAGGATGAGCGACGTCATCAGCAGAAGAGTCCCCAAAACATGTCAGTCGCATCATGATATGGAGTCAGCTGCGTCACCATGGTATATAGACCTCTCCGAGAATCACATTGGCACATCAACACCGATGTCAAAGATTCAGATGGGTGCGCACTGTACAACGAATGGCACAACATGAACTGTCAGAGAGTGGTTTCGGCTGGTTCCAGGTCTTTCAGAGCAGATGGTAGAGCAAGTCGTTTTCGTTGTCGTTTTTGTGTCCTGGAGACTTAAAATTTGCAGGTGGCAGCGTAACGATTTGGTCTGTAATTCGGGTCACGAAACGGCGGAACTCACTGTGTTGTGCGCTAACCTAACATCACAATGTTACATCGGTGACAACACAAGAACACAAAATCACGTATCGACCAGCACTTTATGCAAAACAATAACGTCAACGTTTTCCCTTGGTCAGTTCACTCTTCTAACATGTTGCCAACCATCTTGGGACAATCGTGATCGTCAGATAACAAACCTCGGGCAAACCTGACTTAATTCAGGTGAAGGGACAAATGTCGTCGAATACTTGTAACGGATACGTCTAACAAAGGTTTAAAGACGTCGTGTGCGGGCTTGTACAAAGAGGGAGACACGCAACATTGACTGGGATCAATTCAATCCCATCCACCTCAACCATATTGTGTTCACAGTAACCGCAAACTACCAATATACCTCCATGTTCTCGTGTATTATTAATGCCAGTGCATTATTACTCTGTATCTCTGATGTCCATTTGCATATTTCATGATTACAAACGCTACATTTAGTATAAACTATTGTATTTTTGTGTCAAGCCTGATACATTATGACATAATGCTTTTGCTCGTCAGTACAAAATTGCGAACAAACAGTGAAGGCGTTATTCCGGTAGGTACCGTGCAGTGAAATTGAATTTACAAATAACCGGGTTTAACGAGTACTGAATACGGAGTACTGTCCCTTGGTAATATCCGACTTCCCCGTCAGAACTGGAGACAGAATAGGCTAACGTCGTCAAGGCTTGAGGTTTCAATATAGCCGAGTTCCGAGTGTAGAGTCATTCTTGTTGTTACCGGGGCCGTCGGGTAGCCTAGTGGTTAAAGCGTTCGCTCGTATCGCCGAAGACCCGGGTTCGATTCCCAACATGGGTACAATGTGTGAAGCACATTTCTGGTGTCCCCCGCCGTGATATTGCTGGAATATTGCTAAAAGCGGCGTAAAACCATATTCACCCACATTTATTGTATCCCAAATACATCCTGAGTGTAAATGCCCAGAAAGGATGTCATCTTTTGTCGATAGAAGAAAAGATCCTTCAGCCATTAGTTAGTCTAGGATTGCTGATTTCCAGTGATCCATTCATATCATTGTTACCGCTTGTGCCTTTTACGCCCACTTGACAACATCGTTTTCTCATGTTACTCACTTCCGTTCAAGCCTGCCCCCGTCCACTTAAGTATTTCTCGTCGTAGGTGAAGAAAATACAGAACTGGGAACAAGTCGTTTTTGCTAATAATCATTTAAACACTTTGGGTTGTCTATAACAAAGATCAGATCCTCATCGTTACTGACGCCATGATGTCGCTGTTCCAGCTGTATCTTATAAAAGATGAAAAACATCCGTCGACTAAACTCTTTGTCGACTCCAACGCAGTTGGACAAATAGTCACTGATCAGTGCAATTAAAAATCACTTGGGGCATTAGCTGCACAAATTACAGTCGTGGAGTCTATGCGTATAGAGAGTGAATTAGCAGTTATAATAGGCCCACCTCATGAGTCCATGTGAGGGAAGAGATTTTCCAGGAAATTTGCTTCACCAACGGTGATTTGTGCACAGCAATGCAAGCCTTTGTAAATGGTATGATAGGATACGGCCCGTCGTAGCTGCATGTCCACAGCAATAATCTGCCTTAACAGAAATTTAATCAACTTCTATAAAAATGTTTATGTTTGGGTTACTTCTTTGACCAAGTTATTAACTCTGGAGGAGACATTTAGTGTGTGTTTATCTGCAGCCAAAGCCGGCTTGGCTAGCTGATGTAGTTTGTTTGCAAAAACTGGACATCTGCGAAAGAATTGCTTTGATTTATTTGTAATCTAATGGAAAAAAAATAGTTTGTGTTTTTGTCATGGTTGTATAGTTGACTATAGAGATGATGATGTGCTCGAGTGTATTTGTGAACGAATGAAATAACATAGCAACTGCGTATAACATGTTCTTACAAGTAAACCAGGCCATTACTTTACAGGCATAATTTGGTACCTAGAATTTACCTAAAAGTTAATTAATTCCAACTCTCTTCTTCCATTTTGATCCTACTAACACTAGAGCATCATATATATACACATATACAGTAAACTACGGTTATAACGAACTCAAAGAGACCACTTTTAGTACGTTATAACCGTAGTTTGTTATAGGCATATATGCAGCATATATACAACAAATGGCCGGGACTAAAAAATAAGTTCGTTATATCGGTCAGTTCGTTATAAGCGTGTTCGTTATAACCGTAGTTTACTGTAGACGATTTAGGTGAATGTTGCATGAACAGTGTAGCCTGCATATGAGTAGGAATAGTCAGGGAAGGTGAGTTTATGTAATGCAGCAAATTCATTGATTAAACAGGGTTATATTGTGACATGTGTTTTTGACTTGGTTTATTGATTTGTTTGTTTCTGACGTTTCCATTTTAGGTGTAGTAATTATATCTGTTTTGGCCCACACTGCTCAGGCAGAAGGTCACTGTGACACTGATACAGAGTATCCGATGCTGGCCCTTTTTCGCGGATGGGTATGGAAGAGATCTGATTCTGGAACTAAGGCTCGCCTTAAGAATAGTCCGAAGTGTTTTTGTGTCTCGCTACGGTTATCAGTGTCCAAATGGAGGATTATATGTCGTATCGGAGACAGGCTACATATAGACTCTGAAAATATATAAGTGTGATGGAAACAAACTACTTTATTAAAGTAGAAAAGGAGCTCCAGTGAGATGTTGAAAATCTAGGGATACAGTTTACAGTTGTTTGATCAAGGTTACAACATTCAAGGCCTCAGTTAAGCTTTTAAAAATGTTTAAAGTGGAGGACACTTCCAAATTTGACGCATCAGTGAAAATTGTTTTGTCCGATGCATATTCCCTATTTTGACTTGTACCAAAGGTTACCGTGTTTTAGGTGAACAGTTGGCCTGCCCTTGCACGTGTTTGTGACGAGTGCTACCGGTGGAGCAGGATACGCTCACCTTTTCGCCAACACCTGGTATCATCACTATTTGATAGTGATTCATAAACTCATGGTATCGTCGGAATCGTACAGTCAACTTTGCTTTTAGCAGAGATTTCTATTGAATATGGAAAGCGATTTATCGCTTGTATTTACAACGAGGGCTATAATATGTTCCGGGGACTGCGAGACAGACTACAGGTAAATGCATGTATTAGTTTTCAAGCTCGGTGACGTTGGACGTTGCTCAAAACTTTTCAGCCAACCCTCGTGCATGTATTCTCTCTATATTATTACTGTAGCCTCGTCCCTTTCCATGTTAAGGCTGAGGCGTAGAAATGTATTGTAAAGAGTTCTTTTAATTTGTCCTGCCATGATCGTCTGATAGTGGTTGAGAATCCACGATTCGCCCCGATGCTCCTAATCTGTCAGCACCATACCTGTACTTGTGGCTTTCACAAAATAGACCCGTGAAGATTCCGATGTGGAATAGGTCTTCAGCAACCCATACTTGCCGTAAAAGGTGACTATGCTTGTCGTAAAAGGCGACTAACGGGATCGGGTGGTCAGGCTCGCTGACTTGGTTGATGCATGTCATCGATTCCATTTGCGTGGATTGATGCTCATGATTTTAATCACTGGATTGTCTGGTCCAGACTCGATTATTTACAGACCGCCATCATATAGCTGGAATATTGCTGAGTGCGGCGTTAAACAATAAACCAACCAACTTTCTCAAAATACGGAGATATCTAGGGTCGGCGGTATCTTTCCCTTCTACAGTAAGATGACACACCGTGATGCAATTGATGTTTAAATGGGGCTTGAACACCACTACCCCACCCACTCCCTTCCAATGCGTTCTCTGTGCATAGAACGCTATCATGTGAGATTCTGAATCCGTTTAGCAATCAGCAGCAGATCGAATGTTTTGTTACTAATGTAGAGATAGATGCATGTTTAAGGTACAAAGTTAAGGGACTAAACATTTGATATATTCCGGTGACACCTGGTCCTGTGTACAGAGTACAGGTCACAAAACAGGTGACGTTAGCAACGTTGGCCGTAGTTGTTTGGGTACCCACGTTCGGCAGCTTGACTTCAGCGAGATTCGAGGAGCCACAACACATTATATTCAGGACATCCATCTTCTGAAACAAATTATTTTATTTTATTGAATCCCATATTCGTCTTTAAAACTTAAACAAACCTGCAATATATTTCCCTTCTAGTTCCAGTATATGTGACGTGTTTTACATATATTTGCTTGACTCGTAAGTAGGGTAATAATAATTGGCTTTATGAGGATTAATCGAGTGGTTGCAATGTGTGACTTGTCTGATTCAGACATGTCGTGTCATCCTTCCCTGGCGTCCTTCAATCACTGATGCTGCACTCGTTATTTTTGAACGATATAATGAATATGAAGAGAACATTTCGTGAAAACACACCATTTGTAAAAGTAGGACAGAATGAGTTGGACCATACCCCTATTTGAACAGTTTCCCAGTCATATGATGTGGAAGGAAAGTCTGAAGTGATACCGTATTGTGTAGGCATACCTTATGAATTTTTTACTTTGAAAACCTGGAGTAAGGCAAGGACAGAATTTATCACCTCTGCTCTTCTCAATTTTCCCCAAAGATAGACAATATGTCATGCTTAAAAATATACGACGTCTAATGAGAACGGTTGGCTGCTGTTTCTACAGTTCTTACTCCTCTTGTATGCAGATGATTTTGAGATAACCCTACCTCTCCCTAGAGTCACTAAATGTACTCTATGAATATTGTATGGAATGGAAACTTGATGTAAATATATAGTAAATAAATAGTTCTTTGGGGGTTTTGGAAATGTTGAGAAAATCAATCATGCTCCAAGCAGGACAATAGTCAATTAGAAACGGTGGACTCAAATTTAATGAAATAGAAGAGTTGCTCACTTAAGTTGAGAATGCTAAAATGGAGAATGAAAAAAGATCTGAAATAAGCTGGAACTGTTAACCTCCCAATGGCATGTTTGATGGGATGATTTCATCTTTTATTTTGTATGGGTCTGAACTATAGTGTTTGCGTATTCTGAAGTTTTAGAGAAAATGCATTAATTTTAAAGTTCCTTAAGTTTGCCATTGGGCAAAAAATCTTCAGCACCCCAACTTGATGGTATATGTTGAACAGGGGAGAATGCCTTTACATGTCCAAATGTGAAAGAGAATGGGCATGCACTGGCATAATATTGCAATAGGAACTAAAAAAATGTACATACTAAACCGCAAAAGAAACCACGGATAGATATATGAGAAACCTTATTCTTCCAAACACTGTAAACATATTTTGAGACACATTAAAAAGTTGAAACTTGGCAAACCTGATCATCAAGGTTGAAACTACAGTGAAACACAACACTAGTCTCTGAGAAAATGGCATCACAAGTCAGTATCTCGTGTGTCCGCCATGTGCATTGATGACTGCCGTGCAACGTCGATACATAGAATGGATGAGGCGGTTGATGAAGGCCATAGAACTTGATCCGATACTATGAGGAACGCCTGACGCAGTTAAGCTGCAGTTGGCCTTGGTCGGACGTCATTCAGCCGTCTTTGAATCTCATCCCACAGGTGCACAATGGGATATAAATCGGGACTGAGGACAGGCATGGTTCTGATGCCATTCTGCTGGAAGAAGTCTCTTGTTGCTCTCGCAGTGTGGGAATGGGCGTTATCATGCTGAAACTTGTGGTTGCGGCGACGTGCCAAATGAGGTATTGCGTGTAGTCTCAAGACATGATCAATGTACCGAGCTGCTGTGACACCATTGCCTGTCCCTGGACCGATGTTCTGGAAGAGCACAGGGCCGACCCTCCGTGCATGACCAATTCCACCCCACACCATGATGCTCGGACCACCCCACGAGTCTCTCTCAACAACACAAGCATCCGAATAACGTTTCCCACGGCGTCGCCAGACTCTCTCTTTGCCATCTGCTGTTGAGATACAGTAACGGCTCTCCACTGCTGGTGGCGACAATGCTGGTGCTGTGTTGACCACCGAAGACGGTCCCGGCGATGACGTGGTGTCAGAATGGGTCCTCGGTGTGGCCTGTGACAGTGGAGGTGTCTGCTCGTCAATCGTCGACCCACGGTGTCCGCACTAATGAGTCGCTGGAGTGTCCCCATGGTCTGTCGAGCAGTTTCCACAGCAGTAACACGGTGATCTTGAAGATGCTGTCGCACGATCTGACGATCATGACGTCGGGTGCTGACCCCTTGGTCTTCCACTACATGGTCGGTCATCTGTAGTGTTGGTGGTCTGGTACCGTTGCTGGAGCTTGTTTATGGTCCTCACGTTAGCTTGAAATACATTGGCTACTTGCTTGGAGGTTTGTCCAGCTTGCAATCGTCCAAGGGCTTGGTGTCGCTGATTTCTTGTCAATCTTAGCATGTGTAGCAATTCAATAACGAATGAATATTATCCGATCTGGGTTGATTTTTATAGGGCAAGAAATGGGGAAACGCATTTCAATTTGCACGGAACTCACGTGCATCGGGTTCTCATGGCCGTTGCCGTGATGCTTTTGGGCGATCGCTTTTATTGTCATCTGCTTTGTTTTCATCTACTTTGACAAAAATACCCAGATGACAACTTTTCATGCAATGTTACTTCGGGTGACGTTTCTTTTGCGGTTCAGTATATTATACGTATTTTGACTTAATGACGGCTGATCGTGATTCAAACTTGACTGTTTACCCTAAGCTTAATTGTACAGAGCAGTTATTTAATAATTGCGGTCTGGCCGAGGGATTTTTCGTACCATAGTATTTTCATCACGAATGCATTGCCATGATGCTAACTTTTGGAAGAGTGCTTATAAGGACATATCTTATCAAAAACGGAGAAACAATATTTTGGTTCGAGAAGTTATCACAAGCAATTTGATAAACAACTTCCTTCTTTAAGTAAATAATTCCTGTGCCCAATAGCGATTTCTTACCCTGATTTAAGATACATAACTGCTTATCATAATCTACCTGTTAAAACAGGCCGTTGGCATGGGATGTCAAGAGAACATAGAACTTGTACATTATGTATATCACCAGCTACTGCAGACGAATTCCATTATATTGTTAGTTGTGAGGTATTCAAAGAAGACGGAAATTTGTACATATGTAAAAACTACTAATGTTGGTAAAATATGCTCTCTTTCCAACACCTATTTTGTTCATCCGGTTTGAAAGAAATGAAATGATTGTCTAAAGCCCCGTTTACACGACCACGTTTACTTATATAAGTAAATATACTTACGCAAGTATATATACTCACATAAGTAAAAGTGGTCGTGTAAACGCATTTGCTTACGTAAGCAAATATACACCAGGAGTAAATATGCTTATGTGAGTAACATTTGGCCGTATAAACAGGGCTTTAGTTTGTGTATGCTCGAGAATAATATCTACGAAATTATAGCCATTTTGTTGTCAATAGTATATGTGAAATGCCACAAGCGGTGGTTAATTGAGAAACAAACTGTTCTGAAGTTCTGGAGTTCTCAGACGATTACCACTTTGATGTAACACCATACGGGTACGGGTATGTGCTGATGAATCTGGAAACAAATTCAGGGCGATCCTCGGATGTGTTTCGATCATAGGTTTCTGGTACATCTAAGGGACTATACAGAGAAGGGAGCGTCTTACAGATGACGGGACGCCGTTTCACCCGTTTGAGTAGGAAGGTAATTCTTTGACGCACTTATACAAGCCTCCTCCTTAACCAATGGCGTCATTTTCAAAGGAAGGTTAACCATTTAGTGTTTCAATTTGTGTGTCACCCAGTGAGTGAGTGAGTGAGTGTGTTAATGCTTTACGTCACATCGGCAATATTTCAGCCATATCGTGACGAGAAATTATACATTTTTAAATACATATTTTTTAACGAAATTAAAATCTGTCATCGATGGACAGTAAAATCACTAGAATATCACAGATCATTTTTTTAAAACTAGCATACAACCATAAAAAGATATTATTGACCAGACATGAAACAGTACAATGTAAAAAAGGGCTATAGATCGCCAGCATCTGAAGGTAGATCACCATGCTAGGGTCCATGGGGACTTACAGTATTTTTGCTACCTGCATGCACCCCAGCCGGATTTACATCATCCCTTCAGAAGTTGGCAACGATTTGGAAATTTAGCCGAAATTAAAAGAACACAAATTCTACGATTCAAACCAAGATAGGAATAATGTCCTTTGAATGCTATGGACTTACTATACCCTCTCGGGGGGACAAAAGTTTTACAGTACTTTTCCCCCGTCAAGGGTACAGCCAATAACAAGTGTGTCATCCAGTGGAGGCGAAGCTATCTAAAGGTTGAGGTATTAATAGAATTACAGTTACGTAGTTTCTTGCATAATACATAGGCGATACAGTTAAAGAGTTGGACAGGTACAAATTACCTTAGCCTTGAGCCGTTTACACAACTGTAATTACTCTCGGATGCCTATTCATCTCCACACCGTGATCACAGAGTCATTGCATTTTTGCAGCACTGGCAGAAATCCATACTGAAACTTCTTTCGTACATTTGAGAGAAGCACAAGAGAGAAGTGTTTAAATTGTTTTTGTTTTCAAATCTATTGTTAAGCAAGTATTAAACGGCTTTCAAAAAAGGACCTCTTACTATATGCTTTATGCGGCTGTGATTCATTCATTTAATGTCACTCCATTGGTGCCTAGGTTATTCTGTAGGTAGCGGAATAAGCCGAGTGGACACGTGCGGACCGGAGGGAGATTCATTAGTCCACGTACATTGCCATGTCCTTCGGTGTTAGATTAATATCTGCAACTTCGATCAGCCTGCCACAATTAATTTGGGTATGGCAAGTTCATAACTGGAGTTTTACACAATAATCATCAACTGTGTTGTTACATTGCCAGAGTGAGTGAGGGAATGTTGTGTACGCCGTAGTCAGTAATATTCGACCAATTTTACAGAATTGATCTACGCTGCCGGGGCACGATTATACATAATAATAACAACAACATAAAATGTTCATTTATAAAGCGCCATGAAATTGAGTGATGTTTTGCAGTAATTATTCTTGCAGTTTTTGCTTTCAAACTTCTTTCATCTGAAACATAAATATATCCAGTGTAATGATGTTTGGATGTCTCCGTTGGGTTTGTTCCAGTCCAAGGTTGCTGTTGTCGATGGAAAAGATTTAAAATAAGAAGATTTCAGTTTCCATCTATGAACATGTCTTTTTGATAAGATGTGATATTTCTGGATGGTTCATGTGAATTCAGTCACGTAACTTTGAGCAGAACCATTGATACATTTTTAAGTAAGACAGAGAATCTTGTCGACATTCCTCTCTGAAATTTGCACTCAGACAAGACATATAGTATTGTGACTTATCTTCATTACACAGATCAAACTAAAGGCCCCGTGAGGATTCCGGGCAGGTTAGACTAGGTCCCAAACAACCCATGTTGGTCGGAAGAGGCAACTAAATGGATTGGAAGGTAAGACTCGGTGACATGGTTGATGGTTGTTGCGATCGTATCCCTTTGGCGTGGATCGTTTCTCAATAAAATGCTCTGGATTGTATGGTCCAAACACGATTTATTTATTCTCGCTTCATACAGCTGGAATATAACTGAGCGTGGCATTGAACAACAAACAAACCAACACAAAACACTAAAAGGATGGGATACTTAAGACTTATTCTGTATCAGAAACCTATAACGAGGTTCACTTTGAAATTTGGTCGATACGGTTCATTCAACAGGAAGTGAGTGACAGTTGTTATAGGACGCTGTCAGCAACATTGCAACCATATAACGACGGCCTTTAAATAAGTGGTTATCAGTATAGCACACCGTTAACATTAGACATCCAGTCTATCAACCAGCTTATCCATTGGGGCCACCCATTTTGACGAGTAAGTACAAGCTGAGATCATTGAAGTAAATCTGAAGATTGCATCGAGTATATTCCTAAAGTACAGTAAGGAAAAGCCAGGGATTTGATAGGGGTATATGGTGGTAGAAAGACGATAGGATACATAGAATAAATTCGGAGTTGATAAAGACATGTCAGTCGATTGGAATGAAAGACAGATACAGGGTTGATAAGAGGGTGGAAAACAACTGGTACATTGTAGAGAGGTGGGAAAATGCAGAAATGACGGAAGTAGTAATTACTGACGAATAATTAGTTATAAACCTCGTCACTGACGGATGGGTATGTTTCCTCAACAACGGCCAGTCATTTGGGAACGTGCTACACGAAGATCACAAGGCAAGGCCCGTGACTTGGTTAGATAACTTATATCCTCCAAATTCAGCGTGTAATTAATCTGTCCATGTTCTTGTTAGTTTAAGGCCTCATTTTGTTTCTTAATATATCGTGAGACTTTGTTCTTACACCACTAATTAGAATGGATTGAAATAGATGGGCTTTGTGTCACAAACAAATGGTCTCTGTCTACAATCTCATTACCCTGCACTCTATCTTGCAGCGCAGTGACTCCCAACCACCAAAAGAGGAAAATCTCCTCAAACATGGCGCCTGCATTGGTTCAAAACAAACATGACTGATGCATTTGGATTCTCAACACCATGCTTATTACAGACAACAATATTGATATGTGTTATTGCCTGTCTATTTTCATTACCCTCGTTTTGTCAGAAGAGTTCATCACTCACCTGAAAACTTTATGATTAGGGTATAATTAGTTGTCGGTCAGTGTTAAAACTCATATGCAGTCCACACACCGCCAGCGTTACCTCTGTGATAACCAAGACTTGCAAACATATATTTCTATATGGACAGACATGAAGGGTAATTTTGTACATCAAT
The DNA here is from genome assembly GCF_023055435.1 of Haliotis rufescens. Lineage (NCBI taxonomy): Eukaryota > Metazoa > Mollusca > Gastropoda > Lepetellida > Haliotidae > Haliotis > Haliotis rufescens. The sequence continues at coordinate 8,633,024 of NW_025964361.1, forward strand.
GCCATATTAAGAGAGAACCTGTGATGATTTATGTTCTTGGGTATCAAAGTGTCGTTTAATAGATAACAAGCACAGACTACTTCAGTAGCATATAAGGGCCCTTTGTACATTTGTTCATTTGTTTTCCGAAATTTCTTTCATAAACCATCAAATAACGTCAAACTTGTTGAAAAAGCTGGTTCTTGTGAACCATCGGTTTTAACATCACTAGGACAACGTGATCAATTTTGAGTTTCACTGTAGAATCAACTTCCAACACCTCAAGCTGTTTGCATCATTATCTTCTTCCAAATCACATCTCAAAACCTATATGATACAATAAACGATCTATCATCACTTTCAGCAAGTGCTCAGAAACTAAATAAAAGGATCTAACAACATATCTCCATATACAGAAGGCGAATGTCGGTTACAATTTGTTCTATCTCATGTATTTGTGTATTGGACCGTCATCACAATAATTACGGAAAAGTTTAAAATGAACTGCCACTGTTTTTAAAATGATACATAATTATTGATACAGGGATTTAAAGAAATAACCACATGAACCTTATTATGCCTATACTGGTAGAGGGCTGAGAGAGTTGATGATATCATTCGGAGAAGGAGGGTGTACTTTATAGAAAACATACATCGTTGTGGATTACAACTTCTGGTTTATTGCATTTAGCGGTTTCCATGTAGTTTCTCACGCCGTTATCCAACTTGGTTATCACATACATACATCCAAACGTCGCTAAATGCAATAAACAAGAAGTTGTTATCCATAAAGTTGGATGTTTTCTTATATGCTCACCAACTTTAAATATAAATTGTCAATGCAAGAGAATAACCAGCCTAGATATTCTGCAGAAATAGATTCAATTTGGTGTAAAGGGCAAAATACATGTAGGTGTGGAAGTTATGGACCACAGCAAATCAGTGATGACACCCGATGTTCGCGAGTGTAAGCAATGTCAATCAAACAGTTAGGGTGGACTTTGGGCACCCTGGAAATGAATGTTTGAATGTCAGGCTAGTGATGCACACTATGGAATGGCTGGGACAGTGGGTCCTTTCCGTCAGAGTATAATACTGAGTGAGTATTGTTTTACGCCGCTTTTAGCAATATTCCAGCAACATCACGGTGGGGGACACCAGAAATGGGCTTCACACATTGGGAATCGAACCCGGGTCTTCGGCGTGACGAGCGAACGCTTTAACCACTAGGCGCCCCGACCGCCCCGTGTAATACTGAAGGAAGTAAGGCCTATCTATGTACAAAGGTCAGACCAAGGTAACAATTCAAGATATCGCGAAATATTTAACATAGGACTGTGTTTAGACCCTCTACTGACTACACATATTCCAACATTTATTTCAGTTTGCACAGAAATTGCTGAGCAATTACAAGAAATAGATTTATCGATACGGCTGCAGTAGCGTCCATGTTGAAAATCGGATTGGAACCACTTGAACAAAATGCGGAAACAAGTATTTTAAGTTTCAGCTTCATTGGTCCTGACTGGAAGGACCCCGGAGAAACCGGACATATAAACGTACTTAACTTTCACTTAGATGAGCTAAAGAATCAATAAAACTGTAAGAAGTTCTTTATCACTGTTTACAAATGTGCAAACCCGACCCACAATTCCTCACAGTGAAAACTGCTCTCCACCATAGCAAATGATTTTGTCAAAAAGCGGTACGCAAATACAGTTTCGTGTACATTACGATCTTAAGGGATCTAGAAACATGCATCAAGCCATATTTTGATTATCTTACAAGCACACAGAATCGGATATATCTTTCTGAAACTTTATGTAGCATCTATTTGAAATTTGGAATCGGGGAAACCTTTCAGTTACGAATCTTGAATCCCTATGAGAACACACTGCACCATATCTTACTAATGTCTCTCCAGGCACTATTTAAGAACAAACATTTGGTTAAATTATATTCTTTTCAAATTCCTCTTCAACAATGTCCCAATTTCCATTACTAAATGAAAGTTGCGGAATATTTATCATCGTTCAGGATTATAGACTACAGAGCTCATCAATTTGAGGCCTTGATATTTGCAAAGTACTTAAGAAAACTGAATTCATGTTTCTAATGTATGTTTCCTTGCAACTTTATGGTTATATGAGTTGATTACCAATCTTAGAACCAGTGATGAGTCCCACATGCATATAAATTGTTTTAAGCAAGAAAGGCGAACGGGGCATTCTGGTTTAAAGTCTTACTGAAGTAGAACGTCCTGAAAAAATAGGAAGAGACATTATCAGAACGGACTGCATGATATTACTTTCGTACAATTAAGTGAAGAATATGTTAGGTGGTGAGAGTTTGGGGAAATTTGAAAAAAGACCTTATTGATGAGTTTGGATTAACTTTTGAAATCAATATTTATTTCATGTAACGACGTGTCAGCTTATAGTAGAAGGATACCCAGTGAGGCATGTCCAAGAGGCTTACAACATGCACGTGTGCAAAGGTCACGGAGGAAATCTGGATTCGAACCACAATCTGATCCTGGCATGGCTCAGACACTCAACTCTGCACAGCGTATTGCAGCACCATAGACCACATGGACATCGCGCCCTAACCATGTGTTGTGTTGATGTTATTGGCTACATTTTGGCAAATTTACTCATGGCCTTGCTTTGGGAATATTCCGATATAGGCTTGAACCCTTGTGTGTTGTGTGGTGTTGTGTTGTGTTGATGTCATTGGCTAGATCTTGGCAAATTTACTCATGGCCTTGCTTTCGGGGATATTCCGCTGTTGACTTGGACCCTTGTGTGTTGTGTTTTATTGTGAAATACATTTTAATTATATATAGATAAATGGGGCTGCACCTGCTTGGGTTTGATGTTTTGTTTTCACAATCATGTTTTGAGTAGATGTCTTGGCTAAATCTTGGCAAATTTACTCATGGCCTTGCTTTGGGGATATTCCGCTGTTGGCTTTCATCCTTGTGTGTTGTGTTTTATTGTGAAATACATTTTGATTATAAGTAGATTATTGGGGCTGCACCTGCTTGAGTTTGATGCTTTGTTTTCAGCTATAGACTGCTTATTGTGTACGCGTTAAAACATTACAGATTATATTAAATAGCGGCAATCTGTTGGTAACGTGGGATATGATAATTACATCAATGATACCAAAGAAACTTGATAAACGATACAACCATACAAGTATAAAGAGGACGGGATAGCCTGTCGGATTGACGAGGGGAGCCATGCTGATAACAAAGTGATTGAGAAGAATAGGATGTAGAGGTGATTCAGCAAATTGGAATTCCTGTAGCTTCATATCAGCAATGTTGGCACAAGTCAATAACGCTCTATAGCACATTTCAGCACACGCTGGGAACGGCTGACTTGCTTCTTTTAGTCTCTAAGGAGCAAAACAAATAAAACAACTTCCGAGATGATAGAGCGTCTGCCCAGAGAGCGGGTGGTCGGTGGTTCGATGCCCTCGCCGCGTCATACCAAAAGAACTGAAAGGTGGTACTTTTGGTAACTCTGTTTTGCGCTTGGCATTAATAGAGTATAACCAAGAATGGTCGTCTCGGAATCAGTATACATTGGGTGGGTAGTTGAGTTTGGCTTTACGCCGATTTAAGCAATATTCCAGCAACATCACGGCGGGGCACACCAGAAATGGGCTTCACACATTGTACCCATGTCGGGAATCGAACCCGGGTCTTCGGCGTGAAAAGCGAACGCTTTAACCACTAGGCTACCCGACTGCCCCCGGTATACAGTTTCTGACTAGGGTACCCATGTAAGAACTGCGGCATGATACTAGTATCTCATTTGGCTAGCACTATAAATCCCGACTAGTACATGCCATAACACACGTGCATTACGCCGCTATAAAAGTGAAAGAATCTTGAACGCGACGATAAGCCCCATATAAGACCCGCTATCTACATGGCTCCACGGTTATTGATGTTTGGTATTTGACCTGTTCTTCCCAAAGGGAGGTTGGCAAGACTGGTTTGATTTCCCAGATGGACAGACGGTACAGGAATGAAGTGTATCAGTGTCGTCTGTAGTATTATGGTTGGAACAATTGCCAAAATCCACGTAATCCATACTCGTGCCTCTTTTCAAACCAGATTGGTTCGTGTAAAATTACACAATTCAAGCCGACCAGGCACAGAGACAGAGTTACTTCATACTATCAGCCTACTATCATCTCATCGACCAGAATCACATCGTATTACCTTAGTAAATGTAATCATTGTAACAACTCGCCGTCATCATTTACCATCATCTGTTACCCTGCTTGTTCTTGTGGTAATCTCTCTGTATGTCACTCTTAACTATAATACTCAAAACAAGTTAAACACTCGATGTTTTTTTATGACTATAGACAAGTATAGTTAATCTGCCATGGCTGGTGAGTATTGCAACACACAGCCTATCAATTGTGGGTATTCTTTCAACTGTTGTGGGTAGTATATATAGAGAATATCACCCGAGTGTCTTTTGATATCAAATATATCAACACGAGTTGATAAAAGTGGGAAAACTCCGAGGCTGGCCGAGGATTTTTTTCACTTTTATCAACGAGTGTTGATATATTTGATATCAATAGACACGAGGGTGAGATTGTATTTATCAGCCAACATCATTCTTCCAACTTTTTCAGTATTAAGCAGTTTCTTAAGTGTAAAAAGTACTGCTAACAGCTTTAGTAGTAGAGCCATTAGTGACGTCATTTGATTGTGACGTCATGGTAACCAATGACGTCAGAATGGTCTGCAAAGCGCCCAAGCGATATCTCCTGTGGGAGCCAGTTTGGGATGATAAATAACCAAGTCCTACCCTGTTGCAGTTGGGATGAAGCCTTTGGGCGAACCGTGTATCAACACTGTGCTTCATTGCAGTGTGTAATCTTGGTCTCTGTTGATGGTCGTCTATCATCACTTTGTCCGGCTTCGTACCTATAATAAAAGGTGTAACTCTTGTTTGTTTGTTGATTTTGTTAATCTCTCCATATGCAAATCTTAACGATATCACTATGTTATCTCCAGTTGATCACTTGAGTGATAAAGGTACCAACTTCTGTACTGACATGAACTCTCACTATCTTCATTCATACTAATATAACAGCTTCTAAAATGCCACTTGTTTTTGACATTTTGGGTATTCTAATTGAAAATTACTTATATTCTTGACTAGTTCAAAATTATGGCTACAAAATACCCGGGTTATTCAAATAAATTGATGAAATAACCCTCCATAGATAAATTCATCGCAACCTGTAACATGTTTGCACTGTTCAGTTGGTTGGTTGGTTTGTTGTTTCACGCCGCACCCAGCAATATTTCAGCTATATGACAGCGGTCTGTAAATAATCGAGTCTGGACCAGACAATCCAGTGCACTTGACATCATGAGCATAGATCCAAGCAATTGGGATCGATGACATGCTTCAACCAAGTCAGCTAGCCTGACCAGCCGAACCCGTTAGCCGCCTCTTGCGACAAGCATGGTCGCAAGCAAGGGTTGTTGAAAACCTAGTCTACCCCGGATCTTCACGGGTCTGCACTGTTTAGACTCTAACGAGACATTTCTTGGAAATCAGCACAACAGTCATCTTCCGTTGTAGGGAAGCAGGTTATAGAAATAGTGACAAAAACGCTAAACTAATTGATTTTCAAATGACTTACTAAATCATAGTGCTGTAGTCATTTTGAGGCTGTACTTATATACCAATTGCTTTGTAATAACTCCCGAGTTACAGTAATGCATACTCAGAATGACTTTCACTCCACCCCGAACTTCGAACTTACCTCCGTCACTCTTCAGTTCGCTGTCCGTGGCTGCCACAATAGTTGTTTACAGTAACAGTGTTATTCAAAAATTGGACAACCGAAAGGACAACCCCGATCTGTAATAATGATCACCATTATTTACTGGTGGAAATTGGTACAATGTGTGAAGCCCATTTCTGGCACAATATTTCTGCCGTAACATTGCTAGAACATTGCTAGAACTGTACTCACTTGTGGAAATGGGCCTACTGGCACAACCATATTGTCAACGGAATCACCATGACGTTTGTCTGGAGAGTCGGCATTGCACGACAGGAGAGCCCTGTCACAGTGGTATGTGTGCGTTTTACTTATTTATGTGCGATCTGAAATCGATTTCATCATGTTTAATAAGCTGTTGTTCCGATATCGAACGTATGCTATTCTGATGGGTTATCAGCAGCCATAGTTATATGGCAATCAAGATATTGATTTTTTTTAATGCGCAAGATTTCGAGGTATCGATTTGAATTCGATAACAGATATTAAATCTTATTTTAACCAATCAGAACCAAGTATTCATTAGTGTCAAGGTAGAATCACATTTAAAGTATAAAGATGTTGAAGTCTACAAGAATGTGTGAAGCCATTTCTGGTGTCCACCGCCGTTATATTGCTGGAATATGTCTAAAAGCGGCATAAAACCACACTCACTCACTCACTTGCCCGCCCGCTCGCTCACTCACTCACTCACTCACTCACTCACTCACTCACTCACTCAAGGATACATATAACCCACCAACATGTACGTGATGACTTTAACGCTACAGGTATGGGCCCTGTAACTAAAAGTTTTCTGTTTTCATCTGTACTATAAACAACCAGTATTTATTTACAACCGATTTATTTGCTTTTCTAGTGTGACAGCATGTTACAGGTCATAATCAGCTTTTAACAGTATCTCAATCATAATACAGTGTGTCAGCTCCAACTGGTAGAAAATCCCATTTGCGATGACATTCCATTTTCCACTTGTTATGACACCAATGATCAAGCGAAGTATTTTCCTCACGTACAAACGATTATAATCTTTTACTCGATTGTCCACCGTGTCCCACACATTCATTGTCAAGCTAGGTCAATTAGACAGAATAATTTGAAACTGTACTTAGGTCCCTTTTACATCTCTGTCAAGAGATTCAGCACCAGCATCCATTATAGCCCAACGCTGGACGTAACATGAAATCAAAGTAAAGATATTATATATTGAATATTTCGGCCATTATCTAACGTATACGTTTGATAAATACGCCTTGCACTCAAGACTGGGAATATCCGTCTAATGCAAGAATTCTAATTGCTCGTTTCCTGTTTATGACCAATGAAACCAACTGTACTCTTACATTATTAACTACGATTTTCTGTTGAGACCGTGCGTTTACATTGAATTATGGCTAATGGCGATCTTAAAACGAATACAGCGCTTCCAAATGCCCATTCAGGATATTGGTGTCTTCCCTCTCCACACACTGCAGACTCCATTGATCCTGCATGGGAAGCTATTAATCAGGATATGGGTGTCTTTCAAGTCCACTTGCAGAACTGATGTTGTTTAGTCATGAAAAATACGTTCTTTGGAAAAAAGAACAGCATTTACACCTCTGACAACAAGGGAAAGGGATTTGGGCCACAATTGTTCCAATACATTGGCTACATTTGAAGTATATTTGTTCTGGTGATGATGGTTCAAACGGCTACATCCCTCTGAAATGATCATACTTCTCGGAAAATATGTTGTCAGTTTGTTGTAATTCGTTCTCTGGTTGCAGATTTGGATTCAAAAATCGATACTCCATTTGCAATTTGAATTTATCGAATATTATTTGATATTAATGAAAGGGTATCCTTGAAAGAGGCTTTCTGGGGTATAAAGGAAAAAAAGAATATTATTCATGCTAAAAAATATAAATTGAAGTGTTTGAAATATTTGTATTATAATATGTGGGTGGGCTAACACATGGTACACTTAAACAAATGTACAGTTATCGCTTTTCATGGACGTTAATATTCGTTCTTTCATTGACATTCCTTTCTTCTAGAGCACATATATGCACATTTTAAAAACTGCCTAGATTTTCGAATCTGTGTAATATAAAATGAAAAAAGTTAAACTGAAGGACGTAAAATTTTATTTCACATTTGAACAGAAATAATTAAGATTATGAATTTGAGTCATGCCTTTATTACCATCTTCAGTTTAGAGATGTTCTACTTAACGTTTCATCGTACTAATTGTGGACCACACGACCATACATCACAAAAACAGATAACTCTGTCAGAAATTGAAATAAAACTAAAAAGATGCTTTTTTTAATTTCGGTTTTAACGACCTGGCTATCATGTCTATTCCCGTCATCAGGTAATTCATTATCCAACCTGCTCACGAAGGAGCCACGTCGCGATATAAGTGCAATACTATTGAACGTGATTTTGAACCCCATTTCATTTCACCTCACGAAGAAGAAACAAACTGCTTGATAATCAGTTCATCGAAGACAAAAATAGTCTCAGTGTCAATCAGTTATAGAAAGCCGTTTTTTAGAGACATCGTTATATCAATGCAAACTGAAATGAGGCAGTATTGGAATGACCATACGAGCATGAAACACGTGTACTCTATACGCAATCTCGTGTTGAAGAACACGGAAGAGACCACCAGAGCAGGTGTAATTGGTTAATGTTCGCTTTTTCATCATCATTTCGAGGTCGGTGGACACTGGAAATAGGCTAATATTCGCTTTAGGAATTATTTACAAGTGTTTAACTAGAAGTAAATGTTACACTGATTCAGATGCGCCTATTGAAGACGGTGAAGGAGTCGGGATGAGGAATGCAGGTTGTATCATCTGCCAGAAGGGGGAGAATTGCCACCTCCATCATGATGAGTGTACATGAATATGCAGCCATGGACTTGGATGTAACCGGTCCTTTTCAACAGGTGTGGATCAGCAGTTTTCACTTTCTTTCTTTTAAGTGGAGTTTTTGTTGTATTATTCTGCTTTTAGTAAACATTAAAACGTGTTTTTTGTGTTCTCTGAGATATTCATTGTTCAGTCTATCACTATGTATTCCTGATTGATGGAGGCCACTGTCCTGTAACACCAACATTCTACGTGTAAAGGGCGCTTGTGCGACAGCCGTGTTGTATTCAAGTCAAAGTTCAGCTGAAAGCGTAATAAATATATTATGCTGTACTTTTTATCATATCAACATTATTACTGGAAAAAATAGCTATGAAGCACTGGAGAGACTGGAGAGAATATTTTCCTCCATATTTACTGAGTCCCTTGTTGTGTCCCTTGGGCACGCCAGAAACCGGATTGTGTGTTCGTGTCCTAGTTCCTTCCGCGATGAATCTAATAAATGTCAATATCAGTAGCCAGTTTCCTGCATGTGAATAGAAAACATGTATGGGCTCATGACACATCCTTGCCTCACTCACAGAATAGACCTGGTTGCTTCAAAGACAAGCAGTTGCATGTAAAAAAGTATTGTTATGTGACACTAGATATTGTTGTAAGTTTGTTTGTAGTGATCATCTGTGACAGCAAATGATTGACGCGTAGTAAAATGTCGACTGCTGTCGTGATCTGATTTTAGCGGTACTCAGCCGCAGCGTGTAATCTAGAGTTATCCGCCTTTGTTCAGTTGGTTGATTGGTTTGTTGTTTAACGCCGCACTCAGTAACATTCCAGCCATATGAAGGCGGTCTGTAAATAATCGGGTCTGGACCAGACAATCCAGTGAGTTATATCATGAGCATCTATCCACGCAATAGGGATACGACAACATGCATCAACCAGGTCAGCGAGTCTGATCACCCGATCCCGTTAGTCGCCTCTTACGACAAGCATAGTCGCCTTTTACGGCAAGTATCGGTTGCTGAAGACCTATTCTACCCCGGATCCGCTTTTATGAATTGGGATACAAAATGATTTTGATCATACATCCCGGTATCCATGGCACTAAGAAATCAATGCCCGATATAAAAATCGGCAAATAAAACAAAATCAAATATTTTTGCAGGTCAATTTTTTCATTTGCTTTTCTAATTTACGCAGATACGATTATTCCAACTGTTTCGGTCATACACACTCTTTAAATCAAATCTTGTCGTGTGTTGACAGTTTGTATTTTGGAATAGTATTTTTTTCATAATATCAGCTCTTATTCACTTACTGTGGAAAAGGCAATATTGATGGATGTTTCCATTCGTAATAGACTCTGACACATGAGCATTAGGAACATCAATATAGTTACTTCAAGATTATGCCCGTAAGGGAGTCCCACCATCTGTATCTGAAAACTGTCTCTGCTGTAATTACATTATGACTTCTTACTGGTGATGGAGAAGCTGATACACACTTGAGAGATGGTGGACGATGGTCCGATTCAGTACGTGCTTCTAATTATACCCCCGACAAAATGTCGGGGGTATATAGTTATACCAAGATTCCCTCCGTCCGTCCGTCCGAAAACTTTGTCCGCGCGATTTCTCTTAAACTGTTCAGTGGATTCATCTCAAACTTAGTACATATAATCTGTGTCATATGGAGGGGTGCAGTCAAAAGAAAAAAAATGTTTTTATTAATTTTCCATTTTTTTATGATTTTTTCAAACCCTAACGTCCGTCCGAAAATTTTGTCTGCACGATTTCTCTTGAACTATTCAGTGGATTTATCTCAAACTTAGTACATATAATCTGTGTCATATGGAGGGGTGCAGTCAAAAGAAAAAAATTGTTTTTATTATTTTTCCTTTTTTTATGAACCCTAAGTTAACCCTATCCTAGCTATTTAATTTGTAACTACTGACACACTAGGCGGGTCGGGGGTATTAGCGAGCCACGCTCACTTTTGCACTTGTTCAAACTCTGCTATACACCTGAACAGGTTTGATGAAGAATAATAAATCCCACTACTTCCATTATGGAATACCAAATGTATAATCTCCCTGGCGTCTATCAGCTCCCCATCTACCATTCACACCATGCCGGTTCTTACTGATAAATAAATAAAGTAACTCGCGGCCTCAGATATTAACGATATTATCTTGAGAAACTCTCATCATGTCAAAAACGTATGGGAAACATTTAGCACTGCTGTAGTCTCTGTCAAACCTATCAATATAATGTTCTTCATAAGTCCTAGCCGAGCATTAAAATCTCCACAGTGTATAATCATGAATGTTATGCTTAGCGGGCAGTATAAACAGTTCTTGATCAATTAATCGAATTTCTTGCTATGATTAAGAAATAATGGCGAAAGTGCCAGTATATAATTCCAGCCAAATTACATTCATTTTCATACCTAAAACCTAAATATATGACCCTGGCCTTGGTCTCCTCGCTATTTGCCTGACTGGGACATCTGTCTGGTTTTTCCCTCCCCGATAGTCACCTCCCCGCCTCTCTCTGTCTTAGCAGTGGTCTGTCACTACTGAAGTAAAGACCAGATCTGGTCTTTACTCTCATGTCTCCCTTGCCATCTACAGAGCTGTCACCCTTCACGGCCATATTTCCAGTCTCTCCGCCCTTTCCAGTGACAGCTGCATTGCAATCATCCTGTACTACACTGTATCTCTAGAATTTGAATTGTTACGACTTGTAATGCCAACGAAACTAGAGTTGTTTCATGTAACGTGTGTGGATAGCCCATTCGCATCACTCTTCTAGTATGTGAGCTTTGATCGACAGTGGGAATATCGGTTACAAATGTTTCTGTGACACTATTCCCATCCTTGTAATTGCTAGACTGCAATCCTGTATCCTTCTCCTGGTTACTAACAGCATCTCTTGCGATTAACTATCCTGCCTTCCTGGCGTGCGCGTGTCCAGTCTAATGGTTTTCAACGCTTTGATGCCTTTTACGGCCAATGGAGTCTGTTTCGGCGGATCGAGACTGGTTAATCTCTGGCGTTGACTTTTTATATTGTTAAACTAAAATCCCCTGGCTTCTCGTATAGTTGGCTGCAATACGGATATATGTGCTCGTGAAGACTCACTAGGGACAAAACAAGATCCTGATCATCTGGATGAAGAAACTTGAGAATCATAGCCCCGGAAACGACCAACTTAGACGGTTTGAAACCGTTCCAATGGGCTCGTTAAGAACTTCTAGATGACCTTGACCTTGATAGGGCCGATACCAGAGGAACTCGAGAACTTCTGATTTGCTCATCTTGCAGACTCATCCTCGTTGTTAAGGGTACATTGTTACGTCTGCAAGAGGTTTTCAGCCTATTAACCTCTCTAGTCTGATACTGTGTCTTTCAGAACAGCAATTCTATCAGGGCTATCAAAATTCAAGTCATTCACTTCATCAATGACTAATTTCAGCTCAGTGTTTTCTAATTACACGAGTCTCTGATTTAAACGTGATTAACATCTGTTTAAAGGTTGGTGGTTTCGACAAGTTCTTAAAATCGTAACTCTCTTTCACCCAGTTGTTCTTTTGACCTCTTCGTTCGCTTTCGACAAAGTGGAACTTGTCACCTATTCACTACCTGGCTGTGTTCACATTCTTCATGTGATCCTTTATGTCCTTCAAACATTATCAACATCTGCTTGTTCAATTGTTCCAGATTGAGTCTCTATGTCAAGAGCTGTCAACATATCACATCACTATTTGTAAACAAATAGCCAGTTTCAAGGTCACACTGCACGTACCGCACGTGCCGGTTCTCGAGTTCACTCCCATAACGGAAAACGCATTAATTATCTACGTATTTGGAGAAAACCACTCCAAGTATGTATTGTCGATGTAACTATACCTCATAGATACATAAGAACACATCCGAATTAAAAGTTCCCAGCTTAATTAAACGCATATAGAGAATCTCACCCGAGTGTCTTTTGATATCAAATATATCAACACGAGTTGATAAAAGTGGAAAAATCCGAGGCTTGCCGAGGATTTTTGCCACTTTTATCAACGAGTGTTGATATATTTGATATCAAAAGACACGAGGGTGAGATTTTATTTATCATCCAACATCATTCTTTCAACTTTTTTAATTTGTAGAGAGTAATTAGCAGTGTCTTCAGTGTAAAAAGTACTGCAAACAGCTTCAGTAGCAGAGCCATTAGTGATGTCATTTGATTGTGACGTCATGGTAACCAGTGATGTCACAATGGTCTGCAAAGCATTGTGATGTAATTTCATTGCAGCGATATCTACAGTGTAGATATCGCTTGATCTCATCCAAGCGATATCTCCTGTGGGAGTCAGTTTGGGATGATAAAACATATTAACAAAAAGCCAGTCCTTCCGGTGTCCTAGTGGGATTTCACATTCTCAATATGCTTTAGAACTCTAGGCGGTAAGAAACCCAAAAAATCTCCACCTCCACACTTCCAGAGATATCCCTATGACTCGGGACGTAACAGTCCCAAATATCAACACCTTTATATCTATCAAAACTGCGATATCGACAGAGTATTGGGACACAACAACTAGTAACGTCTCATCACGCACTTGCGCTCATTTTTCAGATTCATTGTTGGTGTGAATGCATCATGTCTGACACCAGTTTGACATCTGGAACGAATGAATCCGCAAGTGTCGCAGTATTGTGAGTGAGTTGGGTGTAAACGTGCTTCAATGACCGCATAGACGAGAAGAGCAGTTCAAATTAAAATATATAATATTAATGAACCCAAGGAACAATTGATTTGGCACGGGATGAGTCCGGCAGCGGATCCTGGCTAATACGAACGCATCGCTCTACCATGAGAATTCCTGCAATATCCACACTTGTGTTGATGATGGTGTACTGGGGAAATCATTTTTGTTTGACCTGATTCATCCCAATTCTTGGTGCTTTTACTGAATCGAGTATTATGACCGAATATGGATAATAACGTCAAGAATTATTGTTCCTGAACATTCAGCACATCTATAAAATAATCGTCAAAAGTAAATTAATAACAGTGACATTCGTGTAAGTTATCACTTTAAAAGTCAACGTGTATACTGACAAACAGGAAATCTATTAACGTCATATATCAACAGGACAGTACCTTAGGGGTAGATATTCTCGCGCCTCCGCACACAATCGATACTTGATGACACCAGGTGTCTTGAACGGATAAACATATTATCTTCCATTATGGTAGTACTCGCACTGGGTATGAGTCGAGGTCATTATGGAACCATTACAGTTCCGCCATGACATTGTTCAGGAAATAGTTATGTCTCCAGAGACTCCTATGGTTTTTAAAGTGTGTCGATGGACAAGAATTTAATTTCGATGCAGCTCTGTGCTCTTGACAATCCCATTGTATATATTTGACATTTAATATTTGTTCCTGTCCAGTAGATCCAAACAGTTTGCAAAAGTTTCATTTCATCTGCTATAGTGTCCATCTCGTGTGTGTGTGATATTACTGGAAGTGGATTCTTAATCATGTGCCGTTACACCTGTGACATCGTCTAACAGGGCAGTTACAGATATCCACTGTTCAATTTGAAAAGTTTACATGATGCATGCACGAACCAACAAGAAATTCACATTCTCGGTATTATAGTCAACAAACTGTCAAATCGCATTTGGTGATTAAATTTGAGTGAATAGCGAGAAATGGATGTAATACTCTGAAAGCTTTCGGACTGGGTTCTCTGATAATGGCCATGCATCATCCTTTACCTTGCACTCTTTTGAATAAAGAAATATGCATGCAAACTTTTCCCGATGGAATTGTACCTCCTCTGTGAAATAAAATTTCAGGTGTGAATATATACAAATTAACGGCTATGATTAATCGTTGGTGCAAGTTGTGAATACTGCAATTACATTTGAGTACGGTATTTATGATGGCGTGTTAGTATAAGAGACAGAGTTTGTCTTGGTTCCTGCCAGCCATTCCTTCTCATTAAAGTAAGGGGCAGGTGTTAGCCATGATTAATCGGACATCAAAAGGAAACAGTCTCTCCTCATCTTCTCTGTCTCCTCATTAGCCTGTGATGCTGATCGGCTCACCTCGTGTCCGCTGTATTCTCTCATGGATCCCTCATGGAGGATGGGCCACTGTGTTTATATGTCTGCATCCCCACCAGCTTCTAGCGAGTGTGTGTGTGTGTGTGTTCAGTCCGTCTGAGCACGTCAGTAGGTCCTCGTGTACCTGCAGCAACTGTGTTCATAATTGTAGTCAGTCAGATCTTTTTCCCCATGTATGTCTTGCAACTGTGTTTACGTTCTCAGTTTGGCTGAGCGTCTGTCCGTAGATTCTCTTGAACCTGTAGCAACTGTGTTCATATTTGTAGTCAGTCAGATCTTTTTTCCCCATGTATGTCTTGCAACTGTGTTTAAGTTCTCAGTGTGGCTGAGCGTCTGTCCGTAGATCCTCTTGTACCTGTAGCAACTGTTTTCATATTTGTAGTCAGTCAGATCTGTTTTCCCCATGTATGTCTTGCAACTGTGTTTACGTTCTCAGTTTGGTTGAGCGTCTGTCCGTAGTTCCTCGTGTACCTTTTGCAACTTTGTTTATGTCTGTATTCAGTCAGAGTGTCTATAATATTATGTCTGAAGGTCCTCGATGTCATGTATGTCGAGCAAAAATGTTTTCCCTCAAGTCCGTCAGTGTATCTGTAGTCTGTATGTCATGTGCGTCTAGACTCCTAATATGTCCAGCAACTGTGTTAACTTGTCTGCATCCTTTCAGAATATCTCAGTCTAGCAAATGTATCTTCATGTATGCAACCCTCACATATGCAATCTTAATATGTCTGGCGTTTCACGGAGCACCTACAAAATAATCAGGAAAATACAGCCATACATGTGATTATAAAATGGCGGATATGCGGTAATTTTACTATTTTTATTCGTTCACGTGATTCCGAACGAGTTTAAAACAGACCATTTTGAGAGATTTGCCTTTTAATCACTTGCTTTATGGATCCAACCATGGGTCCGTCTATATGTTAGACTTTAGGTCCACGTGCTGGTCTATTTGCAAGACTTTAGGGCCACTGATCTGACTATTTGCAAGAGTTATGTCTGTCTATTTGCAATCGTTTAGGCCACAGGTCCCTCTATTTGCGAGAGGTTATGTCCACGGGAACATCTATTTACAAAATAGGTCTGTCTAAGTTTAGGTCCATGGGTCTGTCAATGTGCAAGACTTTAGGTCCACGTGTGTGTCTGTTTGCAAGGCGTTAGGGCCCCTGAACTGTCTATTTGCAAGACTTTAGGTCCACATGCGTGACTATTCGCAAGGCTGTTGGGTCCCTGAACTAAATATTTGCAAGACTTTAGGTCCATTGAACAGTTTATGTGTAATAATATATTTCCGCTTATTCTTGTAATCTTGGTCCGTCAAAAAGGGCATTTAGTCAGGTCTTTCAGCCTGTTATATGTATAGCACAGATCGATGGCTTCCAACATATGCTTTGTGATAGATTGAAGCGATTCCGTGTTGCTACTGTCGACACAGATCGTACATGTTTGGTTTGTAGGTATACGAGGATACCTCGCACTCACGCACCGCCAGGTGGCGTCTTACAGAGCACTCTCCGCCATTTTACTCCCTCACATTTGATAGCCCCCGTCTCCTAGATGTCAGGGCAAGGAAGCACTCTACATCATGATTGATCACGAGAGTGACGACAAACAGTATCTGCTCAATCCTATATATTGAAATATATCACACTTGTTGACAGCCCGTCACTTCTACCACCACCACAATGGTTGATTTATCGTCTTTGAATAGACCTCTTCTGACGTGAAAGCTGGCTAATTTGCTGTGATAGCACTTCCAATGAAGCTAATGAAATAACACGAAGATGATCTATTTGATTACATCAACAGGATATTGAACATCAAGAAATCTGCAAAAGATCTCAGAATTTCCGAAAGCGTCTGTCGCTTCCTGTTCCAGGTGAGGTTCTTCCTACTTTCGAAAAAAAAATCCCCGGGTTTAGAATTCTGGTTGTGAACCGTAAAGGTGGTTTAGAAGAGGTAAATCTTGATTGCAGCTTCCTCTTCATGTCTCTCGCCCTTCAACGAGAAGATTCGCTGCAGCAAAACATTGACCATAATTTGTTACGATTGAAAAATATACGAAATGATTGATTAAAATGACAAGATGTAATTACTTTTTACTCGGAAACACGATGAGCCTCTGAAGGCTGATGCTGTCATCTTGACTCCTTCCAATTACGCAAATTATCTAAACACTCAATTTAAGACAAGCGTTGTAAACAGACGCTTTATCGAATAGAGTGTCCACGACTTCTCGTAATTGAAAGCTGTTTTTTACTCATTCCACGTTTTTTGTTGAAACAGATTTGGTGTCCATATATTTGCATTATAGATATTTATTTCGGTGGCATGGCATTTTCTAAAAAGCAGTTAACGACTTCGGACACATTGCTGATTTAAGGGAGTTTACGAGCATCTTGCTTTTTCTAAAGTCGTCAGATTGATTCAACACAATCAGACTTATAAAGTGTCCTGTCTTTATGTATGGTTTAACCAATACGTTTAAAGCATGTGAATTTGGGATAACGTCACTTTTAATTTTATTTCAGTTTTATTCACAGCTTGTCAGCTACTGTTTGAAGAAAATAGGAAACAAGTGATAAGGGTTGTAGACGTTTCGTGAAAGTTACGAGCAATGGTTGGTGCTGACAAACCACGAATCGTAATAGAAGAGGATTCGAACGCATGACCAGCGCATTCTGGGAAGCAAGCTAATTGTGGTGCCTCAGACCATATTTCTTAGAAATTCGTCTAATTGAAATAGTATAGCATAATAAAATGATATATTATGTCTGAAATATCAGGTTTATTAACTGTTGACACGGAAATTTCTCTTCTCCAAAGCACGAAGTGATGCAGTACGTAGATGTTTACAATTTTAGCAAAACCTTACGAGAACGGTGCTGGCAAACCCAGAGTCATAATCAGGGCGAAATAAACTTTCCACTCTTCGAAAGATTCGGGCATTCTGCAGAAAGGCGACTTTGCTTGTCGTAAATGGCGACTAACGAGGTTGGGTGGTCAGGCTCGCTGAACTGGTTGATGCATGTCATCGATCCCAATTGCGTGGATCTATGCTCATGATGTCAATCACTGGATTATCTGGCCCAGACTCGATTATTTACAGACCGCCGTCATATAGCTGGAATATTGCTGAGTGCGACAGACAGACGTTTTTACAAGTGTCATATTATATAGATATGCATCCTCCGAATAAGAGTGTATAACTTCTTCCAACTGTCAAGTGTGTCTTTCCATTTATCCAATTCATTGAGAATACATAACCTCTTTCAATAGGCATACACGATTTATGACTCCTAAACGGGGAACCTGTTGCAAAATACGTACGTAATTTCACTGCATCAGATATTAATCGTATACTGAAAGGAGAGAGAGAATGAGTATGGTTTTACGCCGCTTTAAGCAATATTCCAGCAATATCACGGCGGGGGACACCAGAAATGGGCTTCACACATTGTGCCCATGTCGGGAATCGAACCCGGGTCTTCTGCGTGACGAGTCAACGCTTTAACCACTAGGCTACCCGACCGCCCTACTGAAAGGACGTTTGCATGTAAAGCACGAAATGGTCGTTATAAAACAAGAGTTGACAAAATACAAATATATTTGAATTGTATGGGCTACATGTGAATAGTATTAGACTTTCTAAACAAACAGTCCGATTTGTCATAACAAATTCGAAACTGTAATTGCACTGTTAATTGGTTGGGTGAATATACTTTTGTAATTTAATGAGCCGTCATACCGAAAACCACGTGAACGCCGCATTATCACTCATAAATTTACCCTGTGGAAAAGCCTGGTCAGGAACGGTTCCCAGGACTTCGTACTTGTCGTAGGACGGACTGAAACGAGGATCTGGGGTCAAGCTCTGTGACTCCTATGGCAAAGTTTGGTTGCCATGCTTTCAGTCATGTGTTTCTCTGGTCGAATCTGAGGTATTTTTAAGCAATCGGAATACAGCTGGATAATTGCACATGTGTTGTTTTCATTTGATTATTCGTTCGCCCCTAGGGTGTTCCTGTTTAGAATTGGTCCCTAGCAACCTCTGCATCGAGGGGTCAGGTTAGGTGATCTGGTTGATGGCGTGCCATTGCCCATGAATATGTGCTAAATGCGGCCTTAAACAACAAACAGACACTCACACAAAAACAAGCACACACACACACACACACACACACACACACACACACACACACACACACACACACACAAACACACAAACACACACACACACACTTATTCACTCACAAATACTTTTATTGAATCGACACCGTTTCGTACAACATTCTTTTAGTGTGAACCGCACATCTGTCCTTTGCAAACGTGTGTTGAGTGAAGACAATGAATGGACATGTCTAAGGTTTTCCTGTAATGAGTTCCGATTAGACATTGAGAGCGTACATATTAGTGTTTATCAAACTTACGGAAGTGTAGTTTTATCTAATGCAGCATTGGTCATAGTGGGAATGATTACACGCCATTATTTGTACCAGCAGTGGAATTCCTACTTGTAGTTGTAGTATACCCGTCATAATGACGCCCTCATAATAGGTGAAGGGCGGTTGGGTAGCCTAGTGGTTAAAGCGTTCACCCGACACGTCAAAGACCCGGGTTCGTATCTGTACATTGGTACAATGTGTGAAGCCCATTTCTGGTGTTCTTCGACGTAAAACAATACTCACTCACTCTTAATAGGTGACTACATTAATTGTGCTCAAATCGGTGATTTGTTTTATTACGTCTTGGCATGTTTCACATTATATCAAACACTGGTTTCTCGAAAATAATAGAAGCACTTGCAGCAACATCAGTAGTAGTAGTACTGGTAGTAGTAGTAGTAGTAGTAGTAGTGGTAGTAGTAGTAAGTGTGTGATGTTTTACGCCGCTTTTAGTAATATTCAGGCAATATCACGGCGGGCGACACCAGAAATGGGCTTCACACATTGTACCCATGTCGGGAATCGAACCCGGGTCTTCGGCGTGACGAGCGAACGCTTTAACCACTAGGCTACCCGAACGCCCCAGTAGTAGTAGTAGTAGTAGTAGTGGTAGTAGTAGTAGTAGTAGTAGTAGTAGTGGTGGTGGTGTTTGTGGTGGTGATGGTGGTGTTGGTGGTGGTAGTAGTAGTAGTAGTAGTAGTAGTAGTAGTAGTAGTGGTGGTGTTTGTGGTGGTGGTGGTGGTGATGGTGGTGGTGGTGGTGGTAGTAGTAGTAGTAGTAGTAGTAGTAGTAGTGGTGGTGGTGGTGGTGGTGGTGGTGGTGGTCGTCGTAGTAGTAGTAGTAGTAGAAGTTGCATTAGTGGTAGTGGTTGTAGTAGTAGTGGTACTGGTTGTGGTAGTAGTAACAATAAAAAGTTGTCACAGTGTAGATCTTCTCTCCTACCAGCTTCGAATGTTAGTTTCTGAAGAACGCCTATAGCTTCGAGCCACCCTCCTGTGCTAATGCTAACATACCTAACACAATAATGAAATGTATTTCTGAATCACTTATTGACATTCGGGGTTAAATTGGTCCCCAGTGCTAAATTCATGTGGTATCCCGACGGCGCAGACCATTGCCCATCCTTTGGTTTGCGTACCCCTGGCTCAAGCCCCTGAGATTGGGGAAACATAAGGGACAGACAGATTGTTTTTATCACTTTGTACATTTGGAGCAGTAGCCTTCTGTAATGTCTGTCCCATTCTTATGAGTTGTCATAAATTAATCCCCAGTGAGCTTGGCTTTTGAATGAATGAACTCTTTTGACTTGCTACATGTTTAATTGTTGTAAAATACTGATACAATTTGGGTAAAATGAAATTGCTAAATAATATGTTCAAGGCAAATAACATTTACAAGCAGCTGATTGCAGCAGATTTGGTCTCCTCCCGGAGCAATTTGGTTTGAATGGGGCGTTTTTGCACTACGTTGATTTGGTAATAATTCTAAAACGCACGACTGCTATTCACATTTAGAGAATTGATTGCTTGTCATTTGTCGTAGTGGGTGCGGGTGTTATGAATTCAGCTGGACGATTATTTTGTCTTTGGGTTTAAAAACATAACATCTCTGAATAATTGGAGATTTCAGCTGTTGCTGTTTACGTGATTGACGGTTGAACTCGGTGCGAGCTATGGACATAATGATTGACGGCCCATCAGAGGAACATATTGTCGGGGGACTATTTTAAATGAATGACATGACCAAAATGTCCTGACCAGCTGATGGGTTCTAATACTGTCTGAAGGATCACATACTTGAGATTTGGACTGTGTTCTTCACGTCATTAAGATGGACAAAAAATATTGAGTACTCGATAAACAAGATCCACATTGCCTCTTCTGTTGATACTGTCGTGGCTAATTTGCAAAATTTCAGTTCAACTTGGTTAAAGTTAGTTATAAGCAAAGTGCTGACTCGGGTTATGTGATTTCCTCGTCACGAGATCATGGCTGACTTTGATTTTCATTCCAAAGTACATATTTGAAATGAATGTAATGATAATGATTGAAGATGCGAGTTTCTGTAATGGTCGAGTAATGACGGAAATATGGATCGGCAAGTGAGCTAATCACTGTTCGCAATTTCAAACACATAGATTTTTAGGCTTGAAATGGTAAAAGCCTTAGCATGTATATGGTTCAGGAATTAGGATTCTAGAAATCAGAAACAGATATCTGTATGCCATCACAACCTTTTTCTGTAACTGAAATTACAAACTATTTTTTTTCACATTCAATGTCTGCCAGCATTTCTGTGATCACAATTTCTGTTTGTTCAATTGTGGTTTCATCCTTCACGTGTGTGTGTGTGTGTGTGTGTGGCTGCTTGTACTAGTCCGGACTGATGCCGATTTATAGTGCTAGCTCACTGAGATACCATGCCGCAGTTTAACATGAATACCCCACTCAGACACAGTATACTGACTCCGAGCCGACCAGTCCTTGTTTTAGCCCCTCAATGCCGAGCGCCAGACAGGGTAACAACAAGTACCATCTTTTAACGTCTTTTGGGATCGAACCCCGAACCTTCCGCTCTCCGGGCGGACGCTCTACCACTATACCACGGAGGCGGTCCGGTCTAACAAGAAAATACGCTGGATATATATTAGAGAGTCCCATGTGTGTTAAATATCCACGGAGAGAGACATACCTTAGTTGATTACAGTGAGTCAGCATAATGTAGAGGAAAGTCCATAAGGACGTGGGCTGTGTACTTTTACCACTGTGGTGAAGTCCATGAGAACGTGGAGTTTCGTAATCTGGGACACTCTTATAATCGAATCACGACAGATTCTGCTTGTAGTGTGCGAGTAACGACACCACCGGGCCATCGCCCACGTTCTTAATCAATGCGAGACCTTTCCCAGTGCAAAACACCACGCATCCCTGAACACCATTGGTCGTCATTCTTCTCAATTTTGTAAAGGTTCACCAAGAAAACTAAATGCTCCATAAATGATATATAAACGCTGGTTTTATTATCATTAAATCATAATTCAGCAATCATGTAAAACATAGATGTGTAATATATAGTTAAATGCATACATCGTTGTTACATTCGACGAAACGATTGCGACATTTTGTGATAAAAAAACAATAAAGTGGTGACACTTAAACACTTTTCTTGATGACGTGGATTTGATATCGATGAGGAAGACAAATACAAAGTTTACTTCAGTATCACTTACACGTTCATCTAGAATGATTCTTGTCTTAAATATCAATAACTAGTATAGATATACATAGGACATGTACATGTCAAATGCCATGCTTATCCAACCTACTGAATGAATGATCATATTGAATTATCATGAGAATGAAATGGCACAAATCATGTATGACAACCTGAAGACAGTGGCGTTCTTGGTATAACTTCTTTATCTCATTCAACAGGTCACCACAAGAACAGGTGTAATCAAACAAAGTGCAGCACATCACATAACAAGTTCTATATTCATTTTATTAACGCCAACACTTCCTTAAGTCGGTGTTCTTTAAATCATTTTGATGATTACTCTTCTCGAATGATTTAAAAACAAAAAGCAGACGTGGAACAAATAACTTGGAAATTGACCTCTGTTGCTGAAATATTAATCTTTAAAAATATAATGATCCTTTTTCACAATGAATGTGCTATTTTGGAATACCATTTGCTGTCTTCGTTGTCTTTAACATCGCGGAAAAAAAACATGAAATTAAGCTCTGAAAAGACATTAATCACTGCCAAGACTTCTTTTCAAGTGTGACATGAAGCTAAACTAACGGATACCGGTTAGCTAGTTATCTTTCAGTGATGAATTGTAAAAACTTTGCATGCTGCTTAAACGTCCTTCACAATCTTGTTATGCATGGTTTAGAAACTAAATTCGGAGACGTATCCTTTTTTCTGTTGAATCTACTTCAGGAGATTGACATAAAAGAACCAGAATAACCGAATGGTAGCATATAAACGTTAACGTGTATAAAAGATACAAGATGATAAATTCCCCACACAAGTTTGTGTTGGAAGTATTAATGGAACATTTATTTAAGAGACGTTTCCAATATTCAAATCTAAATTGGTTCATTTAGGAACCCAGACGGGGGTAGTATGATGTGGTGAGGCTTAGAGCTTAGAAGCCAGTACGCCTAGACGGAAACAGAGATGTTTCACTATATATCAGTGACGAATGGAAACACAGCAGGCTGCGACCAGGAGTCGAAATTGTTTTACTTACATTAGATCGAAAAATCCTCTTAAAACGTCCTTAAGCCACATGTCGCTGAGTCCGTGTAAACGCCAACGAAGAAAGTTTTTAGAAGACCAATTTCGAGTCCAGACAGGTACTGTTTCTACCATAAGCACATTCTTTCATGACATTTAGCATGTCCAGAGAGCAAGTTTACTTTTTGGATAAAACATGTAGCAACCTTTACCCCCTATTTGCTGGAACAAATTAGGAGAGGTCATACAGACATCGCTGCATAAAAGTACCCTGCACGAGCGGCATTAATTCTCCTTGACATTTTAGAAAACATTTCTTGACTGCAAAACGTCAGTACAATACTTTGAATAACTAGATTAATTTCAGCAGTCTCCTTGACACTTTAGAAAACATTTCTTGACTGCAAAACGTCAGTACAATTTGTCATATAACTACAGAGTAGTAATTATGACAACAGGAGTAGGAAAATATGCTCTTCCATTCGCGAAGACAACATTCGTTAGCGAAGTTATTCAAATGAGTTTCCTACCTGCTTTACCAAGCTGCAGAACAGACGTGAAAGGCAGCGACATTTGAATTTCTTTCATGTTAAGCAAAATTCCTATGCCCCTATTGCGAAAATAAGAAGCCTCTTCATTGTACAAAGTTATTCAAACATCCAATCTTGATAGTTACGAAAGTTTTTTTACCAATAGTTTGTCTTCACAGAGCTTTGTAAAATGTTTGAAACCTGTTATCTCGACAGGGCCCGTTTCCAGAACGATGTTAGCACTAAGATGATCGTAACATTAACATTGGTTTACGACAGTCGTAGAGCTAAGATGGCTATTTGGAGTGGGGTCCAGATCTGACATACGAATGATTACAGATTATTTATTATATGTTCTTTTTTCGTCAACATCCACATTGCCACATTTATATGCTACTCTTGTTTTTATTTATTTCCGACTCACTTGACCATCTGTCGGGCTTCACAATTCACCACTGTCACGTGAGTTTGAGAACTATTTGTCATAACTGAAAGGTCTAAGGATACAGCTGACAATCGTCTTAGATAATTGACACGCACAAAGACTGTTGTCATCCACGAATCATTTGAATTGGACATTGCTTCTGACATCTGTAACACGTCGTCAATTTAGAGTGACCACCATGATTGCTTTCAATGATGGGACAGGACGTAGGTCGTTGTTGGCAATTTTCGGGTGAAGGAGCTCAGATTAACTTCGCATCGGGAACGGTTGAAGGTATCAAAAGACAATGGTATCATAGCAACGTCTTTTACACTTTAGGGATGTTTCTTTGTATTTTCTTTCTGCATCGAAATGTCACAAACGTGTTATACAGATGTTGCTATCTATACGATTGCCTGCTTATATGACATGACAATCTCATCAATATTACACATACACGGTGATGATATTGCCAATGATTACCGTAATCGACGTAATAAGCGCCCAGGGCGTTCTCAAAATTAGAAATAAGGACTCTGATTAGAATATTATGTTGGTGAAAAAAACAGAGTTGAAAGATCATAAATTTCGTGGTTGATGCTGACAGCCTGAAAGGTTTATATACGACAGATATATTTTTCCAGAATTTAATAGCCCATAATTAATGGTGCATATTACACACGAGTGCGTATCAAACAAGAATAAATAAGTCACGTTTACATTGATCAATCGGAAGGGGTGCTCATTGGGATTGTTCACTAGCCAATATATTAGCATATATCGCCGTGGGCGCTTATAAGAGCGGGGCGCTTATTACGTCGAATACGGTAATAAGAGTACGGGGAGGTGTTATAATTGGTTTTCTTACATATTTCTGGCCGACTTCATCGCATTTTGTCACATACAAATATGTCCTTTCCTGTTAACACTGGAAGCGTGCTGATTGTTATCCATTGTTTTTTATTCGCAAATGGTCGAGAATGTGAATTAATCTATCTACGCAATGCCCCCCCATCAGTATTATCGACAGTCATCATTACCAACTCCCAAATGGACACTTTCCGTTTAATTGATGCCTTATTCCACGTAAACACATTATTATTCCACTCAGCTTTATTACATCGCTATCACAGTTCCCTCAATGGTATTTCACTCGTAAATTATATTACTCTGTAATCTTTGTTGACAGACCTCTTCCATGTAAACGACATACTGCATGTGTATAGCTCACCACGGAACGTGGGTGAGAATGATGAAATTGTCTTCACACATTATTTCAGATTATGTCAGGATTCTGACGGAACGTGATTATGGTCGAGGTGTGTAAATAAAATCGGTTAAGACGGACTTTATTTACGGATATCAATTTCTTCATTAATAAAATGAGACACAGGTGCTAATACAGCTGTTTTCATTATTACTAGTTGCAAACACGCGATTTACGTATAATTAAAGGTATAACTTTTGTTGAATCTGAGAATGTAATTACCTTTCATAAGCTTCTCCCAGCAACTTTTTCGTACTAATTACTAATTACAGTGCCGTAGCCAGGCGGGGGGGGGGGGGGGGGGGGGGGGGGGGAATTTTTCCTTGTGGAAGTTAACTTGAATAAGAAATGAATAATCTTATTTGCTCCCCATCTCAAAAAAAGTTAACTACGCCCTTGAATTAATAAAATAACTATAAGCGCCTCCTCGTTGTTTACTTGTTAATCGGAATACGTATACCTACTACCAAGTTGACATGACATGTCATGTCAAACGTCAACCGCATATAACCATATTTTGTTGGCCAACAGATACAATTACTTGGACTTAAATTTAATTTAGCGACACATTTCATTGAGCACAACAGCAGACCTTATTGGAGCATAAGTCAAATGTTGCGGATTATCAATCACTGAAGATACCCTTGTGTACAACATGGCGTGTACATGTTACGTGGATGTATATATGTGTTTCATAGTGTGCATAAACCACACACATAGCATGACAGTGAGTCAGTCGCAGTCAAAAATATTTCAGCTATACACGGGAATATAAATAATCGGGATTGGACCAGACAATTGCAAACTTGTGACTGAAAGCTTGAGTACCGATCCACACCATCGGGGTCCGATGACACACAAACAGTCGAGTCACTTGAGCCTGACCATAAGATCCATATTTCAGTAGGCCTCGGGATGCATTTATGTGATGTTGGGTCCTATTGTGACTCTTAATCCCAAAGAAACCGCCTCCGTGGTCTAGTGGTAGAGCGGAAGGTCCGGGGTTCGATCCCCGGCCGCGTCATACCAAAAGACGTTAAAAGATGGTACTTGTTGTTACCCTGTCTGGCGCTCGGCATTAAGGGGCTAAAACAAGGACTGGTCGGCTCGGAGTCAGTATACTGTGTCTGGGTGGGGTATTCATGTAAAACTGCGGCATGGTATCTCAGTGAGCTAGCACTATAAATCGGCATCAGTCCGGACTAGTACAAGCAGCCACACAAACACAAACACTCACACGTGCATGCACGTCGCTATATAAGTGCAATAATCTTGGACGCGACGTTAAACCCAATTTCACCTCACCTAATCCCAACGATGTTGTCATTATATACATGTAAATATGTATGTAATTATGTCTTTTGTCACTGCAAGGACTGAAGGGGAGAGTAATACTATTCTATTCTTTAAATGACTTAAGACTTATGAAGCACTAACCAAAAGCTTCAACATCCTGTGCTGATCCCGTTCGTATTCACTACCCTATCAATCAATGGACTGAACTCCATCAATTATCACCGCAGATTGCTGCAATTTTGTCCCCATCAGAAATGTGTAAAAGCGCTAAGCGGACACTGAGTCTTTTTGTTGTACGTGTGAGCATAGAAGGTAACTTGTGAAAGCAGGGCAGCAGATGCCATCCTTCACACAGTCGGGAAATACATTAATCTATTACAGAGACCTTAGCAAGGCCATTTGTTCCAGCTTGTACTCAGTGTCACTCGCTGGTGTATTGACCACTTACGAGGGCATGTAAATTACATCAAACACATTTTTACCAAACGAAGCACTTGCACAGAAAGTAGGGATTTAGTTTGAATTTTAACTCCATTTAAGCAGGAAAAACAACGTTCGTGTGATGTTTGTCTTTGATTTCACATTTACACAAACAAACAAGTAGACGTTAATATCACACTTGTGAAGCATTTGGGATTTAACTCCAGCATTTCAGTTTAATATAATGTGGATAGATAGCCCAAAGATACGCAAGTTGCGCGTGTATAAGTTTACCATTTTGATGACATATAAAAGGTGAGGTGAGGTGAAATTGGGTTTAACGTCGCGTCCAAGATTATTGCACTTATATAGCGATGTGCATGCACGTGTGTGTGTGTGTGTGTGTGTGGCTGCTTGTACTAGTCCGGACTGATGTCGATTTATAGTGCTAGCCCACTTAGATACCATGCCGCAGTTTAACATGAATACCCCACTCAGACACAGTAAACTGACTCCGAGCCGACCAGTCCTTGTGTTAGCCCCTTAATGCCGAGCGCCAGACAGGGTAACAACAAGTACCATCTTTTAACGTCTTTTGGTATGACGCGGCTTGGGATCGAACCCCGGACCTTCCGCTCTCCGGGCGGACGCTTCGCCACTAGACCACGGAGGCGGTCGATGACATATAAAACGTCAATGCCAAAGAATAATCAGGATTGATTTTCTGCCAAAGCAGATTCCATTGGGCGTAAAACTAACATGAACGGGTAATTTTCTGAAGTAAAACGACTGCATAAAAATTATCCCGGCACGGTTTAGGAATGCAACGCTGACAATGGAATTGAGACTCCAAAATCCACATATGCGATGTGATATAATGAAAAAGGACACACCAAGAGTGAAAAAACAACATGAAATCCGTTTCGATATTTTCAAATCCTTGTCATTAGAACTGACTGTTCTTTTAATGTGCAGACAAATATTAGGAAGTGTTTCCAAGGTGTGTAAAAACGTACTGATGTCTAGTTAGATCGTTCTTCAATTATTGAGTAGGATTGATTGAGTTTTTATATGATAACAAACCGACCAGTTTCTTGTAATCAGCCAGGTTTTAGGAGTAATGGAGAAGGTGCTGCGATGTCATTAGCTGGTCCATAATTGATTCGAAGCCAGTTTCCTTTGTCCCTTCCTCGACACGAGTTCTGGAAATAACACTCGTCATGGTTTTCTATTCTGTGTAACTAAAGGTTTAAGTGCTCGTTACTGCAGCACAGGATGTTTGCCGGCCTCTGATGTCACGTCAAAAGTCAGCAAAGATGTTGGATTCATCTCCCGCCCACAACTTATAGGTCACAACACCTTTTATATTGCTTGCTTTCCGGATCCAACTGAAATATAAAGGTTTGATGACAATAGTCAAGCCACTTGTTTTGGCAGGTTTACTGACGTAAATCGTCACATACCGTATTTTGATTTTATTTAATACCAGTATATAAGGGTATACGTCTGTGTTGGGTCGTTAGGCTCTATATCTGTGTTAAGACATTAAGTTCTCAGGCTGTCAAAGTTTGTATGTTTTTCTTAAACGCCTTATTTTTCTTAATAAAAATCCAGAAAAAAAACATATGATCTTGCGAGAGTCTTTTGCCTTAGAGAGATTGATAATTATCTCAACGATTGAAAAGAAATCCCGTTTGTAAACTTATATAAACTGTCGGGCAAAAGAAAGTATACATCCATGTTTGATGCTGGCTAGCATTGAAACAAACAAGAAATGGTTAATCGATGGTGATGTGTTTGATATGGGTATTATATGTTTGCATTTTTTTGGCGACTGCTTTCAGCCCAGTAAATCTTTGTTATAATTATTATTGCTATTTTTATTGCCGTTTGCCCAAATATAATTTTCAGGTGTATACTTTCTTTTGTCCGTAGTGTATATCCACCATTGTTCTTTTCCATTTCCGAATATTGTTTTGTATAGTTGCGAAGGTCCAATAAAGTGTATATATTTAATATTCCCTGACTAATCTTCAAACACTTACACATCAGTCAAAGTATTGTGTATCGGAAGATTAGTTGTCTAAAAAGGACGATTTGATTTCTAAATTATCTTTTGAAAATAAAAATACATAGATGATCTTATAGCAAGAGCATTTTGTGCATCCACGACGTCATGTAAAGCTTACTTTTGTAATATTGAATCCACTAAAATATAGTTTTGTGCAAGGCAAACCGCTGTGAAGCCAGGACTATATTGCCACCGTTGTGACTGACACATAATACATTACTGAACACAATGTGCAGCTTTTTTTCAAATAAGACCCATGTGTTTCTTCCTGTAATGATATAAAAAATGCAATGGGATTGCCTTTTGCAAGAGGTAACGCTGGTAGCTGTGTTCTTTTCAAACCATTACGAGAAACGAACTGACAATTACCAAACGTGGTTTTATCTTCTCAATTCACAGAAGGACAAATTTAGCACATCAGATTCACTCAAATCAATACTTACAGTTGCGTCAACAGTTGATATATTTTTTACTTTTATTTAACTATAAGATGTGAACTTGTTTTGCTCAAGAGACGTGGGCGTCCTGGCAGTTTGGTTTTGTCTTCAACGACGTATGTACCTGTTCTTGTCTCTTGTTATCTCGTCCTGTAAACCTCCTCGAGAAAACCACAGCCCGAAATACACAGTTTTAAATTGTATGAAGCAATGAATCCAGAAATACATTATTTTTTGTTATTTTGTGTCAAAGAACATTACTTTGATTTACAGAGTTTAGTCATTTATCAACGGAGAGAGGACCATAGCAGTTTTTGCAAGATGGCAAATCCTGTCACTGCTTTTCCTGAATATGTCAAGTCATCTAAGACGTATAGTCGATGGAGTAGATGAAATGTCCGAATGGTTAGAGGTTAGGTCACTGTACAGGTCATTCCATAACGTAGGTCCTTACAGTGTAGTTGAAGTGATCGTTTGAGGCTTGACAGAGTATGATAATAAATGACAAAAAAATTCTATAATCTTTCGAAATTTCTACCGAATGCTACAAAATGTCTATTGGACGATTCCGACTATACCACGAGCAACTGTTTCTGAATCGCTCTCAAACAGAGTTTGAGAAAAGATGAGTGTATCCTGCCCCACCGGTGACACCCGTCACAAACACATACAAAGCCAAGTCAAGTGTTCACCCGATATACAGGGGAACATATTGGGTACAAGTTTGAACAGAGAATTGCATCGGACATCACTTTGGTCACTGTTGCGTCAGATGTGGAAATGTCCTTCACGTTTCTGCCATAAATATTTTGATAACTTTGCTGAGTCTTTGAATGTTGTAACGTTGATCAAGGGTTGCATGATGATCTTTGAAAGCTTCGTAGAACGATTATGCTCGATTGTACCTCACAAGTTGTGAAATGAAGACACCAAAGCAGGAGCTATTGGAATATTCTTCGAAAAAACAGGGAAGTTGACTATTGGAAAGTTGAAGTAATCCCTCTTGTCATACGATTTGGTGAAACTTTGTGCATAGATCTAGATATGAAACAGATGACTCTTTCCAATTCGAAACGTAAATAAATACAAGGGAAATTTCTATTTGAACATTATTGAACATTACTGAACAATACCAGATGATGTATGTATGTGAAACTAATTCTGGTTTTTGTTTTACCAATCCGAGAAGAAATTCCGATTTAAATGCATGAGGAATGCCTACTTCTTTCCTAAATGTCTTATCCTTAAATTTCACATAGATATCATCAAAGAAGAAGTCCAGCACCCAGCAAACCTCAAACGACACTCGCCTCCACCTCCGACAAACTGCCCCGAACCTGCGAAGAGACAGACCCAAGGCCACCACGGTCAGCAACACATGCCTCGTGGATCAAGGAATGAGGTGACTGAGTGAGTGAATTGGGTATTCCAGTTATATCACTGCGTGTCAGCTTAATGTGGGAGGATGTGATGTCGGTCTCAGACTTCGGTGAAACCCACTAGTACGGGTGCTGACAAATCTAGAAACATAATCTGGGCGAACCGGGATTCGAACCCACAATCATAGGTTTGTGGCATGCCTAAGGGACGCAGCTCTGCACAGCGAATCGCGGCGCCTTAGACGACTGAGCCACCCGTGTACCCTCAAGGAATGAAGCCTCTCCCTAAAAGCCTATCGTGTGGGATAGTGGTTACACAGCTGACAGAAGCATTAAACTAAGAACGTTTTTGAAATTGCAATATTCGAGCAAATCCTTTGAGTTTTTGAGAATCCACATAGTATAAATATTTGGTCTTGAAAGTGTTTTTCGTGGAATTGAGGGGACCTAGCACCAAAGATTGATCTAATGGTGGTCATGTCCCCATTGATGACCAGTCGTGATGGACAATAAAAAGAGATTTGGACTGATTGCACTTACCCATGGCCCTACATCCACTAAATGTATCCACTATTTGGCCTTAAGTACATCCCGGATACACCGAACACAGCCGTACCATGGACCTTTCATAGCGTTAAGGGTGACACATGCTTCTGTCATTGCCGTGGACCTCGCACGACGAGTTTCTCTGAACAGACGGTAAAATGAAGTGGTGTTAAAAGGTTCCATGGTTAATCGGCTTTTGATCACGAAGGGGTGTTCAAAAGATATCTTGCCAAATGAAATAAGCAATTAAATGTTCAATCTGTAACAGTGTCAGCTTGCACATAATGAATAGATGTATTAAGGGTGATTTGACAATGTTTTTGTGGTTGTCTTCTTGAGAAGAATGTGTGTGGTATATCCAGTTGCTATCACAAATACTGGATTACATATGTTTGCATAAGGGTGTACACAGACATACAGACACACACACACACACACACACACACACACACACACACACACACACACACACACACACACACACACACACACACACACACACACACACCACTCCACACACACGCGCACGTACGTATGCATTTTCCACCACACAAATTCCTCGGGGCATATTGATTGCCTTGATAGAAATGTGTGACAAAATCAACATCTCAACCTTTAAGAGAAAGAAATAGTATGTTTAGGATCAATGGTCAGAGAAAGGATTTGTGTTTAAAACCTGACACAGAATAATAAAGGTTCGATCACTTATCCTCAACTCTTAATGTCATATGAATAAGGTTCATCTGTACATGCACAGTATGATATATTGTTGTGTGTTTTGTGCAGAACCTATACAAGTATTATGAGGGAAGAACCATTATTTGGAGACATAGGACATGCATCACATAAGAGTTTTATTAAACACTTATGAAATACCCATATACATGAAACCATTACACAACAGGTGCATGGTCCGGGTGAAGCACGCAATCCACGCAAACGCCCATACAACCGAGGCAACAGATACACAGGCTCAGAAAATGTTTGAATCTGTCACTGTTCACTTTATAAAGAGCCAGTTGGCAGATATGCCTTTATGTGGCTTCAAAGGAAAGCACACATGCATCACAGCTGTTGAGTTGTTTAAACAGGGAGTGATGAGATCCTACAGGAACACGCTGACTTAAGTACAGTACTTACACATCGAACCACGTCTGTCATCAGCGACAGCTGCTCACTTACTGTCTGTATCAAATGCACTCAGGACACGAAATTTACACATTACTTTAGACCCTCCTTGTTTGACGCAGGAGCTGCATACACAGAATGATGATGGTATTTTATGATAAACCAGACGTGGGAATATAAGCATGGTGCCCAAAATCATGGCCTACTGAATGTGCTGGAAATGTACCTCTGCTCATCCAGTAGTGTTTGAGTACCTTTTAGAATAGAACGAACTAAATCTTTGTCTGGATATTCGTGTCAAAAGACACATGTCTCACTTACTTCTGCCACCTATCCAAGTGCTATCAATATAATACGTTTGCAGCGGATGTTATTTCGTATCATTCGTTCTGACATAAGGAAGATTGAAGGTCGTCCACAGTCTACAACCCTGAAAAGGTTCGCATACAAACTTCAACCTTCTTTTTCAGACAGTCAGCGCATATGGAGTGACGGGGATAGTCCAAATGGTAGAAACTGACTTCCATTTGTAACGGTCGATATCACTGTATAAAGATTCACGTATTTACCAATCGCAGTGTGTTGACAGCGCTGAACCTGTATCCCTTCAGGTCAAACTCGATTCGCGACGTGACTTATGCAACAGTTTTCAGTGTTCATCACAATATAACGCGCTTGCTCCCGGCTCGTCACGAACGGCTGTCATTTGAGTTTCTACGATGTCTGGAGTCGATAGGAAATTGATTGTCATATGATGGTCAAGGGTCTCAGCGTCCATACACATATACGTCAATACACATCTCATTGCACGTGGTTCCTAGAAATGCGTGCATGTCCAGATCTGGTATTCTCCATGTATCTGTCTAACTATAGATCCCATTACATTTGGTTCTTGTACATGCTTGTGTCTCTGATCGCGTCCATTC
Source organism: Haliotis rufescens (assembly GCF_023055435.1). NCBI lineage: Eukaryota > Metazoa > Mollusca > Gastropoda > Lepetellida > Haliotidae > Haliotis > Haliotis rufescens. The sequence continues at coordinate 8,666,946 of NW_025964361.1, forward strand.
GTCTGTCTCACTATAGATCCCATTACACTTCGTTCTTGTACATGCCTGTGTGTCTGATCGCGTCCATTCGTCTGTCTAACTATAGATCCCATTACACTTGGTTCTTGTACATGCCTGTGTGTCTGATCGCGTCCATTCGTCTGTCTAACTATAGATCCCATTACATTTGGTTCTTGTACATGCCTGTGTGTCTGATCGCGTCCATTCGTCTGTCTAACTATAGATCCCATTACACTTGGTTCTTGTACATGCCTGTGTGTCTGATCGCGCCAATCTGTCTGTCTCACTATAGATCCCATTACACTTGGTTCTTGTACATGCCTGTGTGTCTGATCGCGCCCATTCGTCTGTCTAACTATAGATCCCATTACATTTGGTTCTTGTACATGCCTGTATGTCTGATCGCGTCCATTCGTCTGTCTAACTATAGATCCCGTTACACTTGGTTCTTGTACATGCCTGTGTGTCTGATCGCGTCCATTCGTCTGTCTAACTATAGATCCCATTACACTTGGTTCTTGTACATGCTTCTATGTCTGATCACGCCCATCTGTCTGTCTCACTATAGATCCCATTACACTTGGTTCCTGTACATGCCTGTGTGTCTGATCGCGTCCATTCGTCTGTCTCACTATAGATCCCATTACACTTGGTTCTTGTACATGCTTGTGTGACTGATCTAGCCCATCTGTCTGTCTAACTATCGATCCCATTACACTTGGTTCTTGTACATGCCTGTGTGTCTGATCGCGTCCATATGTCTGTCTCACTATAGATCCCATTACATTTGGTTCTTCTACATGCTTGTGTGTCTGATCGCGCCCATCTGTCTGTCTCACTATATAAATATCATTACATTTGGTTGTTGTACATGCCTGTGTGTCTGATCGCGTCCATCTGTCTGTTTCACCAGAGACCCCATTACACGCCCCATCACCAACATTCGATTCTACAAGTATATGTTTATAAGCTCAAAGAATACACTCAATGGAATTGGCATTATACTCATTAACGCAGCTCTGTAAGTATCAGAAAATAGTACATAATTATACAAAAGGAAATGACACGGCAGAATCACCTCCTAGACTTAACGGGATGATCATTCGTGTGATAATGACGATGTCAGCCCGAATCACCCTGAGATGTCAAGTCACTCAGTCACTGTCCCATTTTCTACCTCGAAAGATCGTAGTCAGAAATTATGGGAGTCAATTTAGGATCGGTCAATCAATCTTCAACTATGGAATCTAGGGCAATATATACCATTTCCCCTACCTACTCCCCCTGTCACGCAGGACGCGGTTGTTAGACTGCCAAGAAATAACCTCCATCGCGCAGTGTCAGGGGTGCCATTCCTCGGTGGAATAAGAACACACCGAGACAGTGGATATAATAGTTTGAAGGGGATGTATTTATATCTATCCAACCAGTGAATCTTATCAAGCCGAAGTGGTGTTTACTCGACTAACATGTTCATCTGGCAATGCGCTTCGATTAGCAAATATTTCATATTTATTTATATGAGTGAGTGGGTGTTCTTAAACTTATTTTAAATAAATGTAATAGTGAGTGAGTGAGTGAGTTAGTCTGGTTTTACGCCGCTTTTGGCAATATTCCAGCAATATCACGGCGGGGGACACCAGAAATAGGCTTCACACAGTGTACCCATGTCGGGAATCGAACCCGGGTCTTCGACGTGACGAGCGAACGCTTTAACCACTAGGCTACCCGACCGCCCTACAGATGTAATACAGATGACGACGACTAAGGACAACATATACTCAGTCACTAATAAAATCCGAAAGTAAGTAAACGGAAGGGAAGAGCGAGTGAGTTTGATTTTACGCCGCTTTTAGCAATATTCCAGCAATATCGGGACTGGAGGCACCAGAAATGGGCTTCACACATTGTACCCATGTCGGGAATAGAACCCTGGTCTTCGACGATAGGAGCGTACGTTTTAACCACTAGGCTACCCGACCGCCCCGGAAGGGAAAAAGAAAGTATACACTTGAAAATTGTATTTGACGAAAAAACAACCGCCGAAATACTGGAAATTAAGTTAAAAAACACAAGTATTTGGTTTTGTTTCAGTTGCAGCCACCATCAAACGGGGTGTATACTTTCTTTTGCCCGGCAGTTTATAACAGTGTGATGCCAAAATCCAAAATCAGAGAAAACATTGGTTACATTGGGAGCAGCCTATAATAATACCAGGGTTGCATTCCGACGGAAGGTTAGACTCTGATATCACCAAGGATACGTCTTGATACAACACAACATTGATGAAGCTGGGAAGATAATCAAAACAGCACCTACACGAAAGTGTTTTTAGTAATGACAACGTACACTGAATATCTCTGCAGCTCTTCTACGACAACGATCAATTATTACTACCTCAAACGTGATGGGCAATGGATTCGTAATCCCTTACTGATGTTTATATCACTGGTGAAAGGAACTATCTGCATCACTTCCTATAACACGAGCTGTATGTACACACTTGCCGAATGTTCCCAGGCGACTAACTCAGTCTATTAAATGATGGCTGCGTGAAATGACTTGTCAGCGTTGGCTGTCGTGAGCTGTCACGGCATTGCGAACTGTCCAGATAACGGACAGGGCAAATAAGTACTTAAAGGATTCCTATAAAGCACGGCAAACCGACTTCTGAGGCTTGACGTGAAAGAAAGTTGAAAGATACAGTCCGAAAATATTTACATTGATAGCACCTTCATATCACGACACAAACATTGTTCAGAGAGATTGTTTGTTTCCAAGAATAAACACGAGTCACAAAGCTGTTTCTTTGATTTATTGCTATTGATCAGCAGCTTCGCTTGAATCATCTAGTTCATCACCAATTACTTCCGCTTTCGCAAAAATAGAACCAAACCTGCCAAACCTCGTGTGAAGAACATCTTTCTCTTCCAAGCTGCGTAGTGTGAAAGGATGAAACCGAACGTCGACATAGGTTTGTCTGTTGTTTGTCATGCATATCCTGGCGTGCCCGGCCCTTGGGACCATACCTAGAACAAATTAGCTTATGGCCATTCTGGTCGCTGGTGTATTGGCGAACGACATGTATGTCAATTCTCCACGTCGACCTGACTTGCCCGATTCCTTTTTAGGTACATGTAATTACTCTATTGATTGCAACCATCAGCTCTGTACCTTACACCTAACTTCTACAGCCATGGAACGAAATTCTTAACAGATCTAATTGGGCCCTGTTCGATTAATCAGCTGAGGATTAATCATTTAGCTTGACTATGCAGCATCATGTTTTCGTAATGTCCGCCGCCGGATATGTGATACTGGATCAATCGTTCTGACTACCAAAGAAAAGTACATGTATTGAACTGGACCCGTAGGGGTTCGGAAAATTTTTAGGGTAGTCCTAAATGCATGAATTATACATCCTTGGGCTGCAGTGGTGTCAGGATTGAGTCCAAGAGGAATCGGATTTGTCGGGCTCTCATTTCTGTTACTTCCGTGATGCTAATGATCTCATTCTCAGACGTGACATTGAAACGGGTCACACGATCTTGCGATAATCAACAGGGAGGGGGTGGGTAGACTAAATACGTTTCACGGCAATGGTCCGTAGTGTTTGATTTGCTCTTTAACAACCGGCACCATGCAATCATCTGGCGGGATTTTTCTGAAGGTCGCAAGATGATTGCCTTTCGTTACTTCATGGCTATTGTTGTTCTGGTCATGTATTTATAAATATTTATCTCTGACTATTTTCGTTCTGATCAAACAGCTAGTTCGTATATGTAGGAAGATAAGAAAGATTTATTTTTTAAATGTATTGATTTAAGAGCTAAAATGTACGTAGATGACATCATAGTAAAAAAGGAACAACTAATTCAATTGTCAGTTCCGTTCGAAAATTTCCAATGAAGATAAGAAAGCAGGATTTGTCCAATGGACCTTCAACGGGATCAAGGTCAAGGTCAATAACCATTTGGTCTAGAACCTCACGGGAATTAAGGTATTGTACATGCCAGTAGTTTGTTATTGTATTTTTAGCCTGTGTTATTAGTCGGGTTTTTTAAGACTAAAGAAAATCTTCACTTGGCCATACCGAATTCTGTGGTCGTAGAGAGGATGTCACCAGGGAGATGATGTACACATTCGGTCACTAAGTACTGGATTTTCTATACTGAAGACATTTGTTCTCTGACGAACAGATTGGTACTATATGGATTTTAGCTATACAGTTATGTTTGAGGATAACGCTCAAAGACAATGATATGACATTTGTAACACGTTAATAATGTTAAAAAGATTTCTTTAAACATTTTAGAACGAGTTCCCTCACAGTTTTTTCTTCTTTCCAGCTCCATTGCTGATGCGGCGTAAAGTAATATTCATTCATTCATTCTCTTATCCCTATTTCGTTATTTTGCCTTTTACGCCCAATGAAATCAGTTGGATAATCGAGACTGGGTTGTCTCTTGCGTTTTATGGTCACACGTTATGATGGAATTACAGAGCAAGATAGGTACTGTGTGACAATGCTCTGAAAGTAGTGTATGGTATGTGTGGCACATGGTCACATTGTCTCTCACTATGTATACCTCCGTCACATAAACACAATAGAAGCCCGTCGCTATCACCTCTGTGAACCATGCTCAGACAGGCTGGGAAGATTAATGGATGATCAGCTATCAGAATAAATGAATTCTGTCATGTAAAGAATAGTGTATCTTTGATCTGTTCAAAATATGTCCAATAATAATAGATTTATCACAGTAGCATATGTTATCTTGTTATTTTATGCAGCAAATATCATATCCGTAACAAGATTTGCGGCATATTTCACATAACTGTAATTAAATGAGTTGTACACTGCTTCTCCTTTGACTACTTTGTTATTCTGGTACCTGTTAATTAAATCACTACTTTGATGTACCTCTATTCTAAATCCTTTCAGAAACGTCGCGTCGACCCTGACTGTAATTCAACGCCGGATCGCGTAATTAACGTCCGATCGGAAATGTATTTCTAACTATCACGATTTCAATGACCACAGGGTGGACTTATTATTGGCGTCTTTTTTCTTTCACAGCCACCTTGCACTAAGGTACAGCCTCCTGGATAAAGGTACTAGCAACTGGATCGAAACTTTGAAAGAATAAAGACGCCGAAGTCCATGTCCTAGTCGTATCTTCAATGGTGCTTTATCCTCAAAGATGCAACTTTAATATATCGTCCTGTCTTTGTTCATGCGACAGAGTGGAATTGGAGATGGATGGTGTACGTTCAAACTCAACACAAGAACATAAGTATTACACAACAATATTGATTGTTGATTGCCAGTACTCATTTACATATGGAACAGTTTACTATATGAGCAACCATGAGAAAATGATATTGGAAACGGTTTTATTCATATTATGCATTGGCGACATGCTCAAATAGTCAATACATGCGCATGATCATGCACACTTGATATGGTTCCATAATTTCACAGCATTTTTTCGTACATTAGATTTTCATCTGAATACTCAATCATCAGCGTTCAATGTGTATACGACTGGCATCGTCATACCAAAAGACGGTAAAAGATTGTACTTCTTGTTACCCTTCTCTCGACATTAAAGGGGTTGAAACAAATACTGGCCCGCACGGAGTCAGTACAATGTGTCTGAGTGGGATATCCATGACGCTACTAATAGTGTTAGAGATCTAAAAGGTTTCTCTAAATTCCTGAATCGTGTGTATAACACAATTAGTAAAAGTAAATACTATCTACTTATTCTATTATCGAATATTGGATTGTCTAATCCAGACTCGATTATTTTAAAATTGCCGTCAAACAGCTGACGCTTTTGCTGAGTGCGGCATTAAACAACACGCAAACGCATACACGTACACACATGGGTGCGAATAGATGAGTGAAAAAGTGACAACGCAGCATTTAGCCACACTTCACAATTATTTTGACGCCTTTCGAGTTTGATCAGAATGATAATAATAATTAATATTACTCGGGGTATGTTCCTGTGTTATCCTTCATTCCGATATTGATATTCAGCTGCCATTGTGACCATTCGCTCTTCATTTAATCTACTCGTCGTTCAACCTTCCCTGAATGCATCGTACTTTGTTTCAACACGTAATACCCATCAGGCAAATTACCCTTAGGTTAAAATATCTGGCGTAGTGAGAAAAAACCCAGCAACAAATAACAACCAATTAATTTCTTTTCCACATTTACATATTTTTTACCCCACAGTGCTAAAACACATACACGGGGGATTTTGTGAGGAAAATCAATCAACGTTGAATCGCTTGCTGAAGTGGACCATCAAATCCTATTATGCATCTACAGACCAAGGTCTTATGTCCCAATGAACCATTGTACCTAACTACCCCTGGAATCGGCGATAAATCTTATACAATTCGCAACTAAAGAACACTCTAAAAACCAAACATTGCCTATTTGTTAACGTTTTCACCAACCAAGTGTTAAAAATGTTTATGCAAATCTGCATCGACCAAGTTGTTTTCTTTTGTGTCCAATTCAATTGACAGTCCATTCAGGACTTCTGAGTTCGAACTACAAGTTAAACCGTAGGCGGTGAAGCCAATTCTGAATTGCAGGTTTTCATTAAAATCAAGAACCTGCACAACGGCGTCTCTAGCGACGTGATCTTGACAACAGCGTCTTTACTGGCGTCAAACGAGAGCCATCGATGTGATTGGCAAGCCGCCACAGTAAGCCCCAAATCCTAGCTTGACCAGACAAACCAATCCCTCAGTTCCACAAGGTAGATCTCCACCACAGTCCTTTGTATTCCGGTGGGCAGTTTAAGGAAATTGTATATCATCAGTACGCTATGTAGATCCGCCAGTAATTAGATGGAGGGGTAGAGGAATAACTGATGTAGACACACCTAATCCCATTTGGAGAATATATAGAGTTAAGTAGCGCAACAGAGCCTTCGAGACTTCGTTGATATATCTCAGGTTTGGGTGTTTTCTCACATGTTCCAAAGTTAACTTAACTCATTTGAGCGAATGAACTGGCTTTATTGAATTAAGAAGGAACTATTGTCAACACTTTCCTTTGTGCATATTGTTAAAAAGCAACTAAACCTATATGGAGGCTTTTATCGAATGAAGTACATATAGAAACACCAGTATACCTTCCCTTGGCCCTGAATGAGTGTTCTATAATCATGCCGCCGCATGAAAGAGTTTGTCATGAAAAGGGATAGCTCATTCCAATCAAATCAAAGTAGACATTCGGAACCAAGATTTTCCATCAGCATATAACATTTCTGGGCTCTTCAATATGAAGGAAGGGAAATAACTCTGGCAGTAACAACGACAGACTGAACAAGGATTTGATTCACCTAACTCACACGTAGACTGGTAACCTTGGGAGGCTTAGACAGGGGAATAAGTGTGCATATTTTAAATATTCATACATAAATAAATATGCGTGTACTATATTATACACTGAAGTGTTACAGGAATACAAGTACTTTACAGGACCATATGTTTATGTTGTGTGCTTCCGTAACGTCATCGTATCGGTAAATACATGTTTGCTCACACATACGTTTTCGTTCTTATATATTAAATATTACGAGCGATGGTTGAAAAGTTCTGAGCCTAACTGTGATATCACCTCCTGGACGGAGTTGGATACCAATTATTGTTTAACATAATCCCCTCTGCCAACGATGAAGGAGTGTCTTCCGCATGAGGCTTCCTCCAGGTGATGTAAACTACCTTCCACAGCATAAATGACTTCATCCTCTTTGCATAATGTATGCCAGAGACTTCTTACTTCGAGTTTTGGAAGAGGAGTAAGTCTGATGGTGCCAAATTTGGTGAATACAGAAGATGAGCTGACGGCTTTTCAGACATGCGCACATGTGCATTGCGCTGGTGGAGCAACATACCTTAAGTGAGAGTTATTACAAATTCCAAAAAGAACAGCAGGGTCTGCTTTCAAAACGACGTAAGATCATCTTAGTTTCGATCAGAAACCGTGGAACTCAGCGTCCAGAAACCTTTGTCATCCTGAGCTCATTCCTCAGAATGTTCTCACCTTTCTCATGAGAGATGCCTACTGCATTGGTTATGTGACGTATGAAGAGCCGGTGATCATCTTAATCATATCATGTATTTTACAAACATTTTCCTCAGTCGTGCACGTTGAAGGTCTTTCTGATCGTATTCAAGGATCTCTCTTCCCCTCTTGAAGTCAAAGAAAGGAACATCATCCCCTAAAGTTAACACCAGGTCAACATGGATGGATGGCTGGTGGAGTTAAGTCCTTTCAGTTGAAGATACTTGATGACAGCGCGGGAGCCAAGTTTGTCCATTTTCATCAACTGAGAATATCCAAATTGCGTCGATTGATGTTGATGATGTAAACAATTGGATGTCTGGTCCTGACTCGATTATTTACAAACCGCCGTCATATAGTTGGAATATTGTTGAGTGCGGCGTTAGGCAACAAAGGAAGAAACAACATATGCCGATCTCGGGATATATCTTTATCATTATTCATATAAGTATAGGAGAAAGTGTTTTTTGGAACCGTGTCGAAAGCAGTTAACGTTAAGAACGATTTCAAAATCGGAGGTTGACAACGTTATAATTGATGTCAACAATGGAGCCCGTCTAACATCGTGGTATCTGCATCAGTAAACAGAGTGGGGTTAATTTATTTTTACACGTGTGTAGTACGACTCTGGATAATCCTCATGGGATGATATAAAAGATACCATTTATTTTGATTTAACATACTTATTGGTGATTCAAACACAATATCAGTGTTCGGTTCAAGGCATGCTTGACATTGATGATGTTACACGCCATAATTTGACCGAATTAACATGTTATCTCAAATTCGTGTAAACATCTCGGAACGAATCGAGACAGAGAACAAATATAAGAAATATAAATGTTCCTTGTTGCAGCTGTTCATATTTGGTGTCTCGGTAGCGATACCTGAGCCGATACACGAAGGTTTCATCAATTGCTGACAGACTGTAAACTACATCTGTGTTTGTTGAGCTGTTCAACGCGTTCCACTGTCTGTATACTGTTATTGTGAGATAGGCACTCATGTACGGACGACTAGTATACTGAGGCAGCAGAAGACCAGTGCACATATACCTCAATGTATATACTGGTATACAGTGCACATATACCTCCATGTATCTACTGGTATACAGTGCACATATACATCCATATACCTACTGGTAAACGGTGCACATATACATCTATATATCTACTGGTATACAGTGCACATATGCCTCCATGTATCTACTGGTATACATTGCACATATACCTTATGTATGAACTGATATAAAGTGCACATATACATCCATATATCTACTGGTATACAGTGCACACATTCCTCCATGTATCTACTGGTATACAGTGCAAAGATACCTCATGTATCAACTGATAGAAAGTGCACATATACCTCCATATATCTACTGGTATACAGTGCACATATACCTCCATGTATCTGCTGGCATACAGTGCACATATACCTCCATGTATCTACTGTTATACAGTGCACATATACATCTATGTATCTACTGGTATACAGTGCACATATACCTCCATGTATCTACTGGTATATAGTGCACATATACCTCCATGTATATACTGGTATACAGTACACATATACCTCCATGTATCTACTGGTATACAGTGCACACATTCTTCCATGTATTTACTGGTATACAGTGCACATATACCTTCATGTATCTACTTGTAATCAGTGCACATACACCTCCATGTATATACTGGTATACAGTGCACATATACCCCCATATATTTAGTGGTATACAGTTCACATATACATCCATGTATCTACTGGTATACAGTGCACATATACATCCATGTATCTACTGGTATACAGTGCACATATACATCTATGTATCTACTGGTATACAGTGCACATATACATCCATGTATCTACTGGTATACAGTGCACATATACATCTATGTATCTACTGGTATACAGTGCACATATACATCCATGTATCTACTGGTATACAGTGCACATATACATCTATGTATCTACTGGTATACAGTGCACATATACATCCATGTATCTACTGGTATACAGTGCACATATACATCCATGTATCTACTGGTATACAGTGCACATATACCTCCATGTATCTACTGGTATATAGTGCACATATACCTCCATGTATATACCTTCATGTATCTACTTGTAATCAGTGCACATACACCTCCATGTATATACTGGTATACAGTGCACATATACCCCCATATATTTACTGGTATACAGTGCACATATACCTCCATGTATCTACTGGTATACAGTGCACATATACCTCTATGTATCTACTGGTATACAGTGCACACATTCTTCCATGTATCTACTGGTATACAGTGCACATATACCTTCATGTATCTACTTGTAATCAGTGCACATACACCTCCATGTATATACTGGTATACAGTGCACATATACCCCCATATATTTAGTGGTATACAGTGCACATATACATCCATGTATCTACTGGTATACAGTGCACATATACATCCATGTATCTACTGGTATACAGTGCACATATGCCTCCATGTACATGTATCTACTGGTATACAGTGCACATATGCCTCCATGTATCTACTGGAATACAGTGCACATATGCCTCCATGTATCTACTGGTATACAGTGCACATATACATCCATGTATCTACTGGTATACAGTGCACATATACCTCCACGTATATACTGGTATACAGTGCACATATACATCTATGTATCTACTGGTATACAGTGCACATATACATCCATGTATCTACTGGTATACAGTGCACATATACATCCATGTATCTACTGGTATACAGTGCACATATACATCCATGTATCTACTGGTATACAGTGCACATATACATCCATGTATCTACTGGTATAAAGTGCACATATACATCCATGTATCTACTGGTATACAGTGCACATATACATCTATGTATCTACTGGTATACAGTGCACATATACATCTATGTATCGACTAGTATACGGAGGCAACAGCAGCAGCAGACAGCGGTCCACACATACCTCCATGTATCTATACCTGTAAACCAACCAGTAACACATATGTCTTCCGAAGTACAATATACAGACAGAAGTTGGCCATTGCGACATTGCACGGACAACTATTGTTGATTGGCGGAAAGACATTGAAACGAAATAGTAGATAAAATATTGAAATCTTAGAAGGTTATACTATGTTAGCGATATAAAGTAGTACCATTCATCCTGAGGTCTTACAGTGTCGTTAAGATTAACTATTTATGTTCTTATTCAGCGATTTACGACAGACCGCAGACAGGATTATCTGCAGACGCGACTGTTAATCGGAATACATGACTTTAATAGAAATTTGCCTTGAGTTATAATCATTTAATCACACACATAGGTATAATGAAAAGGACTGACCGACACGTACAGAAATGCACCTAACAATTTGAACTTTCTTTTCTAAACTGTCTTTTGCATGAACTATAAATCCACAATTTCACACATTTTTAAAAAATCGGTTCATTCACAACCGTTTGGCATTATCAATAATATATGACTAGACGAAATTACTTGAAAGATGTGGCGGCAGCAACTGTTTAGTTTTAAATTGAATTGAATTTATTTGTTATTATAAATTTCGTTTTTCATTTAACATTAGATCAAATAATAAATAGAGAGATGTGCAGTCTTTGATAATAACATCAGTGTTTTATCCTCCAGTTTTATGGTAAGATGTTAAACATACAGCTATGTATGTACTTTGGCACTATCTTTAAAGTCCTTTAATCAATACGTATACTACTACGAGGAAGCTAAAGACATTAAGTATATTGAAATCATTTGACAACTTTAGTTACTGCAAGTACATGCTCATTATTCAGAATAAGTCTTAGCTGCCATCACTACTCGTAGAACACAAATGGAATTGAGAGGCAGCGTTTCAACTTCCGCGTTGATACATTGACTTAATTGGGCAAGTGTCAAAGAAGTGGAGTAGCAGATTGGGTCACTCAGAATGTAATACATAAACCAAACAGGCGACACTAAATCTATCAATAACGTCTAACACATGTACACGGAATGCCGCATTGATGTGTTTTCAAAGGTAATATATTGCCACCAGACGGTGGTAATCATTGCATAGCTTAGAGTCCCTTCTTTTCCCTCAATTCAAGGGCTTACAGACACCATTTCCTCGACAGGTAGCGCCTATTTCACAAATCTCGTTCTCAAATCCATTTGAAGCAATAGCAATGTAAGCCTTCTTTAAAGTGCACTCTATGCTAAATCGGGACAAAAGAAGTTGATGTAGAATTACCTTGTCGAAGACATATTCTGTTGAGTTTAAGAGATGGTTATTACGATGGATGTAGCCGGAAATGATGTGACTGATAGATAGTCACTTTAGCTACACGTAAAGGCACTTGACTTCTTCAGGGAAGATCCCAACTGCGACATGCGACAGAATAAAAATGATTGACCACTGGCATGTTGACGACCTTTCTGTGTCTGATGGAGTAAACACTGCAATTTATTCCAGTTCATAAGACCATTCTTATGAACTTGCTTACATCCAACGATGCAACAATTATATCTGACAACAGTAAGTAACGGTTTCGCGGAGAGTAGTTGGATGGGGGACCGCTTGACTCCTGAGAATTTCCAGGAATTCGTTCAATTGCCCCACACTGAATCACACGTGGTGTCTCTTTAGGAAAGTGACTTTGTTCGCAATATGCATCTTTTCACCCAGCAGTGTATGGGTACCCGGTAGGAAGAAGTTATAATGTGACTGTTAGCCTTCTGGTGCCTCTCTGGTATCTTGGGTTGTATACTCCCTCGGGAGCTGAGAAGGAAATCAAGTCAACATTGATCCATTGACCTACTAATACTGGTGTAGCCCTTTAAACATGCCCGTGCGGTGTGTACAAATTACAATAAAAATGCAGCAAAGAGGGTTTAGGTGATCCTGGCACATGCCCGTGTGGTGTGTACAAATTAAAATAAAAATGCAGCAAAGAGGGTTTAGGTGATCCTGGCACAGTCAGGCCGGTTAGGCTCATCATCAGCTCAGGGTCACATCTTGAATCTTATCAATCACATTAGATTAAATTGGATTTATCAAAAAGGACAAGATCAGGTTTGTTGACCTGGGTAGGTTTGAGGCTGTGTACGCGCCTATTCAAGAGAAGTTTGAATTGAATACTTGTATCAGTTTCCATGACGCCCTCTACATATTCTTGGTCGTGCCATGGATGGACCTCTGTGTCAAATGTAAAACCACAAACATTGCGAAGACGGTAGTAAAATGATCGAGCCACTCCATCATGACGCTCAAGATACTGTGCACAGCTGACCGCGTACAGGTGCCATGAGTTATCACGCTCGTTTCTCTATGCCAAAGGAAACACAGAAACAACCAACAAGGCCAGTGAGAATGTGACTGTTTTTCCCAGGAGCAACTGCGCTTATTCTGACCTTCTGGCAACACCCATAGCCCTTAACGTATATACTCACCGTATTACTTGATGTTTCAGTTGCCATTGTCGAACATATAAGTGAACTGGACACCAGCAAGAAGTGTAACATTGTAACATGTTACAATATTGCAATTGTCGTTTTTGTATTCCATTATCCTCAAATATACGAAAGAATTAAATTAATTAATATGTACGTTCATCTTCGGGTCTTGCAAATAATTGCCTTCTAGGGAAGCATTCATGATATGTATACTAGACGGAAACACATGGCATAGTTTAAGTCGTCTGTAATATTGATTGCTTACATCAATATTTTCATTGTGTGATGCAATCACTTAGAGTAGAACATTTTACTTATTTTCTCTAAGGAGCAATTTAGACACGGCAGATATAGAAGAGTCTTTACTTCTGTAAAGTTATGCCGTGGTGCTTTTTATACAAGATGATGTATAAACAGATTCTTTGTTCCCCTTTTACAAAGTACCATTAGCGCTACGAATGTCTTCAGGCTGTGTTAAAGTGAAGTACTTGCGAAAGCTGGTCATGGTTTGTTTAACAGAGAATCTAATTTTCAAACAGGAATTAAAAATATTGCCTTACTTCACCCAACAAGAGGAATATCATGATAACAGTTAAAGATTTGCGACAAGTGTGTATTTTTCACTGTGAATACAGTCCGACTCTTTTGAGTAACATTATAAATTGGAGATATGTTTTGCTTCTTGAAAGACATGATAAATCAATCTTTATCTGGCAAGATGGTTAAAGGTTTCTCTCGTGTCATGTTGTATTACAATCTTAACTCAACCTGTCAATCACCACTAAAAGTCAAGTAGCTTTATCCATCAAAACCAGTAACAAATCTGAAGATCAATACGACCACAGTTTGGCATTATTAGAAAATCATTCTGTAACTTCTTACGAATATAAACTTAAAAGTAATTCAATAAATCGTTTTACTGTGCACAGATGGCCTAAATGTTAAATGTGAACTTGTTCGCTTCATTTCTCTTCTTGCATTCAAAAACCACGAGAGTTGAAGCTTCTACCACAAAACACAAAGCATCTTTCTGCCAGATCACCACATGTTTCTACAGCAAAATACCAATACCTTTCTGCTCCAATATAACATCATTCTGAAACAAAATGAACTTGCACTTCATTGTTCCCGTTCCATGTCCCATGCCAGATAGTATACTTTTTTCCTGAAGTGTCATATGTACAAATATTTTTTTTTATTATTAGATGAGGTGAAATTGGGTTTAACGTCGCGTCCAAGATAAGTGCACTTATATAGCGACGTGCATGCACGTGTGTGTGTGTGTGTGTGTGTGTGTGTGTGTGTGTGTGTGTGTGTGTGTGTGGCTGCTTGTACTAGTCGATCCCTGCAAGGGAGAGAATACTCTCACAGGCAAGAAATTCATTAATCAGGAAGAATAAGTAATCATCATTAATAATTCACATCCTCACTCCGAGTCTGATATTCTATGGTAATGTTCAAAATATGTGTACCGTGACTCCTCCAGTGAAATAGGTCGTAAGGTGCTCATATGCTGCTTCAGGCTATCATATTCCAGTGAGGAAATACCAATGTTCCCGTTGACGCCACAAGGTGGTTTTTCAAGTAAATCACCGGTTAATTGCCGACACTTACAAATGTATTCTTATCTACTAGATATCAGGTATACTCAGATGTAAAATATATACTCAATCTGAATTGTATATCTGCCAGGTCACACGAACCAACCAAACACTTGCTCATGTCAATCTCTACATTGCTTGTTTCCGGTGGGTACTAGTATGTCCGGCACCATTGGTGTATTAACATGGTCAGTTGAGGTCATGTCACAGTTTCGTATCGATCAGATATAAAATAGTTGCATACCAACGATTTACACAAACCGTTTAGATTAAATGTAACCATGAGCCAATCAGTGGCGTAAGATGAAACATATCACTTTATATATCCATTGGTTTTGGCTACATATCTGTAAATCAACTTGGGTCAAAGAGATTGGAAAACTGTTCAAAGAAAACATCTTGACATATGTTAGCCTAACCTTTGCCATTGATGTTGTTTATTAGTAGAATTCACGCAAATAGCGTTAAGAAAATATCTAATTTCCAATCGTGTGAACATTTTCGAGCTTAAATTTTCTCATTTCTCATTGTTTTGCAATTATCTCAAGTGATACAGATTTTGTGGGCCATAAGGCTCCTTTTTGTATATATTTCGTCTTTTCAAGATAAAAAGGACTCTGGTTACAAAGCGCACGTTTCTTTTATGTTATTCACTCAACCTTCTGCCCTAGCATGGCCCATGCTTGGTTTCTTTCTGCTAAAGAAAATTTGAAAAGTTACCTTGCGTAATTGAATATTTAGGCTTAACAACTTTTAAGCTATTGATCCTCTTTGCAAATCACTGTTGACCTTCTGAAGAAAACATGATACATTTACTCCTCTTGCATTCCCTTTATTCTAATCAAGAGACAGGCGACGTAACATCGGCTTAAGCATTTTAACGATTCTTACTTTCTCATGCTCACCACCTTGACTGATCCCAGACTTTGGAGGCAGGTCAACGGTTTGGCAATGTCTCTCCCGTGGCATCACATTAATGATAACAGTCTCTTTGGGAGTTGGAGCTACTTTGGCTTATTGAGGAATGGTGTATCTTACACTGACGGGGATTTTCAAGGTAACGGTAGTGTCACCAGTTCATTCCGATGCTTACTGGTTCAATCGGTGACGCAAACTTGAAAATACAAGTATTCTCCCGACAAATATGGTTGCACATAACTAGCTGTATTGGTACTATTACCAAATCCACCACAGTATGCTGAATATGTACCAACATGTGTGTGAGATACGAATGAAAAAAGAAATCCCACTTAGATTATGTTTTATTTTATGAGAAAATTTAAAAACTTTCATCATATTTTCAAAATGATTTCTTTCAGGCACCATTAGGGAGAAGTGAATCGACAAACATCTGTCCGGTGACCATTTGCTTGTGATAGAAAAATGTGTCTAGTTCTGAACATAATCACTTTCTAAACCCGCTTTTGGCATCATGTCTAAGTAAACAATGCAAAACAGGCCTTGCCCTTATGGCATCATACTGTATGTCGAGACACCTAAAAATCAATCCTAATCTTATAAGCTGAATAACGCTTTTAAAGTTACTTGTCAATTTTAATATTCTTTTGGCATTTAACTTTAAATTTGATTTCTGGGGCAGTGGGTCACTGGTTCAGTCTCAGAAGAAAACCATATAGACACAGTACTCTAAAGCCGTTTTATTACACTAACAATCACGATAATCATGAAATGGTGCTGAAAGATATCGTCCTCACCACTGCATAAGACTTCTTCGAAATAATATTTTGCAAGTCAAGGGTCATGGGCATTGAAAAACGATTATGAACATATCCTGTTCAGGAGGAAATCTGATCCTGATGAAAGTCTAACATTCTGACCTCTCAAGATTTCAAATTCATGTCAGTTGTAATGGTCTGATAAAGAATGAATATTGCTAAAAGCCAGTCATCAGTATTCCAGTTACGTCTGAGCAGTACATATTCGTGTCTGGGTCAGGCAATAGTGACTAGCATGCGGTGACAGGAGCCTAACCCGAAACCACACAGGGTCACTTTTAACAAATAATTCTTTTCGTGACAATCACAGATCACCACTGGTAAGTTTAATTGACAAAATTTTACTCAAGTCGTATGGAATAGAGTACGGACATTAAATTCAATGAAGATGTAATATCCTGAACAGTGATAAATTGTATACCTGCCTTGTTCAAATAACTACTGATCCAGCTCTATGGCCTTGTGTCCATTGTTTATGCTTTTCTCACATTTCTCTACCTGTTTTCTGTATTTCATATAATACCTTGAAGATGTCCATCTGTAGCCCAATCGTCATGTGATTCATAACATCAATCTGCTAAGTAGTCACCCAATTTTTCTTTGAGTCCCCAGCCCTGATATTGCTGGAATATTGCTAAATACTACGTAAAACCACACTCACTCACTCACTCACCCCTCACTCACCAACTCTCTGACTTCATAAACAGGAAATAGTGTCTTAACAATTTATTGATCTTTGAACATGCTCATTTATCGGTGTTGCAATAATGCCTTTCTAGGGAAGCATTCATACAATATGGCATGTATACTTACTGGGAAGACATGGTCTAATTTAGCCATGTGTAATATTTTGATTGTTTAAATCATTTGTAGATATGTTTATAGAATCCAACATTCTACTTATTTTCTCTAAAGAAGTTTTTAGAACTATTTTTTAGCGCTACGAATATCTTTGGACTATGTTTAAGTGAAGTAGCTACGATAATCTAATTTCAACCAACAATTGACAGTGTGTGTGTTCTCCACACCATAATAGGAATATCATGAGTTCATCTTCAGTAACTGGGACATGCACTTTTGTATCAAGGTGACAAACAGTCTTTAGAGTAAAATTTAAAATTGGAGAGATCTTGGTTTTGTTTCTTAAAAAAAAACAGCAAAACCTTTTCCATATTCACAACAAGCAGACATGAGAAATCAATCGTAATTAAGTAACACGTAGATGCCTTTCTCAATTTTTGTTTTGCAGTACACTCTTAGCTCAACCTGCAAATCTTTACAGGTCAATTATCCTTATCCTTTAAAACCAGTAACAGGTTTGTACAGGGATGAAACCAGGTCTTGCAATTATTGGAGAAAAGCATACGATAACTAACCTTAAGAATGAACTTCTAAAAGCAACTCAATACATTGTTATAGTGTGCATCCTAATATATGCCTAAAGGACATGTCAAATTAATAACCTTTCATATGACAACGAATGAAGTGAAATATACTGCCAGTAAATATAAGGACATTTCCATGTCCCTGTTGACGCCAACTGGTCTTAATCATGTTTTATTCTCAAATACATGGCGTTGGCGATTATCAAATGTCAAGATTGCACTCAAAATACATGTATATCCCCCAGATGACATATGCAAAGCAAACATGGAAGTGACAAATTCAAGCACCATTGAATATCAGTCGTTGAATTCATTGTTTGTGGTAGATGCTAGCATTGTACAATCACATTTTCATATCAATCAAATACTCAGAAATTTTCAGATGCCAATGTCAGTTGAATGAAATCTATCGATTCATGTCTCAAATTACATTATGTTTCAGCCTTTTTCTGCTTTCCACTTGTTTTTGTATTTTTCATTCAGACATTCTTATTTTATTATAGCCAGATGATAAATATACAAACTAATTTTATGTGGACGTTGAAATGATGTCAATGACAATTCAATACATCTTGGTATCAAACTGCAAAAACAAATATTTAATCAGCGAGATATCATTAACAGATCAATCAGGATACGAAACCTATTGTCACAATGAAAGTGTAATATACTAAAGTTTCAGGAAACTTTGAAATATTGTTATGAAAGTAAAGGGACATATGCATATTAATGAACTGCTATAATATAATCATCAAGTGGTTTATATCAGTAACAAAAGGCTGGCCTAAACGTAAATCTAACCTGCAGCAAATCAGTGAGCAATTCAACATGAAGAATCCACCTTATTAATGTGCTCCTGAAATCAGTTTTGGACAAAAGGTGTCTATCAGAGTTTTTGACATATTTCAGCCTTACCTATGCATTTTGCATTATCATAAAGAAAATATCTGATAAAGGACGCACAATTGATTTTACATGTATATTTTATATATCATATAAATAATTAACAGATGGTAATCGATTGTTCACAATTGGCACTCATCGTTGTCATCGTGCTGGTTCCATACGGTACACATAGAACAGTAGGTTGAATGGCCACAATTAAGAGTCCAAAACTGACTAGCATCGTCGTCCAATGGAAGCAATCATATCCCGAATTGTGGCAAGGGGAATGTTCACCCACTCTGCCTGCGCTGCTCGTGCCAACTGTCAGATGTTCTGTGGTTGTTGCTGACGTGCTCGCAGTCGTTGATCCAATGCATCCCATAAATGTAGGATTGGGTTTAAATCTGGAGACCTGAAGGGCCATGACGAGACCTGGTTGTTGTGAATCTTGAAAAAGACTGTTGTCAAGTCTTGCATTTGGAGATCGGTCTTGGCCTTGTTGGAACATTATGTTCGCTTGTTGCATAATAGGAAGGACGTGTGACCGAAGAATCTCCTCCGTGTAACGTTGTGCTGTTAAATTCTCCGGAACTTGCACCAAATCTGTTCTAACAGTGTAGGAGGTGGCTGCACACATCGTCAAACTACCGCCACCAAATTTGTCTACTTCCTGTATGCTGTTTCGTCCATAACGTTCCCCGCGACGCCTGTAAACACGACGTCTACCATCCGCACGGCGAAGGAAAAAAGGTGACTCGTCATTAAACCAAACTCTCAATTGCAGTTGCGGCCATATTCTGGGACCTTGACCCCATTGACGGTAGCCGTATGAATCTGTGCTGTGTTCAAGTAGTGATACCTGGTCGATCGGATCTGGGAACCTAACTGCAACTGAATAAGATTCTCCTGTTTTCATCAAAGTTGTACAGTACCTCATTCATTCCAGGCAATTCAATCCAAATCCATGTAGAAATGACTAATTCATTTTTGGTATTTATTTTGTATGGATGTCGGTGTCTACATCTCCCGTTAACATCAGCTTGCGTCAAGACCTGCTCATGCTCAAATGTTATAAAATACTTCCTGCATTTTTTATAAACACCTCAGATCTGGTAGAATAAAATTACCCTTATCACATGTCGTTCTTTAAAGGTAAAATGCATATGTCAAACCCTGTTCACAAAATCTTCCAATTCAATTTATTCATCCAAATTTCTTTCACTTGCTTGCTCTCTTACTGAGCAAGGGATGAATTTTCAAATGTAACATCTGCTAAGCTAATTATCCTCTTTGTAAATCATTGTTGGCCTTCTCAAGAATACATGAGACATTATGGAGTCACAATTTGTCCTCTTTTGCATTCTCTTTATTCTCATCCAGAGACTCAAACCATAACATCGATTTCAGTATTTTAATGACACCTGCTTTCATGCATAGTGATAAGGGCATGCTCTTATCCAAGCAGTTCAACGGTTCGGTATAGCCCCATGGGGGAAGTATTTTAATGATATTTGACTCTCTGTCTACGTATTGGCATCCTGCACTGACAGGTTAATCATTGTGATTGGAGTGTCGCCAGTTCACTACGAATTCCAACCGAGATACAGTGTGTCCCCAGTACAGCTGTATTAGGATTATGTATAAGTTAACTTTGTATTACAAATTTCTAAGTATACAGTGAGTGAGTAAGTTGGGTTTAACGCCGCTTTTAACAGTATTCCAGTTATATCACGGCGTGTCAGCTTAATGTGGGAGGAAAGCCCGAAGTGATGCAGATCTCAGACGTTTACCACTTCGGTGAAACCCACCAGCACGGGTATGGTGCTGATAAACCTAGAAACGTAATCGGGGAGAACCGGGATTCGAACCCTCAATCATATGTTTCTGGCGTGCCCAAGGGACGCAACTCTGCACAGCGAATCGCTGCGCTTTAGACGACTGGGCCACCCGTGCCCCTTCTTAGTATACAAGAGAGAATGGTGCAACAATGGTGAGGGTTTTATCATGAAACAGGGACCCGTGAAGAATAGACCCGTGTAGAATAGGTCTTCAGCAACCCATGCTTGCCGGAAAAGGTGACTATGCTTGTCGAAGGAGGCGACTAACGGGATCGGGTGGTCAGGCTCGTTGACTTGGTTGATGCATGTCATCAATCCCAATTGCGTGGGACCCGTGAAGATTCCGGGGTAGAATAGGTCTTCAGCAACCCGTGCTTG
This sequence comes from Haliotis rufescens, assembly GCF_023055435.1. Classification (NCBI taxonomy): domain Eukaryota; kingdom Metazoa; phylum Mollusca; class Gastropoda; order Lepetellida; family Haliotidae; genus Haliotis; species Haliotis rufescens. Next base: position 8,688,339 of record NW_025964361.1, read on the forward strand.
CCAAATTGCGTGGATCGATGCTCATGATATCAATCACTGGATTGTCTGATCCAGACTCGATTATTTACAGACCGCCGTCATAAGGCTGGAATATTGCTGAGTGCGGCGTTCGACAACAAACAAACAAACAAATCTCAAGATAAGCAGAATCCAACACATTTACAAATATCAACAGGCAGAATTGGTTCTTTGTTTCCTGTTTACTTTTCCTCGGCCAGCAGATAATGACTGGCTGATGTGCTTTTGTTTGTTTGCAGCAATATTCCACTCAGCAATATTCTAGCTATATGAGACCCGTGAAGATTCCGAGGTAGAATAGGTCTTCAGAAATCCATGCTTGCCGTAAAAGGCGACTAACGGGATCGGGTGGCCAGGCTCGCTGACTTGGTTGATGCATGTCATCCATCCCAATTGCGTGGATCGATGCTCATGATGCCAATCACTGGATTGTCTGGTCCCGACTCGATTATTTACAGACCGCCGTCATATTGTTGGAATATTGCTGAGTGCGGCGTTAAACAACAAACCGACCAACCAACCATCTAGCTATATATGACGGCAGCCTGGGAATAATCGAACCTGGACAAGCCAATCTAGTGATTGACATCGTGAGCATCGATATACGCAATTGCGATACGATTACATCCATCAACAAAGTACCTCAAAGTTTATGTTTTTAATTTTATCAAGATTGAAAATGAAGGAAAGGTATACTTATATAGTGAAGAGATCAAGTAAACAATAAATACAATAAGATATGTGCGTACCAAGTATGCATATCCCACCCTAAAGGAAATCAGTGACCAATGTTGTAAACCAAATGAAAGACATGGAACACGATATTCAAAGCCTCCTGATGGCTGCTGATCTCATGACTACGGAGGATAAGCTGGGCCTAAGATGGATTAATGTTATAAGATTTGAACTAAAATTATGGCCATGACTTGACTGCGGAAGGCAGCTTCTACATGTCTCAGATGACAGAACCAAGACACCAGTAGACGCCAACCTATCTTTACAGGTAAAGACTCTGAGACAATTTAGAGTGACAATATATTTCGAAATGCTACACTAATCCTTCTGGTATCCGTTTGCGATAGTAATGTTTTCACAAGGGTGCACCTTAAAACTATTAATTGCTCTTTGACCAGACGCTAAGCAACCTTTTTCCAGACACTGTAATTCCTGATTTACAACAGACATCAGACTCGTGTCGGCATAAAACAGATTACATACAAACTTTTAACCACTGGTTGAAGACCCACGGTAGAATAGGTCTTCAGCAACCCACGATTGTCGTAAAAGGCGACTAACGGGATCGGTGGTCAGGCTCGCTGATTTGGATGATGCATGTTTCTAGGTTTTTCAGCACCATACCCGTGCTCGTTGGTTTCACCGAAGTGGTAAACGTCTAAGACCTGCATCACTTCGGGCTTTCCTCCCACATTAAGCTGACACGCCGTGATATAACTGGAATACTGTTAAAAGCGGCGTTAAACCCAACTTACTCACTCGAATCTAGTTAACTATGTTCTGATTTGCTTCTGGAGTCGTGACTATGCATCCATTCATGTGCGTCTAGAAACATTTTGTCCCTACTACGAAGAAGAAATTCTGTAAATATAAACCAACTATCTGAAAAGATGATATGTGTCAAATGACTAATAAAAATAGCGTCATTTGGCAACTTCAATTGGTATATTGTACATATCTCTAATAAGAAGACACCATTTAGTTTTCTCCACACATCGATAATTTAAGGGCTGCATTCACAACCTTTGACCTGGGCGTGTCATATTGCCCTTGACACATCGACTTAGTGGGGCTTCGCAAGAAATAAGGGGAAAACTGTAAAAGTCAGTACGAATTTACTACATGAGCAAGACCGATAAAATAAATCTATCAATAGTGTATCGTATATCTACACTGAATGCCCAGTTAATGTGAGTTCCAATAGTAATATATTGTCCCTAGACGATGGCAATCATTGCACCTCTTTTAACCACTTCTTTTAACTAAGAAAAGGGATTTACAGACGTGTCAACAGTACGTCGGCAGTTAGCTCCTTTTTAACAAATTCCATTCTCTAATCAATTTTCAGCAACTGCAAAATATACCTTCTGTAATGTGTAGAAGACGTTCCGAAGAGCATTACACTATTGATCGCGATATGGCTGCAATACTGCCGATGCGATGTAAAATTTTAACTCACTCACTTAACTCACTCATTACACTATTGAGTAGAAGGGCATATTATGGGAGATTATAGAGATGTGGTGCTTTGGGCAATGATTTGTTTGATGCTCACACTTCGGGTACATGTAAAGGCACTTGACTGCTTAAGGAACGCGAGATCCCTTCATCGACACAGAAGGGAATGGTTCCACGACTGGTTGGAGTGTGATGAGAGACGACTGGTCAGAAAGTGTACATTGCAATTTCTTCCCTTGGGTATTATTTGTTAATTACCCAAGAGAAACTACAAATACAATTAAACACAAATCATTACAAGACAATGCCAACCATATCAAGTGCTCAACAATTCGCAAACCCTGCCCATCTTGTAATCTTCGCCTTCATTGAATAACAACTAACTATATTACCATCTTGATGGAATTAATTCAGCCATAATTAGTTAAGGCGTACTCAGTACTTGTACTCTTTATACTTAAATGACGAGTGGTACAAACAGGTTGCAATTTTTCATGTTCTTTCGTGAAAATTGCACTATAGTTGTAAGGATATAAAATATCATTTGGTTGGATTGTTGTTTAACGCCGCACTCAGCAATATTCCAGCTATATGACGGCGGTCTGTAAATAATCGAGTCTGGACCAGACAATCCAGTGATTTACATCATGAACATCGATCCACGCAATTGGGATCTATGACATGCATCAACCAAGTCAGCGAGCGTGACCACCCGATCCCGTTAGTCGCCTTTTACAACAAGCATATTCACCTTTTCCGGCAAGCATGGGTTGCTGAAGACCAATTCTCACCCGGAATCTCCACGGGTCTGGTCCAGAGTGGATTGTTTGCAGGCCTCCGCCATATTATGGGAATATTGTTCGCTACAAAATCACGCATTAAAGTTGTGAAACGAACAGACAAAGACTTTCCGAAAAACCACCTACATATGTACATGTACAAAGTAATTTCTCAAACCCAATACTTATGTTAAAAATCGTTGATGTGCAGACGTTTATTTACTTAAAGATCTCATCCCTACTTCGAACAAGAAAACCATCTGACCATTTCCCTGTCAAATACTATATAATTATTAACGTCTTTTGCCAAATATAATCGATATACTGAATACATAATTGATGAGAAGGTACCACTTAATTGTCTGCACCTCAACATACATTATACATTTAAGGGCTGCATTCATATGCATAGTCGTCACGATATGTCTAAAATATTGCCGATGTGACGTAAAGCTTTAACACACACACTCATTCATATGCATAGCTTTTTAACTTTTGGCCTTTGATGCATAGACTTCGGAAGAAAGACAGAGGAAAAAAACGTTAAGATCAGTCAGAATTTGTTACACGAGCAAAACCGGCCAGACTTAACCTATCAGCAATGTATCGTAGATATAAATATACCCTGAATGTCCAATTAATGTGAGGTCCAATAGTAACATATTGCCTTCAGACGATGGCAATCATTGCACTACTTGGAACCACTTCTTTCCCATCATTTCAGGAATGTGCAGACATGTCAACATTACCACGGTAGTTAGCGCCTCTTTCACAAATCCCGTTCTCTAATCTGTTTGAAGCAATTGCAAACTAAACCTTCTTTAAGGTGTCGTCAATGTTCAATCAAGACAATAGAAATAGAAAACGTTCCGAAGATCATTTACTCTATTGAGTAGAAGGGCATATCACGGGTGATTATAGCGACGTGATTCTTTTTGATGCAAACGCCTCCGGTACACGTAAAGGCACTGGACTACCTAAAAAAAGCGAGATCCTTCCATGGACATGAGATAAAATGGACACGAGTAGCACCATATACCATATCTCCGACCCTTTGCATATGTCCTTTAATGATTCCTCATTCCTCAGTAGAAACTACAAACCAAAATAAATATGAATCATTGCAAGGGCGATTTTGGTCTATACCATGTGATGCAAAATTAAATCAAATTACCATGTCCGTCTGGTAGTATCCGCCGTCATTGAATTTTATAACAACTAAATTACCATAGTCAGTGTTTGTTTTGTTTGTTTGTTGTTTAACGCCGCACTCAGCAATAATCCAGCTATATAATCGAGTCTGGACCAGACAATCCAGTGATTGGCATCATGAGCATCGATCAACGCAATTGGGAGATGATGACATGCATCAACCAAGTCAGCGAACCTGACCACCCGATCCCTTTAGACAAGCATAGTCGTTTTACGGCAAGCATGGGTTGCTGAAGACCTATTCTATCGCGGATCTTCAATGATTCAGCATGAAAGAAATACTGTATCATTGCCCTCTCCATGCGTGATTGATGAGTGACATCGAACAATATTATATTTTTGTCTATAATCGTCAAACGTACGTCATTGTATCGGTTTATTCCTTAAAGTATTTGATTTGAAAAAATGTACATTTACGGATATTGGAAAAATGCATCCATTCAGTATATACACCATTCGGGCATGGTGTAATCTCTCTCATTGATAATCATTCAATTGGAAACATCATTGTTCAAATTTGCATTGCACGATTCAAATACTTTGAAATCCATTTTGACTGTAGATAAAATTAATTGTCCTTACACTGTTTTATTCCCGGAAGACATGCTTCGGTGTTTCTATAATATGATTATGCTTTTCTGTTTGTATAAACAAAATGTTAGCGCTTCGAGTAGTTAAAGATTTTGTTGAAACAAAATATTTTCGACAGCTGGTTGTGTCTTGTACTATCTCATTTTCAACCAGCCATAATCTATTTACTTCACTTAGTAAGAAAAAACTCGTCATGACATTTAAGATTTCATTCACAGCAAATAAGACATAACAGTGATCTTCACATTTTAAAAAGATATTTATAACAAATCCTTAACTAGTAGCACAACGATATGATCTCCGGTTAGGTGTATTTAACAATCAACTATACATGTACTTGTTTTCAATGGCCTCGCACTTATAAGAGAATACTGAAACCAATTCGCTTGTTTGTTGATTTGTACTTGAGCATTGATTCGATAACTCATACAGAGAATTACCACTTCTGTTTAATATTGGTTTGGCGCAGTTAGATAATGATTGCACTGAGCCTAAATTAAACTGAACTGACAAAATGTGAACTTTTGTCGACGTCTTCATGTGTAGATTTGATAAAGTATAAGATGAAAATGACATTACATAGCCTAACAAACATGTATGGATGAGTAAAAACATGTATGGATGTTTTCAAATAGCTGATTAAGCAGGTTCCTATTTGAATCTAATCAATAACTAATGTAACACAACAATAACGTAATATGAAATTTTGTGAGTCTGTTTTAAAAAAAAGTAAATTAGCGATGGGCTTGTTTATTCTGAATGGATCCTAGACGCATCAAGGTGTACTGGTGTAGCAGTCCACTGTATCGCTCACTACAACGTCATATTCCCACAGGGGGCACGCGTGGCCCAGCCGTCTAAGGCGCGGCGTTCGCTGTGCAGAGTTGCGTCCCATGGGCATGACAGAAACCTATGATTGTGGGTTCGAATCCCGGTTCGCCCCGATTATATTTCTAGGTTTGTCAGCACCATATCCGTGCTCGTGGGTTTCACCGAAGTGGTAAACGTCTGAGACCTGCATCACTTCGGACTTTCCTCCCACTTTAAGCTGACACGCCGCGATATAACTTGAATACTGTTTAAAGCGGTTAAACCCAACTCACTCACTCACTCACTCATTATCAACTACAACTACATACGATAGCTTCCTTCTGTCACAACATACATCAACACCATGTCTGACTTTCCATCGGGATCTGAGCTAAATGTGGCGTTGAAGAACCTATTAATATCAGAAGTGTCCATACATAAGAATTACTGAAACTTCCAAATCACTACATAAGTATACGACTTCACGGGTAATATGTAATGATTTTTCTTCTTCGTTCAATGAGTCACAAATATCATTGAAAATAACCATTTCTATATCAATGGTAGCAACAATTTGATTTTTGTTGGGGTTGTATAATTTTGGTTTGAGATCAGCATTTTGTTCAGATTTAGGAGCTCAAATATTTTTTCTTAATATATACAAACATATTCAGTAAAACAGTGACTTGATTATTGTTTTAGAACCCCTGAAAACCACCCTAATGTGATTACAGTGTACACAAATATATGTCCACTACTGTGTCGTCATTCAGTGCTCAGTTTGTACACATCCACCACTTTGGAGAAACCGGCCCGTGAAGACCCGGGGTAGAATAGGTCTTCAGCATCTAATGCTTGTCGTAAAGGCGATTAACGGGATCGGGTGGTCAGGCTCGCTGACTTTGTTGATCCATGTCATCAGACTCAAGTGCTTGGATTGATGCTCATGATATTAATCACTGGATTGTCTGGTCCAGACTCGATTATTTACAGACTGCCGTCATATAGTTGGAATAATGCTGTGTGCGGCGTTAAACAACCAACCAAACAAACAATCGTCATTCAGTGCTCAGTTTGTACACAACCACCTTTTTGGTGTAACCAACAAGCGAGTCGATGTAATCGGAGAGAGTTCGATAGATATACATTTAATATGGTACACAAACCCTACCCGTAAGAACAATGCAACAGATCAATATTCTTTAGCAACACTGAGCTGCATGTACATGTGCCCAAGTCGGCTTGCATTGGGACAAAACTCACAAGTGTGAACTATTCTTTATAACGTAATCATCCTCAAGGCAGCTTTATGACAGGTGGATCAGCAAACATACGTTTTCTTGGAACTACATGAAGAAACATAATTGTTTCTTGTTCCGCCGATAATCTCATTTTGAACACGCAGTTACTGACAATGTTATTTTTCTTCAATACACATGAGGGCAAATCGTTTTCACATTTTAAGGTTTGAGTTAAAACGTTTCCGACAGACTTGCAGTTGTAGTTTGAACTGCAGTCATGCGTTTTAGCATATTGGCAAAGTAAAGAAAGAAAAACGAATCATACATCGTGGAATCGCTCCTAGAGAGACATGAACAATCAATCTTAATCCAGTGAGATGCTCAAAGTTGTTGCATTCTAAGTAACTCGTCAGATGTAATATTCTGTTCCTGTTCAAATATCTTTCTGAGGCAATGTGTCATTGGTTCATTTTTGAAGTTGTGAAATCAGTTGTTTTATTACAGAAAAGGTCTTTGAAATTTGGCACATTATCTTTGATATTCATTGTACAACAATTCTTGGACCAAGAAGTCAAGTAATATCACAACTTAAGGCTATCAACGGCGATGTTATGTTGTTTGTATGTGTGGTAGGGTACATTTCTTAGCGCCAAATGCCTCCAAAAAGTTCAGTGAAGCTATGATCTTTTATTCCATTCTTTGTTATGCATGTCCCTGTTTCACACTGATGTCTTTATCAACACATAACATGATATATACATGGAATTTTGTCACATTTTTCTCACCTTATATTATCCCTGTACGATGTTTCATCGATCATTTTTCGACTTTAGCTGCCCGATTTATTTTAAGTTTTAAGTAAACAATATTAAGAACCATCTACCCTATGCAATAATCAACTATAAGTTGCATAACATCAGTCTTGTGTAGTAGCTTATCACGGACCAGGAGATGGATTCAATCACAGGTCTTCTGTTAAATTACGTTTTGTATTGGAACGCTACTATCTTCATATCATGTTCATAACTATTATTAGGGGGCACGGGCGGCCCAATCATTTGATTCAGCTTTTGTAAAAACACTACACTCTCCTCCAACTGAGGGCGGGTCAATGGACATGGCTTTTATGACCGTACTTTTAAGCTTCTGTGAACTTACAAACCTCCTGATATGTTTATGTGAAATACAAAATAAATGTTCTTTGAAATATCGAGTATGTTTACTCGGGGCACAATACAAGCATTAGAGGTTCTGAATACATTTGCTCTGTAAGAAGAAGGAGTCATTAAATGTCATTACAGTGGCTGGATGTGGATGGTAATGGGGAAGGAACAAAAGGTACACGTAAAGGCACTTGACTACCTTTGGGAAGACTGGTCGATTGAAGCTGGTTATGATTTCATATCGATTGCAGATTTTTTGCCCATGTCTTCTTTTGAGACACATAACAATAAAACTCCTATCAAGGTTATTTGTACTGCAACTTTGGTCCTTGTTTTGTGAATCATTACCTTGCACTGGACCAAATGCATACCTCAGTTCATTTATAAAGTGTCAATTTGTAGAGGAAGTGGGTATGGTTCTAGCATTGTCCATCCATATCACAGCGAGAGCCACTAAGTACATGCTTCACACATTATAACAAGACGGTGAATGGCACAAGGGGTCCTCGACGTGCCAAGGTAGCAGCCGCAAGCATTCCTCGGCATCGCTTTCCTGACGCCCAGTGTTATTAGTAAGGTAGAACATAGTCATTCCTTTTCGAACAAGTGGAGTCATCAACGCAACTGCACAAACGTTGGAGGTATTTTACTCTTCTATTTAATATGGAAAGCAACATGATACAGCAGTTGACAGATATTGTACTTTATTACTTGCCCGTGAAGAGATCACCCGTTTAATAAACATATAGCTTTATTACACATTGTGTAATACCAAAACGCGTGCTTATGTACTCTCGGAACATGTTTCACGAACAAATATTGAAAGCTCTCAACATCGCTTGGCTTATTCAACGACATTGCGTGTGGAGTTGATAGATCACTGAGAGGAGCTTATGGACACTCGATGACCCCAGCAACCTTGTTGCTAGGCTGACGTCACATGGCATTGTTTCGCCGATGGATCTTGCATCAAAATTCCACAAATTACGTCATCGGGTATTGTGACGTTACTGAAAACTTTGAGGTGCAAGGCCCGTTCCACAAGGCGATCGTATTGTAGCGCAACGACAGTCGTTGGTCTAAGTTAAAGTATGTGAGATGCGAAAGTCTTAGCCCTACGATAATTTTGTGAATTCTAAAGGTAGACCCGTTGCATGGTATGAAATTCATACGTTTCAACTTTTGACGTGTTTGAAGTATTATTCTGTTAAACTCAATTGGACTATGTCGTGGATCATGTAGGTGTCAGCCTATTCATACTCAACAGTATAATTAAAAAAACGTTATAAATTGCAAGTAATAAATAAAATACTAAACTCGCTCCCGTGTAAAACCAATTTATGAAACTCGTGAATAGTTGTGGTATCTGACGAGCGAAAGCGAGTCAGATACCACAACTATTCACTCGTTTCATAAAATTGGTATTACACGGGAGCTCGTTTAGTATTCTATATGTATTAATCAACACAGTTGTTGTCACATCTCTTGTGATATAATATGTAATAATTTCTGTTCATCTGCCTAGATGAGAGAAAGCATATCGTCATTGAAACCTAATTATTTTTAACCACCAGCAGTACTAAAACACAAGCAGACAACATCCTAACGGACAATTTAGAGGGAAATATATGTCGCAATCGTACGCACACCCTTCTAATCCTCCTCATTTCTGATTTAGGTAACTATGTAAAAATACCGTAACTTAAAACTTTCATTTACTCTAATTCAAGACGATAGGACAACTATTTCCAGAAAACTCAATTCTTGATTTACAACTTGAACCAGACAAGATCAATGGACACTTATTTGAGGTACAAAGACTCCATTTGACTTTGAATATGTATTCCTGATTACGACAAGAAGTCCACTTCATTTATCAAATGTGCCTGGTTTCAATATTGATTTGAAGTTGACTTTAATTCATTTCAACCTATTGTTCATATTGAAATACGCCAATGTCTGGATCACTTGAAAAACGTTCAAGAAATTTTATAGAATTGTTATCTGTTTTGCTGTAGTTCACTTTCTACCTGTGAGTGGAAGTGTGGCGTTGACACAGGACAAAAGAGCCGAGGGATAGGTAAGTAGGGAGTATGGGCATGTTCTACTCTGGTAAATTACTAGACTAAATCGGAAGGTAATGCATCCTTTACTTTCATCGTGTAAAGGAGTAATGTGTGTGTAGCTTCCCTTCCTTCCACTTGCAAACCATTACAAATCTACTGAAGCCACATGTAAATATAAAAGGTCAGTGCAAGAGAATAACCAGTAAAACGATTATCCGTAAAATGAACCTATAAAGTATCGTTATGTTCAATCAATATAAAATACAAACAAGAAGTTGAGTTTCTTTCTTCTGTTAGGTACACAAGAATATTGTAGGTGATTATGACGGCTGAATGCTGCCTCCCGAGTGTTGATTTCATGAAAACCTTTAATGTACATGTCAAAGCACTTGACTGCTTTGATCGATGACATGCCAGCATGGTCATAGGAACGGATGTAGTTTATTATTTTCTGATTTGCTTCTTTGTTATCATGAACAGTGCCATCTTCAGGATGTCTGGAGAACATCTAGGGTGATTACAGCTGGTCAAACTGCAACACAAGGAACAACAGTACTTGACACTACCAAGAACTATATTTTCGAAAAATTAAACATTTACAACGAATGCATGATACCATCCTCAGAAAACTACATTCAAATATGTTTGTATCAGAGGTTTTACGTCAATAAAACAGTTTTTTCAATGATTAAAATAGAAATGCCCCCGATGCGAAGATTGAGTGATAGTAAGACTTCTAGAAACAAGGCAAAAAATGAGCAGGGCTCACTAATATCTCCGTTCAAAACATGAAAATGCAATACTTTCTCAGAAAATCCACTTATCGAAACATTGCACTGCACCTCTCCTATTCGTATAGAAACTGTACCCCCAGTTGGAGAAGAATTCATGCAGTATTTATCAAATTATAGGTCGCAAAAATGTTGAAGTAAAAACATTTTAAGTCCCAAAATTTGTTCAGCAAATCCAAATATTGAAATCACTCTTCGCACTGCCTCTCTCCTATTGGTATATTGGTCGCGCACAGAAATTGTATCAGGTATGCGGGTTTGTGCCAAACCGAAACCCGGTCACAAAAATGGCCCCGAGAGGGGCACGAGTCGCTAGTCGGCTTGTCCCGGAATAACACGAGTTGGTCACGAATGACTGACATTAATGTTTCTCTCTGTCTTCTTGGTAAGAAATATACCTCAAGTTTGTACATGTTTGATCTATCGTGTTTTAATTACGGTGACTCATTGACCTTGCATTTTGACATAAACAGTTTATCATGTCGTTAGTGGCATAAAATAAACATTATTTGGATATTGTAATTGAACTTTGCGAGGAATTTGTTAGAGGTTACGGACACGTATAAATCATAATCAATTGGTGATTACCATAGCAACATGTTATAAAGTGTAATTTGCTCTTCAGCGTTCTATTCAAACCAGTACGTTTTTCTCTCTATGCTCTGGTTGAGATTTCCTATTAGTATTGTGTACAAAAACATTACTTAATCTGCCTAATACCCTAATATATTAATTTTTGCCATAAAGTATATTATGAAAGAAGAATGTATATAGATAATGGTGGTGAATTCATACAATAATGCAATGAAATAAGATCTCCGCATCAAGGATCCCAAACTAAAGTAGATGTTGTTATTTAAACCGACGCAGTACATTTGAAAACCAAGGACATGAACTGCCAACGCCATTCTTGATGTAGTGTTTTTATCATAATTCACCAGAGAAAAATTGTTTGGAGATTTAAAAGGTTTCGATTGCAAAGAGTCAAGCTGATTATTTTTTCACAGAGAAGAACAGTCGTGCTGTTTTGAGTTATCTATGAAACAAAAATCATTAAAGAAACGTTAATCTTGTAATCTTTGATTCCCTTCTTCAGAGACATGAGAAATCAATACTTTAGCTGGTAAAGTGGACATGTTTTTGTTCGTTTTACGAAAATGAAAGACAACGAATTTTCACTTTCAAAAGGAGATAGGATGGAAGAAAAAACAGGTTTTTTTATATTTGTTTTTCCCCCGGCATAAAGAAGTTTGTTGTGGTCTATTAATCATTATCACAATCTTGTTGATTCTAAAATACTTTGCGAAAGCTGGGTCAGTAACTGCAGCACTCATTAATGTCACACAAATGCATGTCAAATATCGGTTTCTATTTCCTCCTTCATGTATAACCCAGCAAACCCAGCGATTGTCGTAAGAGGCGACTAACGGGTCGGGCGGTCAGGCTCGCTGACTTGGTTGATGCATGCCATCTTATCCCTATTGCGTAGTCCGATGCTCATGATGTCAATCACTGAATTGTGTGGTCCAGACTGGATTATTTAAAGACAGCAGTCATATAGTAGGAATATTGATGATTACGGCGATACCCGCATGTGTTTGTGACGGGTGCCACCGGTTGGGTAGGATACGCTCACCTTCTCGCGAACACCCGGTATCATCACTATTTGATAGTGATTCATAAACACACATGCCCATGTCATAGTCGGAATCGCACAGTCGACATGTTTTGGCAGACATGTCTTATGAATATGGAAAGGGTTTTGTCGCTTCTGTTTTGAACAATCCCCAAACAAACAAACCCATATGTACATGACCTATTTAGACATGGGTATTCCTGGAAACAAAGACCAGAGTTCTCGGAACATTAATTGGAAAACAAAGGTTTATGAAATACTCACAGGTAGTAATGATACAAGATGTGCGCGAAAAGGATTAGCGTGTTCTGCCCACCTGTCGCAGTAATCACAAACACATGCTAAGACAAGTCAAGTTTTAAATTATCGAAAGCTAGACGTCGTGGAAAACTCACTAAATATGTGTTGTTTTACCAATACAATGTACTCAGGCACAGGTCTGTTGTCGCCATCACTTCAGTGCATGACTGGCTTTGAACATTGAATGATGATGGCGTCATTTCGGCTGTGGGGGCATTTAACACCGCCAAGAGGAGGCCTTCTACTACAGTGGGATACAGACACTCCATCATCGTTGGCAGAAGTGAGTGTATCTCGGTGAGGATCATGTTGAAAGATAATAAGCAACAGTGCAGTCAACAATAGTTAGGCTCAGAACATTTCAGCCACATCTCGTAAATTGTGGCCATTGTTGTTGTTGTTGTTTGTTTGTTGTTTACCGCCACACTCAGCTATATTTCAGCTATATGACGGCGGTCTGTAAATAATCAAGTCTGGATCAGACAATCCAGTGATTGACATCTGGGGGCATCGATCCACGCAATTGGGATACAATGACATGCATCAATCAAGTCAGCGAGCCTGACCACCCGATCCCGTTTGTCGCCTTTCACGACAAGCATAGTCGCCTTTTATGGCAAGTATGAGTTGCTGAAGATCTATTCTACCCCGGATCTTCACGGGTCATTGTGGCCATGGTCTGCTTGTCCGGCGTCCATCATGGAATTGAAAAGCTCACCAATGGAAATTAGGTAGTGAGACTCAACAGCCATGTTCAGGGATACTTGCGACATTTTAATGTTTAATATCAATTTGGCCTTTGCACTTTTTCCAGTTCGCCAAAATGCACTTTCTCCCATTACAAACATCATCGCAACTGAACCAAAGAAGGTCTAACGTCACATGCATGGTTTAACCCAATGATGACACCCGAAAATGTACAATAGGTTCAATTCCGATTGTCAGTATCTCCACGGCAACCAAATTAAAATCCTATTTCCTGGCATTTCTCAGCTATTGTTTAAAATGTAGTGGCAGTTGGTGAAGTGGTGGTATGAATGATATATTTTCAAGAAATGATAGGAAATAGACTGGTACAATATATTTTGTTCATGTCTAGTTAGTGATACATTTTCGTTTTGACAAGGCATAATAAATGTATGATGATGTTTTTTCGAGCAGTAGGTAGTTTGAAGTGAGGCTCATCACATATACTCCAAGATATTTTTTATATTTATTTACATTAATTAAAAATGCATTTCCTCGTACAGTAAACATCCTCCTCCGAAACCAAGGAGCTAATGTCAGGAAAGTCTACATATTTGTTCCATCATATGATAACATATGAACTTGTTGAAGAAGTTTGAATCCGTTTTTCAAGATGAATGCCATAAATGGTTTTCGGTTGCAGATTTAGAATAACTTTGAACAGTTACGGTTCTTCTCACTTGCATGTTTCTCTTTTTACCTCTAATCAGGTATAAATTATCACTTAGCCTCTACCAACTTCAAGCTTCCCTCTCAACCAGAACTATTATTTAAATCATTCATAAAGTCTTTGCATGATATCTAGAATTACTTTATGTCTCTCGTGTTCCAATGTCACGGAATATCTAAACATTTCCATCCTAATATATACTATGATACTATATGTTATGACGCAACCAGTCAGAGAGATCGACTCCTGTAATCTGAAACAAAGTTAAGTGGAAAATTACATTACGTAATGGAACATGAAGCCTTTATGCTTTGGGGGCTTTAAATCCGCGTTGTAAATCAAACCTGGCCTTTTAAATGAAACATTGAGCCCATTAGGGTGCATCATTTGTTTTGTTGTATGTCCTTTATTCCCTCCCTGGGAAGCAAACTTTACCACGATCACATTTTATTGTTTCATGGTCATTGACATGTAGAAAGATCACATCCAATGCTAATCCCAGCCCTGGAAGTGTGTTAATGCTGCATCCCAGATGTTACATTACGAGCCGTACAGATGAAAAAAGCAGGGTGCACAAAGGTATGTTTTGCTGCTATTGTTTTATGCTATTTTGAAGGTTAAATGCAATAGTACTAAAATAACTTCTTTGATATGCATTTAGAAGTTGGAGTACTAAGTTAGGATAAGAATTTATGGATGAACAACTTCTTTATTACAATTAAGAGCGATGCTTCGGTGTAGGTTCTAACACCGTTATAACTTGCTTGCTTGATAACGGTGTTAGAACGGTGTTAGAGCCTACACCGAAACGTCGCTCTTAATTGTAATAAGGAAGTTGTTCATCCATAGCTTCTTATCCTTACTTAGTACTGAAATAGATGGGAGCATTTTCTTAAACTCGGCCCACCTCTCCCCAACCTTTGACAAATAGAATAGGGAGAATAGGTCTTCAGCAACCCATGCTTGCCGTAAAAGGCGACTATGCTTGTCGTAAGAGGCGACTAAAGGGATCGGTGGTCAGGCTCTGTGCTTTGGTTGATGCATGTGATTGTATCCCAATTGCGATGCTCATGATATCAATCACTGGGACGAGATTCAAAGACGGCTGAATTACGTCCGACCAAGGCCGACAACTGCAGCTGAACTGCGCCAGGCGTTCCTCAGTGTCTTGGCTGAAGTGCCTATGGCCTTCATCAACTGCCTCATCCATTCCATGCATCGACGTTGCACGGCATTCATCAATGCACATGGCGGACACACGAGATACTGACTTGTGATGCCATTTTACCAGAGACTAGTGTTGTGTTTCACTTTAAGAACAATTGACACTTTACATCCAACCTTGATGATCAGTTTTGCCAAGTTTCATCATTTTAATATGCCTTAAAGTATGATTACAGTGTTTGGACACATAAGGTTTATCAAATATCTATCCCTGGTGACGTTTCTTTTGCGGTTCAGTATATATGATAACTGACAATACATTCTGCATAATTCTAAGTTATGTATTACGGCCAATCGTGCTGGTGTGACGCAGACAATTTTGTACATATGAACTCAGGAAACTTCTGGTAAATAATGACAAATCGACGTGAACACAACGTTTTGGGACAGTTGGCGTTCTGTGTGCAAAAGAAGAACCCGTTTCCACTGAACCGTGGAGTCTGAATTCATGCTCTACGTGTTTTCGTCAATGCGTCACATTGCCTCGACATCTAGTGGACACTGAAGTGGACGAGAAAACCTCCTACACCAATCTCATTAAAATCAGATCTTAGTTCTCGCTATCGCTAAACAAAGATCTGAAGACATCCCGTTAGGAGTCACGTCAGAACAACTTTTCATCCGGCCAATCAGAGCGTCCCTTACCAGATCATGAAAGTGACATTCGGAATGTGAATTCTGATAATGCAACCTCGAAAGCTTCAACACAGGGTATTCCGAACGATAGTTGCGGGTTTAGCGACTGAATCCATACAATGTAGACCATCTATTAGCCATTCCAGAATGTTCTTTTGTTCAGGTTTCAAATTTGTAATCGAGAATTTGTCAAAATATGTTTCGAAGCCTAGTTGCCAATTTGAAATTAGTGCCGTAAAGCACGAGAAAGCTGCCTTCTGATTGGCTATTGTCGACTTCTTGTCAGTCCTTCTATCGGTCGGTCAAAGTTCGCGCAAGGTCGGTCTGACGTGACCCGTAATGGGATGTCCTCAGAATTTTGTTTAGCGGTAGCGAGAACTAAGATCTGATTTTAATGAGATTGCCTCCCACACGTGCTTTTGGACTCGTTGCACGGATCATGCAGATCCGAGGGTGCAGTTGTTTGGAGTTTTCGTAAGTTTGTTCAGCAATACCTTCGGGAAGAAATCTGCATAAAGTGCGTGTAACTGATTAATAACAGATTTCCTCGATACGTCTTTAACGAATACAAAGTAGAGAAAGATTGACAGTTACTGACGGATCAAAGCAGGGCGGAATCAACACATCAACATCAATGTTCTCTGTCGACCTCCCATTGATACATGTTAAATCCACATAGCTCCACGCTAGTTCATGTAACTGATGTGCTTAGTCTTTTATTATTTTTGTTTGTGAGGTAATGGCAAACTGATTTAACACACGTCTTGATTCCACAATAAAATGCCAAGTTTGAAAGAGACAATAAGACTCTTTAACTTGAATAATGGTTGTTAAAATAAATTTATTACATGGGCGATGTGTGCACTGAATGCGTTAACATTTGCCAGGTTATATTGTACTCTGTGAACATTTGCCATTTTACGTGTACCTTATACCCGTGAAGATTCAGGTTAGAATATGTCTTCAGCAACCCTTGTTGCCGTAGAAGGCGACTATGCTTGCCGTAAAAGGCGACTAACGGGATCGGGTGGTCAGACTCGCTGACTTGATTGATGCATGTCATCGATCCCAATTGCGTGGGTCGATGCTCGTGGTGTCAATCACTGAATTGTCTGGTCCAGACTCGATTATTTACACTCCGAGTTGACCCGTGAAGATTCCGGGGTAGAATAGGTCTTCAGCAACCCATGCTTGCCGTAAAAGGCGACTATGCTTGCCGTAAAAGGCGACTAACGGGATCGGGTGGTCAGGCTCGCTGACTTGATTGATGCATGTCATCGATCCCAATTGCGTGGGTCGATGCTCGTGGTGTCAATCACTGAATTGTCTGGTCCAGACTCGATTATTTACACTCCGAGTTGACCCGTGAAGATTCCGGGGTAGAATAGGTCTTCAGCAACCCATGCTTGCCGTAAAAGGCGACTATGCTTGCCGTAAAAGGCGACTAACGGGATCGGGTGGTCAGACTCGCTGACTTGGTTGATGCATGTCATCGATCCCAATTGCGTGGATCGATGCTCATGATATTAATCACTGGATTGTCTGGTCCAGGCTCGATTATTTACAGACCGCCGTCAAGTAGCTGGAATATTGCTGAGTGCGGCGTTAAACAACAAACCAACCAACCAACAGTCCGAGTGTGCTGAGTGTGGTGTTAAACAACAACAAACAACCACAACATGTACCTGTTGATTTGCAGGTCAATCACTTCGCATGGCAGGCAAGGACATACTTACCCTGTTCGCTCACCCCTGGTGTTACACTGGTTTTCAGTTATCCGTCATACATTTTCAACGCTGTTTTGCCAATGAAGTAAGTGTGTTTCGTTGGATGATCGAAACTGGTGTGACGTTTTACATTTGTCTAAATTGTG
This sequence comes from Haliotis rufescens, assembly GCF_023055435.1. NCBI lineage: Eukaryota > Metazoa > Mollusca > Gastropoda > Lepetellida > Haliotidae > Haliotis > Haliotis rufescens. Next base: position 8,706,289 of record NW_025964361.1, read on the forward strand.
TTTGTATTGTTGTACGTCATTGATGGCATTCAGGTTGTAACAATCCTTTTTAACATTACATTGTACCTCTAAGGTCAATATTTCAAAGACATTCTAATTATACATGTGAGGTGAGGTGGAATTGGGTTTAACGTCGCGTCCAAGATTATTGCACTAATATAGCGACATGCATGCACTTGTGTGTGTGGCTGCTTGTACTTTTCCGGACTGACGCTAGCACACTGAGATACCATGTCGCAGTTTAACATGAATACCCCAGACACAGTAAACTGACTCCGAGCCGACCAGTCCTTGTTTTAGCCCCTTAGTGCCGAGCGCCAGATAGGGTAACAACAAGTACCATGTTTAAACGTCTTTTGGTTTGACGCGACCGGGGATCTAACCCCCGACCGTCCGCTCTCCGGGCGGACGCTCTACCACTAGACCACTGAGACGGTTTATTATACATGTACCTCATGACCAACTAGACTGTTGTAGGGTTGCACGAGCTTTTTTTTTCATGATTTAAACCAAAATAAGAACATGTGGAATATGTTATATATAAATGGTTCATCGAACAGCTGAATCACTACCAATTAAAATAACTCATTTTTTTCACGAAAGAAAATCTTTCACTTTTGATGCTGTTCCCCACAAACTTAGATCCTATGATGATGAAAAGCGACCACATAAAGTTCAGCTAACGTTTTCTTCAGAAAAGTTTCAGACGAAGTGATTTTATCACACATACTAAGGCTTTTCCTGAAAGCCCCATTTCCCGAAAGCCCATATTCACAACATAAATCTGGTAAACGAAATGTGAAATGTGTAAACATTTACGATCTGATGATGTCACATTGGGTTAAAAAATAATTTGCAATTGCATTTGTGACTCATAAACTTACCTAATAGTTGTATGACCATACAACTGTATGCATTAGACCCACGGAAAACCTGACAGTGAATTTGGTCCTACTCATTAAGTCACAGAACAGGACATGTAAAAGTGCACGTATTAGGTTTAGACTTACACCAATATCTTGGGTCGTGTCTGTAAATGTTAAACTCTCATCTCATTCTAGATTTCCAATAAGCGTAAAAGGTATTCCAGTGATGAAAATTATATGAGGATCACCGAACCAATGGATGTAAAGAAAACAGTGCATTAGAAAATGTAAATGATACAGGTGTTTTTTTTTAAATCACTGAGGGTGACCCAGGCTTTTACCTAAGGCTGATCTGCCACACCAAAAAACGCAAAATGGAATTTGGCGGGACACAGTGATTGAAGTGATGGAGTTGATACATTTCTAAAACGTCAACGCCAGAGAATTTGTCTTGGTTATCTACCGAAACAGATTCCGTAGTGCGTAAAAGGCAAAATAGCGGTCAAATATATGTCAATGTTTGTTTGATTTTGTTTGTTTGTTGTTTAACGCCGCACTCAGCAATAATCCAGCTATATGACGGCGGTCTGTAAATAATCGAGTCTGGACCAGACAATTCAGTGATTGACAGCATGAGCATAGATCCACGCAATTGGGATCGATGACATGTATCAACCAAGTCAGCGAGCCTGAACCCCCGAGCCCGTTAGTCGCCTTTTACGACAAGCATAGTCACCTTTTACGGCAAGCATGGGTTGCTGAAGACATTTTCTACCCCGGATCTTCACGGGTCATATATCAATGCATCCCAGTGATGACACAAGGTCATTATAAAATGTGAAATCACACTTCTATTTCAGTTAATTGCATTATTAAGTAAATCATACATAGATCTATTGAACTACTGTAGCTGTTAAAGAAGGGACGTCAGTGACCATGTACTACTTCAAGATAAAAACCCAAAGCTGACCATTAAGCCTCAGTATCCGACTCCGTGCCTTACTTTTTTTATCATTAATCTTGTGCCCTCGGATATCTCTACTCATTACCATTTAGACATGATTTTCTTCACCACTTAACTTCTACCACGTTCAACCTCACACCGTAGAAACCAGACTTGTTATTTCTGATAAGAGGGTACATGGCTGTTCACTGGTATCCATGCATGCCTGTCGGCATCATATAACACCAGACATTCTTGAATACATCCACCTTAATAAAAGTCTTCGCATCGAGTAACAGAACCGCTCTCTCAGGAGATGGATTCCAGTAATCTGAGGAAAGGTAAGGTGAAACGTTACATAACGAAACGGAACATTAAGCCTTTATGCTTTTTAAGCTTATAATCCTCCTTGTTAATCCAACTTGGCCTTTCAAATGAATAGTTAAGGCAAATTTTGTGTGTCATTTGTTTTGTCCATAGTCTCTTTAATTCCACCAGGGACGCAAAAACCACCATGATCAACTTTAATTCCTGTATTGACGTGCACACAGATCACAACCATGCTTAATCCAGGCTTGGAATTAGTTACACTTAATGGTGCACAGCTGATACCAGATCAGTGATCCTAACAGTAAAACGTGGACCAAATAGGGGCAATTATATGGTTTGTTGCTATTGACAGAAGGACAAGATGCTAATGAAACAGTTTCAAAGTAATATAATCATTTTGTGTTCAGAAATCTGATTAGTTTATTTTCAGAGATCTAATTAATTTGTGTTTAGTAGTGTAATTAATTTGGGTTCAGTAATCTAATTAGTTTGTGTTTAGTAGTGTAATGAGTTTATGTTCAGTAATCTTATCAGTTTGTGTTCAGAAATCTAATTAGTTTGTGTTTAGTCGTGTAATTAGTTTGTGTTAAAAAATCTAATTCGTTTGTGATCGGAAATCTAATTAATTTGTGTTTAGTAGTGTAATTAATTTGTGTTCAGTAATCTAATTAGTTTGTGTTTAATAGTGGAATCAGTTTATGTCAAGTAATCTAATTAGTTTGCGTTTAATAGTGGAATCAGTTTATGTCAAGTAATCTAATTAGTTTGTGTTTAATAGTGGAATCAGTTTATGTCAAGTAATCTAATTAGTTTGTGTCCAGAAATCTAATTAGTTTGTGTTTAATAGTGGAATCAGTTTATGTCAAGTAATCTAATTAGTTTGTGTTTAATAGTGGAATCAGTTTATGTCAAGTAATCTAATTAGTTTGTGTTTAATAGTGGAATCAGTTTATGTCAAGTAATCTATTTAGTTTGTGTCCAGAAATCTAATTAGTTTGTGTTTAATAGTGGAATCAGTTTATGTCAAGTAATCTAATTAGTTTGTGTTTAATAGTGGAATCAGTTTATGTCAAGTAATCTAATTAGTTTGTGTTTAATAGTGGAATCAGTTTATGTCAAGTAATTAACTTAGTTTGTGTTTAATAGTGGAATCAGTTTATGTCAAGTAATCTAATTAGTTTGTGTCCAGAAATCTAATTAGTTTGTGTTTAATAGTGGAATCAGTTTATGTCAAGTAATCTTATTAGTTTGTGTTTAAAAGTGGAATCAGTTTATGTCAAGTAATCTAATTAGTTTGTGTTTAATAGTGGAATTAGTTTATGTCAGGTAATCTAATTAGTTTGTGTCCAGAAATCTAATTAGTTTGTGTTCAGAAATCTGATAAGTTTATTTTCAGAAATCTAATTAATTTGTGTTTAGTAATCTAATTAGTTTCTGTTCACAAATATAATTCGTTTGTGTTCAGAAATCCGATTAGTGTTATGATATAGTCGGAACGTACAAGGGACAACGCTTTTCTTATCATTATCGAAATGGTTTTATTTACTCAATTGTTCGTAAGTTTGTTTAACTATTTCAATCGTACATTTAACACTGTTTATCGGGTAGATGGTAAACTATGCTGCAAAGTGTTTCCGAGATCTCAAAGTAGCAGCTCCAATCATTAGGACAACATCAATTACAATAATTCATGTCTGATCATCTACATGCATGCATAAATAGTTGAGAAATATGCTAATTCGACCCGAGAAGATCCGGGTTTGAATTGGTCTTCAGCAACCCATTCTTGGGTGGTCAGCATCGCTAACTTGGTTGATGCATGTCATTGTATCCAAATTACAATTGATCCGTGAAGATTCGGTAGAATAGGTCTTCAGCAACCCATGCTTGCCGTAAAAGGCGACATCGCTTGTTGTAAGAGGCGACTAACGGGATCGGGTGGTCAGGCTCGCTGACTTGGTTGGAACATGTCATTGATCCCAATGGTCCAGACTCGATTATTTACAGACCGCCGTCATATAGCTGGCATATTACTTAGTGAGGCGTTAAACAACAAAAAAACAAATAACTGTGTCATGGTAATTCATAAAGATTGAAAATAGAAATATCGCGCCTTTAATGCGGCAATTATCGCATCAATTAAGCACCAGGAACGTCGTTTTGAGCCATCGTAAAGCTGATAAAATATGTGTTTCCTTTGGAGAACACTTTTACAGCATTGATTAGGATCTTGGTTCAACTTGCTATTTGCACGCCTTTACAAACCCAATTTTCTGCAAATGAATCACTCCTACAGCCTTGAGACAAAGTAGAGGCCACGTTTAACAATGGATCGATGTTGGTGCGAGACGTTCATTTCTTTATCTCTTAATGGCGTATCATATATCGAACTAATCGCTGCTTGTTACCGTGAAGAACATCTTTGGCTCACTTTCGTCAACGCGTGTTCAAGTTGTACCAAACTTGTATTTCTTTCATACAGATATAAAGACTGGGCCATAAAGACAGGGCCAAGCTTCAGGTACCTGTGGTGTTTTTCAAAGGTAGACTGGGTAGTTTTCAATTTTTTCAAATCTTGATTCTATAGATATCGCTAATATAAAATTAAATAGTTTCCCAAGAAAAAAATCTAAAGCTAGAGATCACTGATATGATTATGATACGGCTAATTAGAGTTGTTGAGTATAAACAGCGAATCAATATTTTGCATGACTAATAACAGTCAATTTCTAAAATTCGTCTGGAAAATGTATAGAACAGGGAAGTCTTACAGTCACTAACTCACAGATCAGGTCTTGGAAAACATGTAAAGAGCGTCAAGCGAATGAAGCAGTGACGTCAGAACAGGTTCTCAAAAATGGCTCAAATGCATTCAAAAGCCATTCAGACATGTTTCATGGAATGACCAATGTTTCTTTCAGTGAGCTAATTATGTCTAAATAAGCTGATTGTTTCTGACTCTAAATCAGCATCTGTGAGACGAGCAGGGAATATATATTTATTAGAGGATGAATAAATGTGATTCTCATCTCATTCATCCTGTAATTTCATTCACAAGAAGTACTCCAGGAAACGATTATTGGGTTGAGAAAAGCTCGTATCTCAAAAGAACATCCAAGAAAACAGAGTGGCTAAATAACAGGAGGTCTAGCGAAGGATGCGATTTACAACATGAATCTGACATATGCACAAATACACTAAATCACTGACAAAATTTCCCTTTCATATCGGCTCATTCAATACAGCTGTAATTATTTTCAGGCGCATTTTACGACCATGTTAGATGGGAATATGGTTAAATTAGCTTCATTTCTTTTATTCGTTTAGCGCAGTTACGATCAAAGATTAGTGCGGTGGGGTCTTCCTTCTTGTTTTATATCGTAGCTTAGTAATCACACTGCTCGAGCTATCCCGTACACTGAAACATATGGCAGACAAGACAGACAATAATTTATTTGCGTCTCACCCATAAGGTACATTGTACAATATACATATAAAATCAAATCACGCGTAAAACTAAAGGCCAGTCGTAAAACGACTTATGAGAGACGATATGATCATTAAACAAACATGTATACTAAAATGAATATACATACAATATATACATCATGAATATAAAATAGATCGGCGCTTCAATAAAATATCAGTAGGTTTTGGCCACGTAAAAGGTGAGATCGGAGCTGGATAGAAGTAGTGTAAATTGCTCACAGTAGGAATAGCCTTTGAAATACGGATCAGTAAAAGTACATCGTTTAAGAAGATCTCTTCTCACATCATTAAATAGTGGGCATAGAAGTATGACGTGTATCTCGTCCTCCACACAGTCTCTACAGTTAAAACAAAATCGCTCTTCTGCTGGAATGTTAGAATAGCGGCCAGTTTCTAACTTTAATGGGGCTACCCCGCATCTAAATTTAGCAAGCGCACTTCTGTGGCAACGACTCAGTGGTCTCTTAACGTAATCTTCTGTATCGTAATGGTGTTTGAAACGCCTGTAGGTTCTCAGTTTATTTCTTCCCCTCGCCCCTGACTGTAGCTTGTCCCACCACTTTGTTTTATACTCTGACATCAGCCTTCTCTTACTGCAGCAAGGGGCTTCGACTCAATGTGCGAGCTAGTAGATGTTAAGTGCCCAAGGTCTATTCTCTCGAGACACGACATAACCCTGGAGTTCAAGGTTTTTTTAGCTTACTGGCCCATAAAAATATCTTCTTAGTGACTCTCCTGTTTGGCGTGTTGACAAGTCTGGCCCAGTGCCTTGAGACTGTGGTCCACGATCTGACACAAGGAGGGATCAAGCCAACCTCCCCATTTATTGCAACATTTGGTGCGTATTTCCCCAGTCCAAGGAAGAAGCGGATAGCACGGTGGTGAACAGCGTTTATCGTCGAATATTCTGTCGTGCCCCATATTGCCGAACCAAAGTCAAGACAAGACCAAACCATTGTGTCGTAAAGTTTGCTAAATACTTTAAATGGCATACCGCTAAGGCTTTTGTACTTTGAGACTAAAAGACCAAGGGCTCTACATCCTGATTTTGCTGAATATTTGGCCATAGAGTTAAAATCTAAATGTTCTGTTAAAAACACACCCATATAGTTATAAGAATCTGCGACTTCTAACACAAGTTCATCACAGTAGAAAGAAACCGAAGTCCTGGCAATACTAGCACCCCTGAAGTGAACAATCTTGGACTTATCTGCGTTTATATTCATTTTATTGCCCTTACACCACCCGCTAAGAGCAGAGAGTAGGAACTGTAGGTCTTCTGCCTCTTCTGCCAACAGGACAATGTCATCAGCATACGCTAGTAGTGAGACTTTTTCTTCTGTATGTGTTGTACCATTGCTTGACTTGATGCAGGGGCTTAGAGAGGGAGGGGGAGGGGATTTTAATCTACCTTTAAATTGCATGTCACTTCACTTTGACCTGACCACGAGGTAATCCAGCAGCAGTTGAGGTCCACGTTTATAGTGGTCAGTTGAGGCAAATGTTAGCTGAGCTCGATCGTTGAGTGGGATTTTTCATCGGTGGTGCAAATGTGCCGAACTATATTGTAGATGCACATACGTACCTCGCAAGGTTGATGACTTGTACAATGTGTATATGGTTAAATTCATCAGTGGTGCAATGTGTCGAACTATATTGTAGATGCACATACGTACCTCGCAAGGTTGATGACTTGTACAATGTGTATATGGTTAAATTCATCAGTGGTGCAAAGTGTCGAACTATATTGTAGATGCACATACGTACCTCGCAAGGTTGATGACTTGTACAATGTGTATATGGTTAAATTCATCAGTGGTGCAAAGTGTCGAACTATATTGTAGATGCACATACGTACCTCGCAAGGTTGATGACTTGTACAATGTGTATATGGTTAAATTCATCGGTGGTGCAAAGTGTCGGACTATATTGTAGACGCACATTCCGCACATGTATGATGTCTAGTGCAATGTGTATCTATTTCAATTACAGCTGATTTTGAACGTTCCTTAACGTCATTCTCATAACACCCACCCCCACTACAATCAGCTGTGTGTATGGCAAAGTCCAATATATCTTATATATACGTCCGTATTTCAGGGATTAATACTCGGTTCTGTTTTCTGGAACAATATGTAAGGGACCCCTCAAAACAAATTCAATCTTCATAGTAAATTCAATATCTGGTCGATGCATTGTGAATATCAATGCAGGCACAACATCTTAAGGGCATACTGGATATCAGACGCAGGACTGATTCCCCCGATGTCCTACGCCATTCTTCTTGTAAGGCCTACTCGTACGCTGCAACACGAGTACTGGGAGGACTTGCCTCGTCAGCCTGGAGTTCAAGTTCTAGGCAAATGGGATGACCACTAGACGTAACACTTGGTCCACATAAAGTTGGCCTGTCATGTTGCCTTGCACGATCATCAGATCCGTCCTGACCCGTGAAGATCCGGGGAAGAATAGGTCTTCAGCAACCCATATGCTTGCCTTAAAAGGCGACTATTCTTGTCGTAAGAGGCAACTAACGGGATCGGGTGGTCAGGCTCGCTGACTTGGTTGATGCATGTCATTGATCCCAATTGCGTGGATCGATGCTCACGATGTCAATTACTGGATTGTCTGGACCAGACTCGATTTTTACAGACCGCCGTCATATAGCTGGACTATTGCTGAGTGCGGCGTTAAACAACAAACCAACCAACCAAACTGAAGGTGCCTCAGCCGCATTCCTCTAGAAGGATGTCTTGCCAGCTTCAGTCATGCCTAATGCGCAATATGTTTCATTTTCTGTTGCATTCACTTTTGGAGGCATTTTCCTTTCTACCCGAATGAACCATGCAATTTTGATGTATATTGGTAAATAACCATGACGTGTCACCATGGACGGTATGTTTTACATGTGCAATGTGCAAAGTTTGAGCGAGTTTGATATGCCTATTCAGCAACTGTGTCTCGTGCAGCAAAGATCTTATAGCTGAAATTACAGGGGCCCCCTTAAATAAGTTTCCTGGTCTATATGAATAGTTATTTGTTAAAGTCAACCTCGTTCGTAGGTTACCTATATCACGAATAAAAAACAGGACGTTGAAGCACCACATCATTACATGCTTATGAGATATCCAGAGACAAATCGTCAATCTTACTCCAATGCCTGGATCATTTCAAATGATGTAAGCCTTTGGACCGTGCGAGTCCCTATTGGCACTTTGGTCTCATATTTGCACGCAGTTTATCACGAACCCCAGATATTTCGATATATTTTTAATGAACCCCTCTACTACGCGTTAACAGTGCCTCAAGGACACACAAGAGTTTGCCACTAACGTGGCTATATCCCCCGCCCATGTTGCAGAATTTATAACATAATTAAATCTAAACAAACCCTAACCTTTTTTAACCGAGGTGGAACTTGTCATGGAAATTGTAAACAAAGAAGAGTTTGGAACCCAAGTCCATCTTGTTGCCATGGAAACGTAAAAAATAAAACTTTCTAAATAGCAAAAGGCGTCAGTTTAGCATGTATCTGACAAACCTGCAAAGTTTCATGAAAATATATTGAACGGTTTATGAGTTATGCTCCGGAAACGAACCCTACCCTCACAGAACCTAGGTCCATCTTGTTGCCATGGAATCGTAAAAAATATAAATTTCTAAATAGCAAAAGGCACCAGTTCAGCATGTACTTGACAGACCTGCAAAGTTTCATGAAAAAATATTGAGCGGTTTCTGAGTTATGCTCCGGAAACGAAACGTGACGGACGGACGGAAGTACAGACGGACGGACGGAGCCCGTTTCTATGTCCCCCGCCAACTTTCTTGGGCGGGGAATAAAAAGAGGACTTGTAACAGCTCCCTAGAGTACACGGTAGCATACAGATGGTGATCTCTCAACCCAAGGTGTTTACTGTTTGCTGCACTGCTGCCAGAGCAGTATGTACATGTGGCGCGGTCAGTGGGTGAATGAACCTATTAATCTTTTCACAGACGTCATACCACCAGAAACAGTAACTTGGGATAATTGCTAACAGCCTTTAAGATGTATCCGCGGTTGTGATCTGCTACCTGCTCTTATCAGAAACATTACGTATTGCTAAGTGACCCTGTATAGATTCATGAAGCAGCCTGCTGGTGAATTCCTGTTAAATCAACCAGAAGCACATTCATAACTTTCAATGTTTACACAATGGCACGTAAGCATTTGAAACGATTATGTTGTACAACTTCTATAAATATCAGCATCAATGATATTCCATTTATTTGAGATTGCAGAAACACTTCAAGTCAAAACGCGTACATGGCGTAAATACGTGTACCTACTGGGTTGGATAGCAAAATGTAAACAGACACTCAAGAACATTAAATCCTTCTTCAGGAATTGTACGGTTTTACTTCTCTAAAACCCGTTAAACTACCATATACCTTCAACTAAATTTACACCTTCTCGCATTTGACGATGTCCTGTTACGATTTATAGTTTTATGCCTTTTTCATCAATGGTTTTATTTTTTGTCTTTTTTTCATTTTACGCCCAGACTGTTTTTGATTTTGTGGCAGTTGTTTTTTTGTATTTTCATAAGTGACAATTTGTGAGTTGAGCGTGTTCAAAAAATATTTCGGCCATTAACAGAATATGAAAAGATAGCTCACGAATTAAATTTCTTTTTTCTTCAACGATGAAAGTTAACCTTAGCTCTCAACATGAATAACATATGACTATGCTATAGGAAGAAAACACTTTGAAAAGTTTCCAATATTCAATACAGTATTCAGGAAAGAAACGTTTACGGCCTCCGTCGGGGTGTGATTACCTTTCATTGAAAGTATCCGCTGAAGCAATTTGTGATAATGATTCACACAAGTGGGAACACATTACGGAGAAAAACGTGAGGCTCTGGTCACACATTAAGTGCAGATGTTGCTGCTAATAACAGCTGTGTTAAAAGACCCGTAAAAACGATAACTGTTTTCTCTCAGGGGTAGTCGACATTTTAACTGACTCTTAAGTCGAACTTTTAGAGACGATGTTATTTTTAACAGAAAACGAGTTTGTGTTCGTAAACAATTCCCGTGTCTTGTATTTCTCTAAAATGTTTATTTTACACTGAGGATAACCGATGTGTTCTCATTAAATCTATATATAATTAAACTACTTCGTCCTCATTTGTTAACAGTCCTCGATTACAAATTAATTATTGAATTGGTCAAAGAAATACAAATGAAAACACAAATCGCATAGTTGTCAGTCTCTATATACTAAACATTGCAGAAAAAAGTGACATTAATAAAGTTTCAATCTGCAGTACAGGGTCAATATGTCAAACTATCAAAGTAACTGTGGCGAAACATTATACCAAGTCATTGTTACATCACAAACTGAAGAATGTCCAACCATTCCAATAAATTAACTGTATGTGCAGAGAGCATTTATTTGTAAAGTTATATACATTACCTTTGTAAATATTTCATCGTGCTTTGTGATCGAAATACTACCTCTATTTACTCTATCTAGCGCTTCATTTACCGTCTTCTGCTAGATTTACACTGATGATATTAAGTTTTGTTAGTTTGTTTGTTTTTTAACGCCGCACTCAGCAGTATAACAGCGGTCTGTAAACAATCGAGTCTGTTCCAGACAATAAAGTGATTGACATCATGAGCATCGATCCACGCAATTGGGACCGATGACATGCATCAACCAAGTCAGCGAACCTGACCACCCGATCCCTTAAGACGCTTCTTACGACAAGCATAGTCGCCTTTTACGACAAGCATGGGTTGCTGACGACCTATTCTACCCCGGATCTTCACGGGTCTGATATTATGTAAATAGCGGCATGTAAAAATAGCGGCATGTAAATTAAAAACGCCGGGGACACTCCCACATCCTTTAAACCACTGTTAATAATCTCCCCCGTCACTGTTACAAACAGCATGCAACACTTTGTGCATTTCTTGCTCATTCTGACAACTTCTGGTTAAACATGATTTGTGTCATCTTAATTACCATGGGAGAATTGGACTGTTATTTGTTTTTGAGGTTCTGATATAAATGTTATCTGTCATATACCTTATTAGATTACTTATTCAGTCAGTGTTATTATACAGTTAATACATGAGAACATTCTTCCGACAAATCATTATCACATTATATCAATATAATAGTTAATGCTTGCGAAAGACGGATACCCTTGGTGTAAGCATTATAGTATTTATCAAGAGAATAAAACAAGGAAGTAATGTAAACTCCTACATGATTGATACATGTTTGTGTCTTGTTGAGTTGAGTTAAGTACGGCGTAAAGCTGATAAAATATATGTTTCCTTTGGAGAATGACACATTTACAGCATTGATTAGGATCTTCCACGTCTTTGCAAACCCAATTTTCTGCAAATGAATCACTTCTATAGCCTTGCCGGAGGTTATGTTTAACACCGGATCGATGTTGGTGCAAGGCCTTCATTACTCTATCCATTAATGGAGCATCATATATCGAACTCATCCAAGAATTCGATGTTAATGTGAATTACAACTCTTTGGGCCACATTCGACCACATAAACCCTTTGTCAGTTTTTACATAGTTTTACAATCTCATTTCTTTGGCTACAAATATGCAGACAAGGCCACTGATAATCTCGGGGTCAAGCATCAATTTCCTTAAATGTTTTTCGATGGTTGCCTTGGTAATTGCCAAATAAATCTCGATTCTTTAAATATCGCTTATGTACAATTTGTAATTTTCTCAAGAAACGTTCTTTGTGGGGTAGAGGTTATTAATATGATTATTATGATTATAACACGGCTAATTAGAGTTCCTTAGTGTAACGACCAATCAGACATTTCAGAAAGATCCAAATATTATGTATGACGAATATCCATCATTAAGAATACATGCATCCGTCGTGAAAGTAATGGAAAATGGAAGTCTTACAGTAACTCACTGATCAATGCTTGGCAAACTTAACACATCAGAAATCATATTCCTGCCAATAAAAGGTTACAGAGAAGGCATTAAAATATATCACATCTGTAACACACCAAAGACCAACATACTTGGGAGGTTTACAGATTTCGGCGCAAAGATCTTATCTTTTCTATTTATTCACGTTTTTATTTACATCTTCACATTTGTCTACAGCCTATGCTGTAACATTGGAGGGCATTCATCATAATAATAATAACGTTATCAATGAAGCCGAAAATATATGCATGTTTTATTCGTCGTGCTTGTCTTCTAAGTTGAATAGGCTTCGACACTTTAATGTCAATGAGACCTGTTGTTTATCGATTCCAAAGTTTTAGGGACAAGCTGAATTTGTAAAATCCAATATTTGGTCCTCTTTCCACCATTGGGAAGGGATGCGCGGCTGGCCAAGTCGTCTAAGACGTACCTGTAGCGGAACAGAAATCTATTGTCGTGGGTTCGAATCCCAGATTAGCTATGTCACGTGTCTACTTTGTCTGACATAGCAGGTCTTTGAATATATAGGTGAGCTGCAATGTTGCACTTATTTTCTCTTAAGCCATTTTTCTTTGACATGTTTACATTGACGCTATGACAGATCGGATGAAGTACCACAGGACTATGTGTTTTTCGTAAAATCAGGATCAATTGAGGTTCCTGAAAACATACTTCAGGCATGCTAGAAAAAACACATTGCATAATGTGGAAGTACAAAATACCACACTACAGACCTAACCTTCTACACCGTTTCCACTACCATAAAAAACATTAAATAGGATAACTTTTAAACTTAAGTTCTTTGTCTGCTTGCAGCAGAGCATTGCTGTGTAAACACAGATGAATTCTCATTTGGCAACTTCTTTGTTACATGTTGGAAACATTTCAGTCTAGACGCTAACTTTGGTTCCCGGTGCACACAAATAAGCATCACACCAGCAAGACGCGAACCTTCACAAAAGATATTTCGAACGAATATAAAAATTTTTATCTCAGTGATTGAAAATGTTCCTATATTATATCTTTATGTCCACATTTGTTTTTTTTTGTTTTTTTATAAAGACATTAAATATTTCCTTATCCGAAAAGCGATCAATCAATTCAAATCTTAAAAAAAGGTTTACGTTCTTTCCGCTTATGGAACAGTTCAGTTTTGCCAGATCTTTCTTTACAAACAGAATATAACGAATATTGTAAGTAAATATATCATATCGTCGGAAAACGTAACCATTGCTTAGAGACAAAAATGTCATAGTTGCATTATGTAACCTTGCTGAAGTTCGTTCATAAACACAGTACTTGATGTCTTCTCTGGTAAACTGCGGATGGTCGTGCAAGCAAAGGGCTAATGTGTGGTTTCGTCACGCCAGTGATTCCGGTTCGAGTCCCCACATGACACACTGATATCATTCTTTTGATACTGCAGGGCTAAAAGCGGCGTAAAACCATACTCACCCATTTTCTATTGCAATGGTCATAGTTTATTTTCGACAGGTAAAATGAACGCTAATAGCCGAGTTTGCACGCAGAACTTTTACTCACGTATGCAAACTTACACGTGCATTTTTGCACACGCGAGTAAAAGTAAATTTACTAGGCGTACGCGTGGTTTTAGTCAGTTCCATATATATATATATATATATATATATATATATATATATATATATACATATATATATATATATAATAAAATAATAAAGTCCACGTTAGTCCATCATCTTCTTTATATCAGTTTCATACATAGTACTTTCGCTGTCTCATGACAGCTCTTCAGTGTAACTGACAATGACATATAATGACGTCATACTTATGATGACGTCATAAATTACAACTGTGACGTCACAATGTATTTACACACTCCAGCGACGACACCAAGAATATAACGAATATTGTAACCGAAACCAGACATAATAGTGAAACCGGCATGGAATTAAAAGATAGAGTCACTGTACACAAACAGCAGATTAGAGACCCTAATGTTCGATGCTTAGGTGTCAGCAAACACATTGATGATTGCGGAAACGGGAAATTTACTATTTTTCCGTTTTATAAATTGTATACAAGTAACAAGAAGCTGAGACTGGAAAAAGAACAAATGTTTATCCAATTGATGAAACCAAAGTTGAACTCTAGAATGTATTAATAGATTTGTCATTTCAATCGTAAATGTTGCACTGTTACTTTACAAATACTGTATATTTAATTCAAAAGTCTCCCTACAATTGTTAAATTACTTGGTGTCGTCGCTGGAGTGTGTAAATACATTGTGACGTCACAGTTGTAATTTATGACGTCATCATAAGTATGACGTCATTATATGTCATTGTCAGTTACACTGAAGAGCTGTCATGAGACAGCGAAAGTACTATGTATGAAACTGATATAAAGAAGATGATGGACTAACGTGGACTTTATTATTTTATTATATATTACATGTACACCGAGTGAACATTTACCTAATTTTTGTATATATATATATATATATATATATATATATTGAGGTAGTAAATGCCAAAGCTATGTCGTCAGCATCATTTGGAAGCAAGTATTCACCATGGAAAGAAAGACGTATTTGACATTGCACAAGGTTAAGTGGACACTTTCCTTACCTTTCCTGCTTGGTTTGACAATAATGGCTTATATTAACACATATCTGTATGGAAGATATTGGATAGTGAACCATAATGGTAATTACAATCAGTGGTATACTAATTGTCGTGTGCACACGTTTGCTTAAGTCAACTTGGTAAGAGAAACAATGCCAGTAGAGGAAAAGGTTGGCACTAACAAGGAATACAGAACTGAATGTATGCAAAACATTTTAGGTGATGGCAAAACTGCAGTGTTTAATAGAATCCAAGTATGTGAGTTTTTAGTGAACCATGTGAGGAAGGTTTGGCAGGGGTCATCAATGGTTGCAAGGATAATGGAAGTTTGAGGACCATTTGCAGAATGATGCTCAACATCTGGATAATGATAATCAAATGGATCATCTTCATTTCAGACCTCCTCCGTGGTCTAGTGGTAGAGCGTCCGCCCGGAGAGCGGAAGGTCCGGGGTTCGATCCCCAGCCGCGTCATACAAAAAGACTTTAAAATATGGTACTTGTTGTTACCCTGTCTGGCGCTCGGCATTACGGGGCTTAAGCAAGAACTGGTCGGCTCGGAGTCAGTATACTGTGTCTGAGTGGGGTATTCATGTTTAACTGCCGCATGGTATCTCAGTGTGCTAGCACTATAACTCGGCATCAGTCCGGACTAGTACAAGCAGCCACACACACATACACGCGCATGCACGTTGCTATATAAGTGCAATAATCTTTGACGCGACGTTAAACCCAATTTCACCTCACCTCACCTCATTTTATTTCAGTTGCTCCAACGTAAGTAATATCATGGCATAATAGCCAGCTTTCCATCAGAAGAGCACTATTCAAGGGAGATAAATCAACCACTGTTGTGGTTGTATAAGAGACGGCAGTTTACAAGTGTGATCTATTTCAGTGTATAGGCTTGAGTAGATACTGTTTGCCGTCACTGTCGCGATCAATCGTGCTGGGAGTGTTTCTTGTCCTGACATCTTGTAGACGGGAGCTATCAACTGTGATGGCGTACAACAGCGGAGGGTGCTCTGTAGGACCCCATCTGACAGCGTCCTTTACCGACATACTTATTTAAGAAACATGTACGATCAGTTGCGACAGCAGCAACATAAAATCACTTTAACCTACCACACAACGTCGCACGCGGACCGGCTGACAACAGAAACACTGAGTAAGGATAAGATTTATGGATGAACAACTTCTTTATTACAATTAGGAGCGACGTTCCCGTGTAGGCTCTAACACCGTTATCAAGCAGAAACACTGACCCGGAGATTTAACATCTTTCAAAATGATAGATTTTACTACCGCTAAGTCACTCGCAACACAAACAGTTTGCATATAACGATGAGGATCTATCACATGTCGGATCCACTTGTAGTAATCACAACATAGCTTGTTCATCCAATCTATGTGGTGTCATGTAAAAACAAAGTGATCAATACATTTAGACAGCAAGATCATGTAGTTTAATGCATTAATAATATGCGTCTGGAAACTAATGAATCACCTCTAACTGTACATTTCCATGTGAAATTGCAGTTTCGTAAAATCATAACTGTATATATTTACTTATGAAACAGATTTCTCTTTGTTTGCAAAGTGACATACTCATCGAGAAATTCAGAAACCGAAATCGTACACTGATAGCATCTTGTTCAACCGTTCCATAGAAAAATTTCTTCCTTTAGCTTCCTGTTCTTCTTCATCAGTCTTCAGCAACCCATGCTTGTCGTAAGAGGCGATCGGGTGGTCAGGCTCGCTGACTTGGTTTGATGCATGTCATCGTATTCCAATTGCGTAGATCGATGCTCATGATGTCAATCAATGGAGTGTCTGGTTCATATGCGATTATTTAAAGACCGCCGTCATATTGATGAAATATGGCTGAGTGCGGCGTTAAACAATAAACAAACAAAACAGTCCTTGCGACCATTTCGAGGAGCACACAGTGTTCTCGTGTCAACCTTTTTTAGGTCAATGTCATATGTAGATTTCCAAAAGAATTCGTAATACATGAAAATAAGGTAAGGTGGTCCATTTTTAAGCTTCACTAGTATTCTGTACATTATATACAAGAACAATAGCACTAACAAATCTTAATATTTCTCAGTTGTGACACGCGCTTTCGTTTTTGAGAAATATATCTTTTTGCGGTGATCATCCAAAAATGTTAAAACCACCTACGAATATCCTTGACTTCCCTCACAAAGCGTGTGTTTACATTGGTACAAGTAGAAAGGTCGGGTTAAGATTTTCATCATCTCCCCATCGTCCCATGCTCCTGATAGTTAACGAGAGGGCAAAGCATTTGAACTATGGACGAGAACCTTTAATAGGTTCCCGTTTCTCCACCGTTACACAACGATCCTATGACACAATCAGTGCGTTGCTTACAATATGCCTGTTGTGTAAACATGAGCTAATGTATTACGTTGTAAGTCAATTGATCTGATTTAAGTGGGAAGAGCGGAAGGATAAACAATGCTTCATCAAGTACCACCAGAGAAAGGTTGAACATCACAACGAATCCATGCACTCAGGGACGCTTCAACAGTTCGACAGCGTAGATGCCAAAAATTGTGTCTAGTTTC
This sequence comes from Haliotis rufescens, assembly GCF_023055435.1. Lineage (NCBI taxonomy): Eukaryota > Metazoa > Mollusca > Gastropoda > Lepetellida > Haliotidae > Haliotis > Haliotis rufescens. Next base: position 8,724,082 of record NW_025964361.1, read on the forward strand.
CACCGAGTGAGAAAATTGGATTCGATCCTAAGATCCTATACGTGTAGGTTGTGGTGAAATGGGGTTTTACGTCGCGTCCAAGATTATTGATCTTCCATAGCGACGTGCATGCCCTGTGTGCGTGGCTGCATGTACTATTCCGGACTAACGCCGATTTTATAGTGCTAGCCCTGAGATACCATGCCGCAGTACAACATAAATACCCCACTCAGACACAGTATACTGACTCCGAGCCGACCAGTCCTTGTATTAGGCCCTTGATACCAGGCAGAGTAACATCAGGTACCATCTTTTGGTGTGCACGGCCGGGGTTCGAACTCCGGACCTTCCGCTCTCCGGGCGGACGCTCTACCACTAGACCACGGAGGCGGTATACACATGTGACTCTGGCACGCCGGTGTGACGTAACTCTGCCAGCGGTATCTAAAACCAGTTTCAGTTGCTGGTTTCTGAAAGAAAAGGTAATCAAATATAGGGGAAACAAAAGCGCTGAAATCAAATCCAGTTTGTCTTGGCTGTTCTCAAAAGCGACGTCGACCTTCAACGACCTTGGAAACAACTTATTCCCCAATGCCATAAACGTCAACACAGGATCTGAAAACTGGTCCTCATGAAACGAATAACAACCCCAAGTCATGCAGACATGTCTCAGAGAATGACCAATGTTTTTCTTCGGTCATTTGGCAGTTTGAGCTAATTATTTCCAAATATTAAGCAGATTGTTGGGGCTTTAAATCAACATCTGTTAGACGGGCAGGAAATATATTCATTACTCGTTGATGAAACCGACTCCAATCTCATTCATCCTGTAATTTCATTTACAAGAAGTACTCCATGAGACGTTCATCAGGTTGAGGAACGCACTTATCTCACAAGAACATCCAAGAAAACAGAGTGGCTAACAAACAAGACGTCTCTCGAAGACCGTGATTTACATCATGGATCTGACATATGCACAAATACACCAAATCACTGACAACATTGTCCCTTTCATATCGGCTCATTCAATACCGCTGTAATTATTTTCAGGCGCATTTTACGGCCATGTTAGATGGAAATATGGTTAAATTAGCTTCATTTATGTTTCTAATGCATTTATGATCACAGATTAGTGCGGCGATGTCTTCCTGCCTGTTTTATAGGGTACCTAAGTCGAGTCAATTACGGAGCTGAAATGTCTTGTTCGGCTGGTCATCAAAGATGCCACCGTGCTGGGATATTCCATTCACCGATATGTTTTGTACCATTGCCAGAATAAACTCAGTGGGATGAGAGAGAGCCTTTTAAATATATGATCAGCAATATTAAAGCACGAAATTAAAGGTTCAATTTCGAAATGACCATTAGACAACCCCACTGCAGTGGAAATCCATGTTTATAGTGGGAAATTGAGAAATGGGCTAAATGTAATACATATGGTATATGGTAAGCTGTTTTAATTCTGCGGTTGTGCAATTTGTCAATTTATGATTTACGTACCTCACATGGATGATTTCTTGTTACAATTTGTATTTATGTACATAAACAAAATACTATTTGGACATGTCTGAACCATAAGGTTTTCTTGAGTGCAAGTAGCGTGTGGCAATGATCTCCAAAGGTGAGGTGTTTACTCTACATAAACCAGGACCACATCTGTTACATTCAGCGGGTGAATGAACCTATAAATCCTTTTCATAGACGCCACTCCTCAAGGAGCAGTAACTACTAACAGCCTCAAGATGAATCTGCGGCCGAGATCTGCCACCTGCTCATGTCAGAAACATAACGTATTGCAAATTTAGATGAAAGGCAGAGAATAACCAGTCTCGACTAACCTATCTACTAGAATGATTACAGCGTTTGTTCATGACGTTGTTCAGTGATCCTGACCGCCTCCGTGGTCTAGTGGTAGAGCGTCCGCCCGGAGAGCGGAAGGTCCGGGGTTCGATCCCCGGCCGCGTCATACCAAAAGACGTTAAAAGATGGTACTTGTTGTTACCCTGTCTGGCGCTCGGCATTACGGGGCTAAAACAAGGACTGGTCGGCTCGGAGTCAGTATACTGTGTCTGAGTTGGGTATTCATGTTAAACTGCGGCATGGTATTGTTATAGTGCACAAACTTGCTTAATAATTCACATCAAAATATAAAAATAATATTCAAAATTTATAAATTAACGCACGTATCTTTACAGTCAAATCTCGGACATCTCACATATATGGCAGTAACTCACTTAGGTTGTAAAAGCGTGCTGCGAGACATAATTTAGACAATAGATGTCCATTCACATTACAGTCACCGGCTGCGTGTCAATTCCAGATTGACACGCTGACCAATGACGGTAATCCCCCTGACAGGTCGGCGGTCAGTCTAAAATGCCAACGGCTCAACTGAACGCCAGCCTTTGTTTTTTTTTATTACCTTTATCCACTTTGGCTAGGCATTAGTTAGGTAATCTATGAGAATGTTGTATCAACCCGAAACAACGCATGAAAATGTCTTACCTTAAAATAGAATGGAGGAATGGAGAATAAATGACGACATCAGAGTTGCTAGCGTTCCAAGATTTATTCAGGTGCAGTGTGACTTGGTAGTCAACCTGCACCTAGTTATATAGTGGAGGGACGCATAGCAGACTCTGATTGGTTTAGTTTTGAAAACATTATTTTAATTTATTGTCACCATTACTTCCTTTGTTATTTCATGTGTTGTTCCGGGTTGATACAACATTCTCATAGATTACCTAACTAATGCCTAGCCAAAGTGGATAAAGGTAATAAAAAAAAACAAAGGCTGGCGTTCAGTTGAGCCGTTGGCATTTTAGACTGACCGCCGACCTGTCAGGGGGATTACCGTCATTGGTCAGCGTGTCAATCTGGAATTGACACGCAGCCGGTGACTGTAATGTGAATGGCCATCTATTGTCTAAATTATGTCTCGCAGCACGCTTTTACAACCTAAGTGAGTTACTGCCATATATGTGAGATGTCCGAGATTTGACTGTAAAGATACGTGCGTTAATTTATAAATTTTGAATATTATTTTTATATTTTGATGTGAATTATTAAGCAAGTTTGTGCACTATAACAGTATCTCAGTGAGCTAGCACTATAAATCGGCATCAGTCCGGACTAGTACAAGCAGCCACACACAGAAACACACGTACATGCACGTCGCTATATAAGTGCAATAATCTTGGACGCGATGTTAAACCCCATTTCACCTCACCTGTTCAGTGATCCATTCATATAATTTTCATCTCTACGTTGCCTTTTAAGCCCAATGGAATCTGTCTTGGCAGACAATCGGGACTTGTTATTTTACGGCGTTGATGTTATATATTTACAAACAAATGTTCCTGAAATGCATGGCATTGTTTAGAGCTCCAAGTTTCACAATATAATCGAGATGAAATATAAATGAATGTACGATTTTCGTTATTCTCTGGTTTTGTTGTTTTAAAAATACATTTCGATGGAAAAGGTATGTACCATGAATATTTTAATACTGATCGTGGATCCATGAACATTTCAATGTAGGTTGTAATTGCTCAAATCTACACCCCTTAGGCGAGTCGGAAAATGATGATCCCTGATTTTTGTCCTAGACTGGTCATAATTATTATAATGATAATTGGTTTTATTTTGTTTCATATTTTGTCGCTTTTATTATTGTCGGTTACATACCTGTGTTCGTGGGTTTCACAAAAGACCTGCATCACATCGGGCTTCCGACCGCATTAGATGTCAGTGAGTGAGTGATTCAGTAAGTTTAGTTGATCACCGCTTTGAACACTATCACAGCATGTCAGCTTGATGTGGGTGGAAAGCTTGAAGTGATACAGGTCTTGAGAGTTTACAACTTAGTGTTGTTGGTTTGTTGTTTAACGCCGCACTCAGCAATATTCAAGCTATATGACGGCGTGTGTGTGTGTGTGTGTGTGTGTGTGTGTGTGTGTGTGTGTGTGTGTGTGTGTGTGTGCGTGTGTGTGTGCTAGATATCCCTTATAAGGCGGTTTGTCTAATTATTAGCCTATAAACAGCCACTTAAAAACATTTCATCGTTGCTTTGTGTTTGTTATATTGTTATATAGTTTGACGCCGAAAAGAACACGAAAATACCACACCCCTTTTACGAGATTTACACGTTTAATACTTTTTACGACGATTGCCTTTAACGATTTATAGATTAACTACGGTAAAATCAATGGTAACACATTTTGGTCTTTTCATCTTACGCTGTTGTTTAGTTTTGTTATTTTTCACAGGAGAAACATTGTGTATTGGCTGAACAGAAAATTGTCAGACTATTAACAGAATTATGAATTAAATTAAGTTTGTTTGATTTTTAATGAAATAACGTGAGGTCAAACATGGATAAATACAGGCGTTTCTGCAGTGAGAAAGAACCTTGAAAAACGTCCAATATTCTATACTTTCAGGAACGAAATGCTTGCATCCGATGTTCGGGTTTGACTAAACATAGGCTGTCATCACCTTCATTGAAAGTATTCGCGGAGGCAATTTGCGCCGATAATTCACACAAGGCTGAAAATGTTAATGGAGAAAAAGTTCCTGGTCACACATTAGGTGCAGATGTTGCAGCGAATAACAGCTATATTAAAAGACCCGTAAAAACGATAACTAAGTTTTCTCACAAGTTCTGTGGCCCTGCTAACTGGTTCTGAGGCAACATTTCAGACAGGTTATTAAATTGTTATTAAAACAGATAATGAAAAAATGTTTTGTAAACACTTCCCGCGTATGCTCAATTTTATTCCTCTAAAATTTATCTGTTTTTCGGGAATGAAAATGGCTTTTTTCTGATTTAATGTAAATATGGTTAATCTACTTCTTTCTTCTCTGTTTACGATCATCGATTAGTGAACATCTGTTTCATACACACGCCTTCTGTGACAGAATGGATTAATCGTGAAAGAACAATATTTGTGACCACACATTGGAGCATAAAGCTGTGAAAGTCCTTGTACCTTCAAAAAAAATATGTTTTCGCGAACACCTGGGTCATCGTGATTTTCAGTGATCAATTCACATAATTTTCACCTCTGTTTGCTTTTTACGCCCTATGGAACCCGTTTCGGACGATAATCGAGACTTGTTATTTTATGGTATTGATGTTATATATTTACAACCAACTGCTCTTGCAAATGTATAACATTGCTTCGAGCTCTATTTTTAACAATATAAGTATTGTAGTTACTGTATTATAAGATGAAGTATTAAAATAAAACTACTCTGTAGAGAACCGGTACGACTATGCTTGTCGTAAACGGCGACTAACGGGATTGGGTGGTCTGGCTCGCTGACTTGGTTGATGCATGTCATCGATCCCAATTGCGTGGATCGATGCTCATGATATCAATCACTGGATTGTCTGGTCCAGACTCGATTATTTACAGACCGCCATCATATAGCTGTAATATTGCTGAGTGCGGCGTTAAACAATAACAACAAAAAAGAAAAAAAGATAGAGTTTGGTTGAACCTTTGCCGACATGTACTATTGTGACACGCTGTAAGCCTTGGACTTTATGGCTGTGCTGATTTCAACCAGATTAACACTGCTTGACTTCTTAAATAATTGGACGACCCATTTGTACGCATCGACAAATGATTAAAAGTGTCGCGGCCTTTCACAAAGTTGTTTATTACAGAAGGCACGTCTTATGTAAAAGGTCAATGTCCTTTTATGTTAAACAACTACACTACTCAAGAATAGTTAAGGTCAACCCGATTCTTTCATAATACTGTAGTTAATCTGTCGTGGCACTTCTTTTAGGAGTGTATAGTAAAGCGAATTTTATTTTAATTATTGGGGAAGGGGTGGGAGTAGTTGTATCCGAATTGCATAAGTATTGCTTGGGATAAACTTCTTTAAGTCAAAGGCGTCTTTGTACACAGCGATAAATTGCTAGGGCCCAACAGATAGACTGTAAGCAAAATGAACCTATCACATTTACATCAATAGATTGGACAAATACCTTCTTGAGAAATCATGCAACACAAGTGAGGGATTTTACGCCGCAGTCAACAATATTCCAGTTATATCACGGAGGCCTTTTCATACGCGAGTCTTGTCCATATGAGGTGAGGTGAGGTGAAATTGGATTTAACGTCGCGTCCAAGATTATTGCACTTATATAGCGACGTGCATGCACGTGTGTTTGTGTGGCTGCTTGTACTAGTCCGGCCGATTTATAGTGCTAGCCCACTGAGATACCATACCGCAGTTTAACATGAATACCCCACTCAGACACAGTACACTGACTCCGAGCCGACCAGTTCTTGCTTTAACCCCTTAATGCCGAGCGCCAGACAGGGTAACAACAAGTACCATCTTTTAACGTCTTTTGGTATGACGCGGGCGGGGATCGAACCCCGGATCTTCCGCTCTCTGGGCGGACGCTCTACCACTAGACCACGGAGGCGGTCTTGTCCATATGAAATAATGGCTGATAAGAATTATCCACGCCGTCGGGGTACAAAGACATACAATCATGATCAGTGACACAAATTGTTATCAGCCGATCTCCAATTAACCAGCACTCATACAACATGGATCACTGGAGGCCAATTCTGTACTTTAGTAAATAAAGACATCGGATCGAGTGGTTGCATGTATACAAGGCCAAATTAACATGGTGTGGATGAACGCCGCTTTTAGCAATATTCCAGCCATATTTCATACGTTGCATTCATCCGGATAATGTACACAATCAAGCGGATTAGCCACGAGTCGTACCAGGGAGGTCAGTTTCACATGGCGTCAAATGAAGCCTAAGCAGTGGTCTAATAATTATCGAAGCATTATATATTATATTTATATTTATTATATAATATTTCCATATTTTATTATTAAAAAGTGGGAATCATCTAGCGTGGGAGCTGCAATGTATAATTTTGTTGTTGTTTTGTTTGTTGTTTAACCCTGCACTCAGCAATATCCCAGCTATATAGCGGCGGTCTGTAAATATTCCAGTCTGGACCAGACAATCCAGTGATTGACATCATCGGCATCGATCCACGCAACTGGGATTCGTTTCTGAAGACCAATCCTGATCTTCACGGGTATGCAATGTATAAGCAAACGTAGGGTGATTCTTTCTTAATCAATCTTTGCATGTACATGCTGACACATCGAGTCTTATTAATTTTTTATTAATCACTTTTTTTAGACTTGTCACTTTCACCAGTGTACGTCTACTTTGACAGTTATACAAGCACTTTAAGCTAAATTGAAGCACCAACTACATGCGATGCTTGTATTGTTGTCTTATCTCGGCATTAAAGTTTGGACCATTAACATTCACATTCCCACTAATTATATGACATGTGAAATCCTAACGTTTATTAGAAATTGCCAGTATCATGTTAATGGCTGTATCCATAATTGAATTTTTAAATGTCATAATACATTTTCACAACATCTTCAAAACTCTTTTTGGATATTTTAAAAGAAACTGAGACACATAACTGTCTCAAGACAAATTCATATTTGGAAAGACGAGCTTTTTTATGAAAAATGCTTCCATGAACCCGTGCAAATAATATAACGTGACATCATGTTTTGTTTGTTTTTGACAATCAAGGGGCGAGGGATTTGTTCGGTTAAGTCCGCATCGGAAACGGTTTTAGATAAAAACCCATCACCGTATTGATTCCATTCACTTGTACCATCACAGTAAACACAAGGAACAGTTAGGAGTCGCCGCTGTGGGGATTGGAAAAAAAATATTTTTCGATTGAAAATACCCATGTTTGGCAAGCCTTGAAAAAGCAGTTACCTTTTTTCGAAACTTGCTGTTCTTCAACTGAATCGGAAATAGCATAACGATCGTTGTTCAAAATCAGTGTGATATCTAAAGTAATATTTTTTGGGAAACTAACGTCAATATTGAGCAAAACCACGTTACTGTTTTGTGAATTGTCAGTTTCAATTAGGTTTTATTTGCATTCTGTCTGTGAACTCTCATTGATTAAAAGGAACGCACCGGTTTTGCATGGCTTCTCCGAAATTGAAACGCTTTCTAGAAACCATATCTAATGTAACAGGTAAAGCACCCAGAATTTAGATTTAAAGTCAATAGACAGTGATACATAAACACATGTTTATGATGTAGTTGGAATCGTTCAATGTACTTTTAGCAGTGATTTCTTATGATAATGGAAAAAAAATTCCCAATTTAGTTTACTTTGAGTTAGTTCATTGGAGTATGAACCATGATAGAGTGGGGGAAACACTGCATGATTATGTTTGGTACCTCAGAAGACGTGTGTGTAATACGTGTTTTATATTTAATACGTGAGAATTCATGCTTTCACGGACGTCCATACAACAACCAGTTGCTTCGCGGGGAAAACATCTAAAAAATTAGTTCTTCATAAGTAACATGTATTGTGGGATGAAACAAACAGATTTAAATAATATCATATATGATGTGAAATGTCTGTTGAGAACGACGTCAGCAAATCACCGTAACCAAGTGCAATACGTAATACGTTAACGTCAAATACAGGACGCCAAAATGGCCGACGCGATTTGGGGATTTTGGAAGTTTTCAGTGAACCTGTGGTGATTATATGATAGTCATCCTTGATCATTTGGCCGATCATTCAAAGTGATTTTAAAGATATGTCGAATTGATACTGGAGTTACTTCATAAAATGCTGTAGAATACTGTTTATCGTAATTGTCCGTTCAGGTACACTGATCGAGTCTACAGCTTGGGTGTGTATTGCCAGCATGTTCAAAAGGGATGGATCCAAAATATCCAAATCCTCTCAGATAATTTTGAATGGTTGTTCCATGTCATCGTATCCCAAATGCGTAGATCGATCCTCGTGATGTCAATCACTGCATTGTCTGGTCCAGCCTTGGTTTATTTACAGCCCGCCGTCATATATCTGGAATATTGTTGCATGTGGCGTTAAACAACAAAGTTAACAAAAGTCACTTAGAAACACGTTTGAGATATTGATTGAACTTGTCTTTTTCCCTTTAATTTCTACTTTAACCATTCCATTCTGACATGGAACAGACAAAACAATGATTATGAGATTCACAACAGTAATTGTAGCTTGTATTGACACACGAGGTGTAGGCAAAATGGATAATAACGGTGAGAGCAGTGTTAACGAAGGTAATTGGAAAGCTAGTCTGTGATCCCTCGCTGAACTGTGAGTGCTGCTCGCCAATAGCTCCTACGGGCTGCTGGAACACTGCAATCTTTATTGACTCCCGTCTATCTGTGTAAAGTTGGTTGAACGATAGGGTCGTTAGACGACTAAGTTGTCAATACCGGGGTATCAAATGATCATCAATTTATTGCTTTACTTGCTAATCTAGAACAGCACACATCACCATTCATGCTCGCCTAGCCAATCCAACAATATAAAACGTCTCCATTATCTGCCGAACAGATTCCATTGGGAGTAAAAGGCAAAATAATGTGAAAATTGTATCAAAGGATCCCTCGAATCCGTGATAACAGCAGGTGTTTGTAAAAATAATAATAATGATAATAATAATAAGTGCATTTATATTGCGCCAGATTCGAATTCACCAAGTGGATGCTCATAGCGCTACACTATTTTTACCCCGGTCAATGGATCAGTGAGCACTCGATTTTCATTCTCAGCTCCCTGGGGAGTATACAACCCAAGCCGCCTGTGAGGCGCTAGAAGGTTAACAGCCACATTACCATCTCATCCTACCGGGTACCCACTCACTGCTGGGTGAACAGAGGCACATTTCGAACAAAGTCACTTGCCTAAGGAGACACTACATGTGGTACATGTGCTTCAGTGTGGGGCAGGACCGAAGCCCTAGAAACTCTCAGGAGTCAAGCTGGTGGTCACCAATCCAACTACTCTCCGAGACCGACGTTGCTTACCTTCACCTGATTTGTGATCTGTGCGCTGTGCTGTGCCAGAGTAAGCATGTCCACTCTACCAATAGCCACCGCTACTGTTTGACCTTTTGTTACCTTGCGCCTTACGCCGCACAGCAATACTACTGCCATACGATGGCTACCTGTAACCAATCGCGTCTTACAACAATTGTTTCATAAGTACTCCTAATTTATATATCATAACCAAGCAAAAAGGTTACTGTTTCTGATTAATACATGGGCTTCTTTCATGCTCAGAGACTTATTACAACGAGGTTCCCGGTAAATTTCCTGAGCCAACTTCAGACGAGAAAGAATGAGCTCGGTTCCATCAGTCACATGTGGTTAAGAGTGGCCCTCACAATTTATTTCTACTTTGATTTGTTTCCAGATAAGCGATCCCTCCTTCAACCACTCACACCCTCGGAAGCACCGAGAGTCGAAAGAAGGGGAACTGAAGCCACGTTTCCGAGGAAATCAATGATAATGAAATTGGACAAAATTAACACTATTGGGCCAACAGGGACTTGAATTGGTCTGGCCTGGCTTCCAAGCACTTAGCTCTGACCAGGCGACATAGGTATTGTTCATGAGCGTTATCCGGCAAATTGTGCTTATTAGAAGTTCATTACTCTTGTGCTTCCGCCAGGATTTATGTCAAGCTGTGGCAATTTGCATCTTGATTTCTTTGTTAGCAGTACCAGAGGTTCCCCGGCCGATCCAATTGCCTGAATAATCAGAAATAGCTAATCGGATGAGAGGCTGGATTCCCCATCCTCAGCGCCCAGCCAAATAGATTAGACGCACGATATCTCTCAATATACGATTTAAAAGTTGACTGCGCCTATACAATACGAGGTGAAAAATAACGCCTTAATCAAACGGGATTACACAGGCATTCGTTATTCATTTACCGAACAAAAGAAACACCAGCTTATTCAATTTGATATGTATGTGACAGAGATTATACACTTGTGACACTAAGACATTAAGAGGAACGTCTTCACCGTGGGCCTTGGGGTGACGTGTCATGACGTGCGATTTCTTGGGGTTAACCGATGGTAGTGCATCAACCTTGATGGACTGCGTGAAATGGGTTGAACGATGCTTACGTTGACCAGATCGGTTAAAATTCTGATAGACAAGGTATCATAATCAAGTTTCAAACTCACAATCGTCCATATCAGGCATGGTCGATTAACGCACCTGTGGAGGACATATGTGCCCCATACTCACCTTGTCTCAGTGAGTGAGAGAGAGAGAGAGAGAGAGAGAGAGAGAGAGAGAGAGAGAGAGAGAGAGAATTCATCTACAATGGATGAAGAGTGCATCAGTTTATCGAGCAACTACATCCCGAGCCCTGTGAGCGTCCGTGATTACTGTAGTAGCTGAACCTGGGTTTGCATCTCCGAGATTGACTAGACTTGTGTACGCTATAAAAACAAGCAGAAAGACTTCATCGGACTAATCTGTGATCATAAATGGCCTAGAACCATTAATGAAGCACATTTAACCATAATTTCATCTTCGATGGCCGTTAAATACAAATGAAATAATGACAGCCTTTTTAATGAGTTAATATGAAAGGATACAATTTTTTCAGCGAGTTGGTGTGTGTGTGTGTGTTCGACTGTTGAACAAATATAATTCTACCTCTGATCATGAGCATTTTACTCAAGCAGTTTATGCAGATATTGTTATGTTTTACTTGAAAGTCTATTAATGATAATCATTACAAACATATGTATAAAAGGCTACACTTATTTATGTCTGTTTGTATCGGCATCGTGATCAGTTGTATAATTTGACAGTGAAATCTCCTCCACTTGTGCATTTGTCTGTGTAGTCCAGCACAAGCCGGTTACCTGCTGAATTCATTTCAAGCAGATTGTACAATATGAACAAGATTGTTCATGACATAATGCAATTTGCAAAATGTACATAACAGAAACAAACAATAAAGCCATAACATACTGATGCTTGTCCTTTATCGGGACTGCCGCCGTGAAGACTTGAGTCCCTATCTATGTACCCACTGTAAAGGGAGGCAATTAGAGGATGAATTTCATGTTTTGTTTATATGTTCAAAATATTCCTCTGTCAGAAACCACTATATGCCTTGGTTATCCAATGTCCATCATGATAATCACAGTTTATGTAATCTACTCAACTCCAAAAATATCAACATTGTAAAGGCTTTGGCCTTATACTTAAATCATGTATTAAATGTGAAATAAGACTACCTGTATTTATTTTCCTGACACCACGTGACGCAGCAATTATTGTAATTGTAATTGTACTCTAGGCCACATGGCCCAAAATACTGAATAAAGAATCTTGAATCTTGAATCTTGACTGCCGCCGTGTTTCCAAAGTGAAAGATCGTCCTTTCTAATCTAGCTATAGGATGTATAACATGCTCTGTCATTACGTCTCTACCTTTGTACTGGTCTGCAAATTGACTTAGGTCTAAAATAATACCAATTCATACCTTATGATTTATAATCCAACATAAGATACCATCATCTATCATAGGAGTGTTATGTTTCTAGGTTTGTCAGCAACATACCCGTGCTCCTCGGTTTCACTGAAGTGGTAAACGTCTGAGACCTGCATCACTTCGGGCTTTCCTCCCACATCAACCTGACACGCCGTGATACAACTGGAATACTGTTAAAAGAGGCGTTAAATCCAACTCACTCACTCACTCATAGGAGTGTAACAATCCTTAATATACAGTTGTGAAAAGAAGTAAACCCAATATGTTTCAACAACCCAGTAAATCCCTATCACGCTTGAACTCAAACCTCAAACAGTCTCTAAGTCTATCTGGTGTCATAACAACGAACCTTTCATGTTTTGATTGTTATTGACTTAATATAGAAATATATACAGCGAAGCACCGTTTACACGAAACCCTGGGACCATAAAAACATACAGAGTTGTCCATAGTTCAAAGCTTCAGAGTGGCGACTTTACGAATAGACCATTGATCAAAAAAGGATTATAGCTCGTTATACCTTCTTCAAGGCTATGTAGCGCTTCAGGAGTCCGAGACAAGTAGACTGCGCACAATACAGTGACTTTCTGAGATGTCTGTCGACACGACATCCACAACTGCATCAGGTTCCATGTACAAAGGGTTACATTTTAGTCCAGATTGTTGCTCCTAAGAAAAGAAGACACACATTTACAGAAAAACATTGATAATGGACCAGGATGGGAGGGTGATATTTTTTCTTTAGATGCAGGATTTTTTCGGTCACTGCTTCAAAACACGATGTTGTTCTATGGAAGGTAGAGTCGAACAATTTCATTATTTTCACAGCACAGTTTTTACAGGACATCCAGCATCAAACGAAGAATTTGTTTTTAGCAAAACTGACAAATCTACAAAATGCGTACAAAAATATAAACACCCTAACGATACAGTGGAACCAAGTATTCTCAAAAATAAAATAAAAACACCATCAAGTTGAACACTGTCTAAATAGCATGTACTTATTTTTGGTGTTCTTTAACTCAAAGTGCAATATTGATCTCTAAACTCCTTTGTGGTACATATTTTGTCAGGACCTTAGCTCTTAAAGCATTAATTTTATTCATAGTAAAATGATAATACACTGAAGGGATTCGCATCCATCGAACAAGGACTCAAATGACAACACTTACCCAAATCCACTCAAAGCTCTTGACGGTAACATCAGAAACACTTCTATCACACCTAGATTGGATTTTCTAAGGGATGATTGGCTCATACAACATAATTTCGTATATGGGTCAACAACTTTTATTTTGACAATACGTCTGACGTCTATTAGACAGGCCAAGTCTTAACTATTCTTTGGTCACTTAATAAATCTCTCGTGATTTTCACGGTCAGTCCCTTGTCCTCAGCCCCGATACCTGGTCTAGTGGCAGGCCATTGTACTATTTTAATGACTTTCATTTCAATAATGTCCCGTGCAAATTAGATACTAGTACTTTCTTTCAAGTCGTAATTCAAATCAGGGCATAAATGACCTGGGTAGCTCTTTGATATGATGTCAGTTCCCCGATCTTTAATACCTCTCGATACTCGCCCCTAATACTTTTATAATTTGGTTCCATTCACCAGCAGAAAGTCACCAGATGTCGAGTGCCTATCACCTTGGTTCAAGAGTTAATGTTAAACCCCTGATCAGTACATTGACTATTGGAAAAGACATCTGCCTACTATTCTTCAGAGGGATGATTGTCAAGATCCATCTGCGGCTATGAGTGAGTGAGTGACTAATTATTGTTTTACGCCGCTTTTAGCAATATTCCAGCAATATCACGGCGGGGGACACCAGAAATGGGCTTCACACATTGCAATAATCTTGGACGCGACGTTAAACCAAATTTCACCTCACCTCTAAAAATTATGTTATAATGTAATGATAAGGGTTTTTTTTATTACTTTAAATAATATTAAAGTACTTCTTGCTACTAGATTACTGTCGTTGATTACTGAGCATGTGTTTCATACATACGACGACCTAGGTCATGGAAATACAATGAATATGAATATAGTGAATATAGTTGTCACTGGAAGCTGTTATACTTGTAGGTTATATAGAGCGAATGAAAATAACAAGGTTGTGTTTCCTAGAAACGACCATCATATCATATATCTTACGTTTGCAGTGTTTTCGCCAGTCCCGTGAAGATTCCGGGTTAGAGTTGGTCTTCAGCAACCCAGAGGCGACTAACGGGATCGGGTGGTCAGACTCGCTGACTTGGTTGATGCATGTCATCGTATCCCAATTGCATCGACCGATGCTCATGATCTCAATCTCTGAATTGTCTGGTCCAAATTCGATTATTTACAGACCGCCGTCATATAGCTGTTATATTGCTGAGTGCGACGTTAAACAACAGACAAACAAAAAAAAGAGTGTTTCGCCGCCTTGTTCAGCCTAGTAACGTTTTGATAACGTTTGTAATTTAAGGGTAACATGTACTTTTCCACTTTTACCCTGCAGTTTATATGAAGCAGTATAGGCTCACAGTGTACAAATGGAGAAGAACCAACGGTTGATTGGGGCATAGATTTATGGGCATTTGTCAAGGAACGTGGTTTACAGGCTTCGTTCAATCACGGTGGAGGCGCCTCCATCTCCCCAGAGGAACATGACCAGATGTGTGAAGCTCATCTCATTGATATCCTCACTTATTGGGTATAAACTTGACACAGTAAGTACATATTACTAGACTATCAAGGGAGTAGGTGTCGGTAATAAAACGCCATGATGCTTCATTAGCCGGGCGGGATTATTTAGACAGTCGTGTGCTGAAATACTGAGGCGTTCCTATTAGTAGTGATTGACAACATGAGCGTCGATCCATGCAATTGGGATCGATGACATGCATCAAACCAAGTCAGCGAGCCTGACCACCCGATCCCGTTAGTCGCCTCTTACGACAAGCATAAATACTGGTAGTAGTAGCAGTAGTAGTAGTAGTAGTAGTAGTAGTAGTAGTAGTAGTAGTAGTAGTAGTAGTAGTATAATCGTTTGTTAAATTAACGCCATACACACTAATATTCCAGCTGGGGGCGGTCTATAAATAATCGAGTCTGGACCACACAATCCAGTGATTGACATCATGAACTTCAATCTACGCACCCTGATCTTCACGGGTTAGTAGTACTAGTGGTGGTAGTAGTAGTAGTGGTGGTGGTGGTGGTTATGGTGATAGTGGGGAATGTAGTGACAGTGACAGTTTATAGGTTAGTTTGTTCAAATCCGTTCTGATTACAAGCAGATTACAAACTAATTAAATAATTTGGAGCTCTATGTATACTCTCCGATAACTGACATTAAATGTAGTGTATTCACAAAGTTATTTATCAGAGAAATGACGTCTTATTTCCATGTAAAAGTTTTAGGTTTTATGATATATAGAATACTATCCAGACTCAGTCTAACTGAATGTAAATTAATTAAGATTTGCTACTGGGTTTCACGTTGACCTGAATTGAATTGAATTAGTGTTTCTTTAGAAAGTATTTAAAAGAACTTGATGAACATATAGCGATAAATTATCGAGGTCAAATAAAGAAACTCAAAGGCAAAAGGAAAATTCGATTTTTATTTAATTGAAAATCGAAAGAACTGATGTTAAATTTTATTATGTGTAATTAACCATCAATCATTCTTGCCAATGTATTTCTGTTTGCAAAAAGTAACGAGTGGCCGAGTTATTTTGTGTAAAAGTTAAAGATGACTCGGATAAAAAATGAATTTGCAACCACATGGCCATTGAAATGTACAAGTACAGTTCACGTTTTGGATATAATATCGCTAACTTAAAATATTTTCAACTGAAAATCAAACGTTTGATAAAATCAACTGAGAGGTATGGTTTCTTTTGCTCTTCAGTTTACACTGGTCATATTTTCACCCAGGTTAAATAACTGAATGTGTCATCTCTGCATAGAATCACATTAGTGGACAAATGCGATCTGGAGAAGATCATAGAAGTGAATGATTTTACTCCGCCATCAGCTAAAACTTTTGATACGGGGATCTGGTTCAGAGAATACAATGGTTCACAGCACGTGTAACAATCCCCGCCGGCAGGGTACGGAGAACAACGATCAGCCAGGGCACGAGTTGTAACTCACTGGAGGTCTATTATGAACTGTAATTATAGGTAAGGTGAAATGGGGTTTAACGTCGCGTCCAAGATTATTGCACTTATATAGCGACGTGCATGAACGTGTGTGTATGGCTGCTTGTACTAGTCCGGACTGATGCCGATTTATAGTGCTAGCTCACTGAGATACCATGCCGCAGTTTAACATGAATACCCCACTCAGACACAGTATACTGACTCCGAGCCGACCAGTCCTTGTTTTAGCCCCTTAATGCCGAGCGCCAAGGATAACAAGTACCTTCTTTTGGTGGGACGCGGCCGGGGATCGAACCCCGGACCTTCCGCTCTCCGGGCGGGCGCTCTACCACTAGACCACGGAGGCGGTCTCAATGTCGATAAAGAGACGGGAGCGAGTTCAATGTTCACAAATTAAGATGACAATAGTCGGTGGGTATTGTTGAACGCTGTTTTTATCTATGTTGCATACATTTTACCCAAACAGTGTATTTTAACTTCGTCCTGACAAGCAAACGCTTGAAACACTGCTCTAATAAGTCATTTTGCGGCGTGGGACACACATCAAACAGTGTACTTTAACTTCGTTGTGACAAGCACACGCTTGAAAGACTAGTCAGTTGATACATGGAGGCAAAGCCAGTGAGGGATATACGATATGATAATTACAGGCAAGATACACTGATGAAAAGAGCCATAGGCCCACATCGTTAGGTGCAAGGTCAATGCAAACGTAGGGTGCTACATAACCAATCACTATATGGATATACGTATTGACACATCGGGTCTATAAAATATTCATAACACAGAGGCTCCAGACTATTCGGCTTTCCTGGTACATTTACTTTCATACATATATTCGCTTTAAATAACCTTTATTTACTATTGGCCACAGGGAACAGAGGGATATGTCATTAAAATATTGAAATGGAAATTATAAATAAGTGATTTCCTTGTAATAATGCTAGTTCGCAGAACTTATTTACGTTAACTACATCGGAGGTTCGGCTTTCTAACATTATTTGTTTTATTTTACCATGAATTTGGGAAATACTCGATTCTGATTGGTCAATCAGAGTTATCAAATCACAATAACCACTTCTGGTTAATACAAACAACACTATTCAAAGTATGGGTAGTAAAACATTTAGTGCACAAAATCGACTGAGTGTATTTTATGTTTAGGGGACAAACACCAGAGAGCTTGAAATTTCTTTTCTGTAGCCGACATTGACGTCATGTTTTCTGCGTCACACTGAGTGGTATGACGTATAGTATGTGTAATAGTGACGTGAGTGTATGAGTGGTAGTTTGGATATATCACGGCGTGTCAGTTAATGTGGGAGGAAAGCCCAAAGTGATGCATGTCTCAGACGTTTACCCCTTTGGCGAAACCCACGAGCACGGGCATGGTGCTGAGAAACACAGAAACATAATCAGAGTGAACCGGGAATCAAACACATGAGTGAGTGAGTGAGTGAGTATGGTTTTACGCCGCTTTTAGCAATATTCCAGCAATATTACGGCGGGGGACACCGGAAATGGGCTTCACACATTGTACCCATGTCGGAAATCGAACCCGGGTCTTTGGCGTGACGAGCGAACGCTTTAACCACTAGGCTACCCGACCGCCCCATCAAACACATGATCACAGGTTTCTGGAAGGCGTAAGGGTTAACAGCGCGTTGAAGACCAGTGCACACATACAGTGACCAGATGCTGTATTCTGACTCTCAGATGCTGCCTTCACCAAGCTAGGCGTGCCTTACGGTTACGTGGATGTAAAACTGGGCGTAGTGCTGGACGTGGGGGCCAGATTTTATGCTCCTTCAACCGGTTGCGTACGGTTCTGCAACTAATTGCTCTCAAAACAGGAAGTGCCTGAGCTGTAAATGTGGCTGTTTGGTATCGATTTCGGTGATGCACCAACCGTATATGGTTGTCTTGGCGTGGGAAGTCATGAGTGTTGCCCTCCTGTAGACAGCATCTCAAAAGAGATGATGTTGTGTTTCAATTAAGTTCGTTTTGCGCCATTCCTGTTTGCAGCATACTAACGGCGCGGAGACGTTGATTTTCAAGCAAGCCAGGGAATTGCATAAGCGTTTTTTACGGTTAAAACGTGTTTTTTTATGAACACCTGCAAACTGGTAATCGCGATCTAAAGTCGAGACGTCATCATGATTATGTATCAAAAGATGCATTATTTATTTTCAGAATATATATATATTTATTTAACTTTATATGAAGCGCATTTACGCCTTTCCGTATATAAACGCCATAACACAGATTTCGAACACTTTCGAAAAAACCCGAGGCAATTAAAAAGAAATCGAAAAAAACCTACGTCATTCAATCCAAATAAGTATTCGTGGAAGAATCACTTTAAAAATAAATACTTCCAAGGACCCCGCTAATAATAGGCACAACACTT
The DNA here is from genome assembly GCF_023055435.1 of Haliotis rufescens. NCBI lineage: Eukaryota > Metazoa > Mollusca > Gastropoda > Lepetellida > Haliotidae > Haliotis > Haliotis rufescens. The sequence goes on from NW_025964361.1 coordinate 8,743,038, forward strand.
CGTTTTGGGCGGCAGAAGCTAATCAAGGAGAAAGGCATTTGCGCTCTGTAGTCTGACATTGCATCACATTCGGGGTTTATAATAATAGCTTTGTCCTTGCATTGATTTTATTTTCATCTGCAATCACAGCAAACAGAAGGAACAGTTAAGAGTCGCCGCTGTTGGGATTTGAAAATTAAATTTCGATTGAAGATGCAAGGGATGCAGTGTTTGACAAAGCAGCCAAAGCAGCTAAACTGTTCAAAACCTGCGATGGTACTCAAGGGAATAAGAAATATAAGTACATTGTGGCTTGAACTCATTGTTATTTCTGTTGTCAGAAATGTTGAATAGAAAAATAACGTTGATATTGAATCAAATCTGTATCTGTTATTATTTGGACGACTGTTAGTTTCCAACTGGTTTATGTTTCCTTGCTCTCTATGACTCTGGTTGATTGATTGATGTAACGTCAACATTGGATATTGCTTGAGTGGAAGGTTGTATCGGGAAGGTATTCTCCAGACCATGCTTGGATGGTAGATTACTTTAGAGAATGTATTCTCAACACCATCCTTGGGTGGTAGATTACAATGTAATCTTCACACCATGCTTAGTGGTAGATTACATTGGAGAAGATATTCTCCACACCATGTTTGGGTGGTAGATTATATTGGTGAATGTATTCTCCAGTACATGCTTGTGTGGTAGATTACATTGGTGAATGTATTCTCCAGTACATGCTTGTGTGGTAGATTATATTGGTGAATGTATTCTCCAGTACATGCTTGTGTGGTAGATTATATTGGTGAATGTATTCTCCAGTACATGCTTGTGTGGTAGATTATATTTGTGAATGTATTCTCCAGTACATGCTTGTGTGGTAGATTACATTGGTGAATGTAATCTCCAGTACATGCTTGTGTTGTAGATTACATTGGTGAATGTAATCTCCAGTACATGCTTGTGTTGTAGATTACATTGGTGAATGTATTCTCCAGTATATGCTTGTGTGGTAGATTACATTGGTGAATGTATTCTCCAGTACATGCTTGTGTGGTAGATTATATTGGTGAATGTATTCCCCAGTACATGCTTGTGTGGTAGATTATATTAGTGAATGTATTCTCCAGTACATGCATGTGTAGTAGATTATATTGATGAATGTATTCTCCAGTACATGCTTGTGTGGTAGATTATATTGGTGAATGTATTATCCAGTACATGCTTGTGTGGTAGATTATATTGATGAATGTATTCTCCAGTACATGCTTGTGTGGTAGATTACATTGGTGAATGTATTCTCCACTACATGCTTGTGTGGTAGATTACATTGGTGAATGTATTCTCCAGTACATGCTTGTGTGGTAGATTATATTGGAGAATGTATTCTCCAGTACATGCTTGTGTGGTAGATTATATTGATGAATGTATTCTCCAGTACATGCTTATGTGGTAGATTACATTGGAGAATGTATTTTCCAGTACATGCATGTGTAGTAGATTATATTGATGAATGTATTCTCCAGTACATGTTTGGGTGGTAGATTATATTGGTGAATGTATTTTCCAGTACATGCTTGTGTGGTAGATTACATTGGAGAATGTATTCTCCAGTACATGCTTGTGTGGTAGATTACATTGGTGAATGTATTCTCCACTACATGCTTGTGTGATAGATTACATTGGTGAATGTATTCTCCAGAACATGCTTGTGTGGTAGATAACATTAGAGAATGTATTCTCCAGTACATGCTTGAGTGGTAGATCACATTGGAGAATGTATTCTCCAGTACATGCTAGTGTGGTAGATTACATTGGTGAATGTATTCTCCACTACATGCTTGTGTGGTAGATGACATTGGTGAATGTATTCTCCAGTACATGCTTGTGTGATAGATTACATTGGAGAATGTATTCTCCAGTACATGCTTGTGTGGTAGATTACATTGGAGAATGTATTCTCCAGTACATGCTTGTGTTGTAGATTACATTGGTGAATGTATTCTCCAGTACATGCTTGTGTGGTAGATTACATTGGTGAATGTATTCTCCACTACATGCTTGTGTGGTAGATTACATTGGAGAATGATATCTCCACTACATGATTGTGTGGTAGATTACATTGGTGAATGTATTCCCCAGACCATGCTTGTGTGGTAGATTACATTGGAGAATGTATTCTTCAGTACATGCTTGTGTGGTAGATTGCACTGGTGAATGTATTCTCCACTACATGCTTGTGTGGTAGATTACATTGGTGAATGTATTCTCCAGTACATGCTTGTGTGATAGATTACATTGGAGAATGCATTCTCCAGTACATGCTAGTGTGGTAGATTACATTGGAGAATGTATTTTCCAGTACATGCTTGTGTGGTAGATTACATTGGAGAATGTATTCTCCAGTACATGCTTGTGTGGTAGATTACATTGGTGAGTGTATTCTCCAGTACATGCTTGTGTGATAGATTACATTGGAGAATGTATTCTCCAGTACATGCTTGTGTGGTAGATTGCATTGGTGAATGTATTCTCCACTACATGCTTGTGTGGTAGATTACATTGGTGAATGTATTCTCCAGTACATGCTTGTGTGATAGATTACATTGGAGAATGCATTCTCCAGTACATGCTAGTGTGGTAGATTACATTGGAGAATGTATTCTCCAGTACATGCTTGTGTTGTAGATTACATTGGTGAATGTATTCTCCAGTACATGCTTGTGTGGTAGATTACATTGGATAATGTATTCTCCAGTACATGCTTGTGTGGTAGATTACATTGGTGAATGTATTCCCCAGTACATGCTTGTGTGGTAGATTACATTGGAGAATGTATTCTCCAGTACATGCTTGTGTGGTAGATTACATTGGAGAATGCATTCTCCAGTACATGCTTGTGTGGTAGATTACATTGGATAATGTATTCTCCAGTACATGCTTGTGTGGTAGATTACATTGGATAATGTATTCTCCAGTACATGCTTGTGTGGTAGATTACATTGGTGAATGTATTCTCCAGTACATGCTTGTGTGGTAGATTACATTGGAGAATGATATCTCCAGTACATGCTTGTGTGGTAGATTATATTGGTGAATGTATTATCCAGCACATGCTTGTGTGGTAGATTATATTGATGAATGTATTCTCCAGTACATGCTTGTGTGGTAGATTACATTGGTGAATGTATTCTCCACTACATGCTTGTGTGGTAGATCGCATTGGTGAATGTATTCTCCAGTACATGCTTGTGTGGTAGATTACATTGGAGAATGTATTCTCCACTACATGCTTGTGTGGTAGATCGCATTGGTGAATGTATTCTCCAGTACATGCTTGTGTGGTAGATTACATTGGAGAATGTATTCTCCACTACATGCTTGTGTGGTAGATTACATTGGAGAATGTATTCTCCAGTACATGCTTGTGTGATAGATTACATTGGAGAATGTATTCTCCAGTACATGCTTGTGTGGTAGATTACATTGGAGAATGTATTCTCCAGTACATGCTTGTGTGGTAGATTACATTGGAGAATGTATTCTCCAGTACATGCTTGTGTGATAGATTACATTGGTGAATGTATTCTCCAGTACATGCTTGTGTGGTAGATTATATTGGATAATGTATTCTCCAGTACATGCTTGTGGGGTAGATTACATTGGAGAATGTATTCTCCAGTACATGCTTGTGTGGTAGATTACATTGGAGAATGTATTCTCCAGTACATGCTAGTGTGGTAGATGACATGGGATAATGTATTCTCCAGTTCATGCTTGTGTGGTAGATTACATTGGTGAATGTATTCCCCAGTACATGCTTGTATGATAGATTACATTGGTGAATGTATTCTCCAGTACATGCTTGTGTTGTAGATTACATTGGTGAATGTATTCTCCAGTACATGCTTGTGTGGTAGATTATATTGGTGAATGTATTCTCCAGTACATGCTTGTGGGGTAGATTACATTGGTGAATGTATTCTCCAGTACATGCTAGTGTGGTAGATGACATGGGATAATGTATTCTCCAGTACATGCTTGTGTGGTAGATTACATTGGTGAATGTATTCTCCAGTACATGCTTGTGTGGTAGATTACATTGGAGAATGTATTCTCCAGTACATGCTTGTGTGGTAGATTACATTGGTGAATGTATTCTCCAGTACATGCTTGTGTGGTAGATTACATTGGAGAATGATATCTCCAGTACATGCTTGTGTGGTAGATTATATTTGAGAATGTATTCTCCAGTACATGCTTGGGTGGTAGAATACATTGGTGAATGTATTCTCCACTACATGCTTTTGTGGTAGATTACATTGGTGAATGTATTCTCCAGTACATGCTTGTGTGGTAGATTATATTGGAGAATGTATTCTCCAGTACATGCTTGTGTGATAGAATACATTGGTGAAGGTATTCTCCAGACCATGCATAGATGGTGGATTACATTGAAGAATGTTCTCTCGAGGTCATGCTTAGATGGTAGAATATACTGAAGAAGGTATTCTCTAGACCATACTTTGTTGGTAGAATAGTGGGGGTCGTATTCCCGCGGTCATCCTTGTCACATCGTAAGATTGCTCGTGTTTCTGTTCATTTCAATGCATTCAGTTTAACAGTAATTGCAACCCTTTAGATGATATCATTATCTGCTTCAGTTTACATTATGAAAAACAAGCCAATCTCAGAGTTTCTCTCAAGGCATAACGTTCAGCCTTGATGATGCCAGGATGTGCTGTAACCTCTCTCTGATCAATTTCCCCTGTGTGAGAGGGGGCTTTCTACAGGCACCCCAACTGCCCTCAACAACCTCAGCTTCATTCCCCGTCTCCTCGTCTCAAATTCAACTGTCACATCATCGGCGTACTATGACGGATGGCCAGCGCAATTCCTAAACATATTATTTCCGCATTGATATTTTTTTAATTTCAGTGGTTCTAGTTCATGTTATCAGATCAATAAAAAATCGAGTCTAACTCGTTGTGAAAACAACTAGTAGTGGGAAAATATCGTAGCAAACGTAATACGTTTTTGATGACACCATAGGGGGTACATACAGACCGTTATATACGAGTGCAACATGTGAAACACGGACAAACACATTTCATAATCTCACATGATTGAACTCACCAGTTTGAGTTAATCATTCCTCTCAATAGATATTTGATCGAAATCGAAATCAAGCCAATTAAATGAAATCCTGTAAAGATGATACAGATAGACATATTTCTTAAGCTTGATGATGTCAGTCTACAAGCACCCCAACTGCCCTCAACAACCTCAGTTTCATTTCCCGTCTCCTCATCTCACACTTCAACTGTCACATCATCGCCGTGCTATGACGGATTGCCCAACACAATTCCTGAACTTATTATTTCCGTTCTCATAGGTCTTTTTTTCATTTCCGGGTTGTGTATCAACTAGAATCTAACCCGTTATGTAAACTATGATTAATTGAAAAAGATCGTAGCACACGTACCACTGTATATGTATGCATGTATATGCAGACCTTTAACAGATGTAAAATACGTGTAGACAAGTCTATCGATTCAAATCCTGCATTGAACTCACTAATGTCATATCAGCTTCATTCTTCATTACACACTTGATCCGAGCTTAGCGCTTTGGTCATAGCGAAGGAACGAAGTCAGCATCGATTTCGACAAGAGTGCAAGCCACCTCGAGACGAGTACTATCTGTATTCATCTGATGAACACTACGGGAGAATGTTTCCATCACAAGGGATAAATATTTCAAATCATCATCAATAACGGATCTTCTTTATAGAATCAATTCTCATTTGATTATAGGTTTTTTTTAAAGAAATTGAACTTATTGATAAATTTTGAATTGTAAATAGCTATATTTTATATTGGTAATGTATAACTTGTAACTTGGATTGTTAGTGGCTATTTTCTCAAAGGGGGGTTGAAGTAGCGCAAAATTATTTTCCCCTTGAGAGGATATGTAGGACCACATCATTCAAAGTACATTTATTCTTACCTCGGTTTGAAACGTAGTATATTTGTTTATTTTAACGGTTGGCTTAATTGCATACACCATTGGTGTAAATCCTGCTGGCGGAGCCGTGCAGGTAGCAGAAGTATTGTAAGTCCCCACAGTCCCTAGTAAGGTTGCCTAACCTTTGTCGCCGTGATCTTTTGCCCATTTTTATATTGTATTGTTGATTGAAAATGTATTCTTTTAACTGTTCTCAACTAGTTTTAAAATCGAAACTGTGATACTCTAGTTATCTTTCTGTCCATCGTTGACGATATGGCTGAAATATTGCCGATATGACGTTAACTTTCTCTCACTTCGGAAGCATGTCACCCGGACGACACGTGTCGTCAACATATGCGTCTTCTCACTTTAAAGCATGCCGACGCTTGTCCATATGTGACTAAGCCAAATCTCTTTGATGATGATATGTCGCCAATGTCTGTGTGGTCGCCAGGTGTTGCGCAGCAGATAAATCCCGGTTTGCTTCTTCAGGATTCCGTAAGTGGCTGAAATAGTTCGCAAAGCGTCATCAAACTAAGGTACCCACTCCCTTCCATTTAGGGACCTATCATTTAATATTCTGGGTCAGGTGTGGAGGTACGTGTATGCCATCTATGTGAGACTCGGAATGGTTGCTTGACAAGTTTTAGCACAAATCTTATATAAATATGAAGGAATTTTGTTTATTTTCTTATGGCTCACAAGCTAGTTTCAGTTAGCTATATTGATTAATTGTTTCTCTTTTTAGTTTCAAGTTTAACCATTCCAGTCTGACATGGAACAGACAAATATTATGATAATCACAACAGTAACTGTATCATGTATGAACAAACGAGGACAAAATTATCCTGGACGGATAGTGACGGTGAGTGCAGTGTTAACGAAGTTAATTGGAAAGATAGTCTGTGATCCCTCGCTGTACCACGAGCGGAGAACACCTATCAATCCTACATGTTTCTGATGAACGCTGCCTATCTGTATTATCTGCTGGAGTCACAGTCCAATGTACGATTCCGACTGGATTTAGACGACATCAAAACAGTATTCACTATCGAATAGTGATGATACCACGTGCTCGCGAAAAGGTGAACGTATCCTGCACCACCACCGATGGCAGCTGCCACAAACACATGCAAGGGCAAGTCAATTGTTCACATGAAAAAAACACGGTAACATAATGGTACAAGTCAAAATTTAGAATTTCAGCAGACATCATGTTTGTTACTGATGCTTCAAATTTGGAAATGTCCTCCACATGTCTACCATTAAACTGTTTGAAAGCTTTAGTAAGGCATTGATTGTTGTAACCTTGATCAATAAATAACGTCGAGATTTCCGGTACGTTTACTGACCCGTCATCAATCAAGAAAGAATGAGCACGGCTCCACCAGCCACATGTGCTTAAGAGTTGCCATCACAATTTGTTTCAAACATGATTTGTTTTCAGATAGTCGACCCCTCCTCATGCTCCTCACCCCCTCGGAAGCACCGGGAGAGTAGGGGAAATTACCGATGAAGGAAGAATGATAAAGAAATCGGACAAAATTAGTACTGCTGGACTAACAAGGACTTGAATTGGTCTGACTTTACTTCCTGGCACTTTGGCGGTATAGGTATTGTTCGTGATCGTAATCCGGCAAATTGAGCATATTAGAAGTTAATGCTCTTGTTGTAAGTTCGCGAGGATTTATGTGAAGCTGTCGCCATTTACATCCTGATTTCTCTGTTTGAAACACGAGAGGATTCCGGATAATCTGATTGCCTGTCAGTTCATAAGAGCTAATTAGGCGAGAGGCTGGAGACCTATCATTAGCGCCCAACCAAACAGATTATACGCAATACAACTTTCAATATAAAATTTATAAGCTGTTCGAGCCAACACAATATGGAAATGAAATGGTGACAGTGTTATGTTATATCTGTCAAACACTACCTGATACATGTACACCATCTTGGTTGCCTCATTCCTTGAGATGAATCGTGGGTGTCGTCACCTGCACTTCCTTTGGATGAACCTATTCTGTTGCAGCCCTTTAATCATTATTTGAGTGTTAAAAGTTTGGAAAATATTTCAGTTATATCGCAGCACGTTAACATTGGAGAAAAGTGCCCTATGTCACCGACCGAATTGGAAACGATTTTGCTAGTGTTCTGACACGATCTTGCTTTTATGCTGGCGAGGACATCCGCTGCTTCAACGTGGTATGAGATCATCCGAGTCTCAGATGAACTGAAGATGTCGTCATCCTAGATTCCAGGACAGAAACTGTAAATTCGCCATCTTAAAACTCTTTAGACAGATCCAAGGTGTGTTAACTAAAAACTCCAGAAAGTGTTCGACTTCATTATTAACACACTAGGCATCTGGCTACCTTACTCCTATACTTCTTTGAGATAGCAAAGCCTTGCTACAATGGACAAGAACCTTTGATAGGGTTCCATTTTTCCATCGCTACAAGATTCTATGGCACCATCGGTGCATTGCTTTCAGAATGTCTGTTGTGAACTTGGGATGATGAATGATGTTGTGAGGCGTTTCTCGATGGAGACATATACTGCTATCTCGGGCGAGCGGGTTAGTGAGTGATTTTTACGACTTCAAATATAATAAATGAGAAACAAACTCGTAACATTTGGTATTGGTAGACGACATCCTGAAGACAGATCAATCAATAATTGCATTCAGAAAAACAATTACTTTCATCAACTGTATCAGAGAGTTAGAGAGTGACAGTGTGCAGCAGTTCTGATAACTCAGTGTACACACTTTCTTAGTATCCATGTTGAATTGGCACAACTTTTCCACTACAAATAACAAATATTTTACATTCGGCATCTACTACCCAATGAAAATTGGACCGTGACTTCTTTATCTTGTCAGTTTGGTGTCACATTGGGAAAGTGTGTGTATGCACCGAGGGGACGATGGGCAGTGTTCCTTGCAGTCATCGAGAGTCAGAAACAGACAGAAACATTTGAAACTGACAATCCACAAAATTATTACATGTATCATTCCATTGCAACGTAATTTCCAAACAGTTTCTGACTTAAGAAACAACATTGATTTCAAATTACGACCGTAATACTATCCCGTTCAGATGATGGAATGAATGTTTTGATTGGGTATCTTCAATTAAAGTTTAGCTTCCAAGTCCCCACTGCAGCGACTCTTAACTATTCGTAGTATTTACTGTGATGTCACACGAGAATAAAAATCAATGATACGGCGAGGTTTTTTTTATCAAAAACCATTTCCGATGCGACAACACACTCAACCCTACAAATCCATGGGTTCTTGATTGATTGGCTTAGCCGTCTTAAACAAACTTAGTATTGCGCCATATTATTTGCGAGGGGTCCTGTGGAGGGCTGCGAGGAGGATTTCTTCACAAGATGAAAGTTGTTCCTTGCCAAAATATTTATTTGGCGTGGTTTAAATATCTCTCAGTTTCTTCGGATGTGTTTTAGGATGGTTGAGAATTATTTATGACAATAATACACTCGAATATAGAAACATAATATATCCATATTTATATGCACAAATAATCGAAGGAACATGAGGCGGTGGGGTAGCCTAGTGGTTAAAGCGTTCTCTCATCACGCCGAAGACCCTTGCTCGATTCCCCACATGGGTAATACCCATTAGTTATGTCCCGGCCGCGATATTGCTGTAATATTGCTTAACACGGCGTAAATCCATACTCACTCATTCACTCTATGGAACAGAGTTAACGAATTCACATGATTGCATACTGTTCTAATGGTCTACGTTTCGTCCTGACTTGTAAGCTGGAAGGATAACTAAAATACAAGCATCTCACATATCTGCTGCTTAAAGTTTAGCTTAAGATTATAAGTTCTTTAGGGATGTCTATTGTAATGCTTTTGTATTCCCTGTGAAACTCGGTACTGTCGTGTATTGGGGGTAATTAAATTTGGACCAAAATATCGTGAGCAGCCTCCTACCAATTTAGATCACAACTTTAAAATCGTTGTGGATGATGTCGAAGCATATGCCAATAAATGTGACAAAAGAGAAGAAGAACATGTTGAGTGTCTTTCAGATTGGGTGAAGACAGTGCGTGATGTTGTCATTGGTACAATGCACAAACTGAAAAGAGCCAACTGTCGAGTCATGTTGCTGCAGTTCCAAATCCTACGCATAAGTGACAAAAATGATGTCAGATGAAGAACTGACTTGCCTTTGCATGCGTTTGTGACAGGTGCCACCGGTTGGTCAGGATACGCTTCCCTTTTCGCGAACATCTGGTATCATCACTATTTGATAGTGATTCATAAATACATGCTCATGATATAGTCGAAATCGTACAATCGATTTCTTATGAACATTGAAAGGGTTTAGTCATGTCATAATTGTCCTATTTGTCTCTATAGCAAAGTATGACTTTGATACAGTAGTTGATAAAAACGCCTAGTCTGTCCTTATTTTTCAATTGCAATGTTAGATTTGAAATATAAGATCTCATTAAAAGATAAATACTCTGAACCTAGACCCGCGGACATCCATAGTGTTCCAAACATGTATGAACGTACCATGCCAGTAAAACGGAATAGTAGCCAAACCCATGGGACCGAAGTGATGCAGAACGTTTACAAGGGGTTAAATCCTCGAGGAAGGGTATGCCGACAAACCAAAGATCATAAACTGCTCGAATAAGGGATTTGGACGCACAATCGCAGGTTTCGAACTTTATGTTGAAGGTACCAACTGTGCACAGCGAATGCCGATGTCTTTGACGACCTGTGCCCACTCATCATCTTGATAATAGCTTCACGCTGGAGCTGGAATACATTCGCTTGCAAGAAAATTACACACAATTAATTTTTTTTCAATCGCTTTCATACAAAGTACAAGACGTAACAGCTTCAAGTGACAACGAGTGTTCACAAATATTGTACTTTCATGATTACCCTCGTGTGTATGAAACACATGCTCAGTAATCAATGACAGTAAACAGAGTAGCAAGAAGTATTTTAATTTTATTTACATTACATCAGAAACCCCCCTTTATCATTGCCGAATTACAAATACATTTTAGAAAATATAATTGAGAAAAAAGGGAATTGTTTGTGAAAAATTATTTCATTTTCTATTGAATGTAACATCCTCTCTAAAAAATTCACTTCAGAGCTAGTTTGAATGTCAACTACGCCATTTAGATAAGCGGGTTATCGTTTTTACGGGTCCTTTAATATTGCTGCAATATCTGCTTAATTTGTAACCAGATCGTCACGTTTTTGTCGATTAACGTTTTCCCACTTATGTGAATTATTGCATCCGCGGATACTTTCAATGAAGACATCACAACCTGGTTTTGTCACGACCCGACATTTTATTCCTCAACATATTGAATATTGGAAACTTTTCTAATTGTTTCATTGCTGTAGAATTATCATTTTAAACGTCGAACCCTCAGGCTACTTTCATATTTGAAAACAGAATTAAATTCGTAAGCTATTTCTTATTCTGCTAACTTCTGATCTTCTGCCATAAGGGGTTCAATCAAGATAAATATCATCTATGACAAAACTCCAAAAAAGGGATAACTTGAAATGAATAAAGAAAAAATATATTATCGTGAAGTGTTTAGCATTAAATCACTATATCGTTACAGGAAATCATCGAAAATATATCACCTGTATTTTCATATTCTTAATTGTGTTTTGGTATTAGTATTAATAACTGTTTAGTATCGTTTGTTCATGTGAAATACCATCTTGTAAAATCCTCTTATATTGGTTTTCATAAAAGGGATAGCCCACAACGTCTTTCTTTCCACAATTAGTTAAAAAGACAGTTAAAATTGCTTTTAAACATATTAACCCAAACAAAGTACAATTATTACTACTTCTACAAGTATAACTGTCACTACAATCTCTACTATCACTGCCACTATTATTACTACTACTACGATTACCGCAACGCATCCCACCTCTCACACCACCAGCGTCTCACGTCTAAATAATCCCAACTCTCTGGAGAGACATTGTGAAGTTTAATTACCTACGTGTATTCACCTCGTTTACCGTGTATCAAGTAAAGCCCCAATAAGTGAGTCATTCCTTAAAGTCAGCTCCGCACATTTTGTCACGTTCCTCGGGGGAGTTGAATGTTGTTAGTCCGGACGCAGCATCAGGAACGGCGCCTACATCTTCATTGCGCGAAACGACTGTCCCAATCAACAGTTGCAAGTGGTATTTATAAATCTGAACTGTGAGAACATAAGCTGCTAGTTATGTCAGCTGTAAACCCAAAATTGAATTCTTCTTTCGGTCTGATTTCATTCATTTCAGCATAGTTTACTGACAAAGCCAAATCAATTAGACAAAATGAAAACTTCTTACTGTATTCTTACTTATGGCTGAAAAAATATACATTCATGTCAATATCATATGTTATGCACAACAGGAATGTATATCACAGAAACATTTAAATGTACATAGGCATTAGATACAAACATTTAAGATTTAAATCATTTACATAATGAAATATTATCACATTACACATGTGTATGCTGTGAAGCACCATTTGAAAATGATACAATCTACATGTTAAGAGATCACTTTTCATAACGTAATGTTCAGGAAACAAGAGGGTAGGAATTCCTGGTTAGCTGATTGGGTGTTAGTGGCAATATGGCTAGACTGTTAGGCCTACACTCACTATGCCTGCAGCAGTCTACACTAGAATCTGGAACTAACTATTGTCTTTATCCCGATTGTTCTAGGGGTTATCTCGGTTTGGTGACTTTTACCTGCCGGCTAAATGAGCAAACCCCGTTTGTGGTTATTCCGGGGCAAGACGTCTCAGAAAGGTGACCAGAGAGTTCATGCACCCAATGAAGTACCAGATGTATCACTGGTTGTCGTGCTGGAGTAGTAAACACCTTGTCTTCAGGGAGCATTAATTGTTGTATCATTTTGTACCTTAAGAGAGTCTTTCAAATGCCAGTTTTGTATATATACAGATATCGAGTTGTCAGTAGTGTAATATAAGGATTCTGTCAGGCCCCTAAAGTTACACCGTTTTAAAACCATATGTATGGAGTAAAGAATCAGTGAGGTTACAATGTATATCTTGGCATTTTGTGGACCTTATATATTTTTCATAGTCAACGGGTTTGCAATGTATCTAGTATACAGGACCTTGTATTGTGTGAGTGCTTACCCTTTTTTTGCGAACACCTGGTGTCATCGCTGTTTTTCAGTGATCCATTCAAATAATGGCATCACTATTTTTCCTATTTTGCCTTTGAAATCTGTTTTTGCAGATGATCGTGACTGGCTATTCTCTGCCAATGACGTTTTATGTTCAGTCCCCGAGGACTATTTTATCCATATATGACGAGGTAATGTTTAAGATTATTTTGAGTCATTTTAAGAAGATTCAGATTCGAGTTTCATAGGGGGACTAACAGTAACAGTGCAATGTTTGAATCCGGCGGCATAGAATCCTGCAAACCCCTGGATTGACCAGACTCGATTTACTGACTGCCTTTGCCGTAACATTGAATACTATGGGATTAAGCGAAACTCTCCGGCTTCCTCTGACAACAACATAAAAAAGATCAATAGAAGGCTAATTATACATTTCGGCGAGCAAACACAGTTACATTTGTCTCAATTTCCTGATATAAACATGGTCTTCATTTAGGCACTGGGGTAGCCTACTGGTTAATTCACATTAAAAACTCTTCTCCCAGACAAGTCACGTCAAGTCAAGTCATTTATCCACAAAAGTGCATCTTTTACAAAATACTTAAAATTATGTACATACTTATGCGTGATGAAAGGCAGACACATTCATACTGGTACGACTATACATTTTTTGTCGTTGACATTAAGTGAGAATAATTGAAATATATTTTTATTTATATTTCATATTTAGGGCATACATATAAATAAAAACAACAAGACCCTTTCCATATTCAATAGACATCTCGATTCCGACTATATCATGAGCATGTGTTCATGAATCACTATCAAATAGTGATGATACCAGGTGTTCGCGAAAAGGTGAGCGTATCCTGCCCCACCTGTGGCACCGGTCACAAACACATGCAAAGGCAAGACAATTCACCTGAAACAAACTCGGGAACATATGGTACAGGTCAAAATAGGGAATTGTATCCAACAGCGGTTTTGTGACAAATGGAAATGTCCTCCACATGTGTACCATAAAACGTTTTGAAAGCTTTACGGGGATGTTGAGTATTGTATCCTTGATCAAACAACTTCTGAGCAAGAGTCGTATGACGTTCATTGAAATCTTGGTCGAAACACCAAAGGATGGAGCTGCTGGAATATTGTCCAATATGAAGTAATCCCTCTTGTCATACAGTGTTGTAAGACACGTTTCTATTAAGCTACGCTTGACAAGGTAAAATATTTTTCGTGTAAATGTATACATCTATGAGAGCTAAAATATTACCATTTAAATAGATAATACATTCAACTGCGATGACTGGATCGTTTATGAGTGTCAGAAATAGCTTTCCCCCGAGCACTGTAAACAAGTGTCTGTGATCACCGAATTATCAGAGTTTGCAGCTCCGAGATCGACGACACATGTGTACCCTGTAAACAAAACATCACCAGACTAATCTGTGATCATAATTGCACGAGAGGCATAAATGAAGCTAATTTAACCACATTTCCATCTACCATTGCCGTAAACTACGACTGAAATAATTACAGCGATATTTAATGAGCCAATATGAAAGGAACAATTTTGTCCTTGAGTTTGCGTATTTATGTGTATGTCAGATACGTTTTCTGAATCGATCATGGCCTTCGTGAGTCATCTTGTTTGTTGTTCTGAGATGTGTGCTTTACTGGGCTCGTGAGTTGCTCCTTGACTCCTTCTTGTCGACTAGATTAGAGGATGAATCTGTTGGGTACCATTTTATCGTCGAGTGGAAAATATATTCCCTGCTTACCTCACAGATGCTGATTTAAACCCGAAACAATTAGCTAATTACATTCTATTAAAGCAGAGGTCATCGTCTGAAACATGCTTGAATTTCGTACGTCAAATTGGTTAACAACCGGGTTCGATCACAAGTACATGGATTAAACCCAATATTGGATCTCCCTGACTAAAGTGATGCTGGAAGCAGCTTGGACTTGGACTCAGATACGATGGTGTATGTTTGAAACAGCCCTTGTTGTCTCTACACCGTCGGACGTCCGATAGAAACGATGTGCATCATACAAGGCTTTTAATCCATGGTGATGTCTGACGATGTGGTAATTGCTGTGTCATTGTTTGGACTCTATTCTAAGCACAATTACTTCAGATCAAATGACTGACAAATTTAATTCGTCAGCTCACGTTTTCGCAGTGCCGACTTGAAAGCAACGAATTAATGACGAATATAAAACGTCAACGTCAGAGAAAAAACAGTCACGGCCATCAAGCAAAACAGCGATGAAACTTGGACATGAAGAACCTTCTAACCACGAGGTTTCATCCCTTGAATGGGTATTAGTTGACATATCAGATAAACATTCTTACAGTGAAATCTCATTTTCTCGAATTCCTGGGTATTGGTTTAAAATGTTTTAACTTGTTCCAATCACACTTCTTATGGCGCTGTGGTGAAAAGGTAATATCAGCACTTCGTTTCTTTCGAAAGAATACCTCGACATATATACTCGATGATCATCAGTCAATGAAACCATCATTGAACAGCAAACCTTGCAATGACCCTGAGGTTGAGGCTAGAGTGAGTAAGTGAGTATGGTTTTACGCCGCGTTTAGCAATATTCCAGCAATATCACGGCGGGGAACACCAGAAATGGGCTTCACACATTGTACCCGTGTCGGGAATCGAACCCGGGTCTTCGGCGTGACGAGAGAACGCTTTAACCACTAAGCTACCTGACCGCCCCTTGAGGCTAGAGGTAAAGGGGTATAGAGGTGTGCAAGTGCAGATAGAAAAGCGTTCAATTTGAAGATAATCTGTTTTGAGATTATATTCAACTACGGTCACAACGAACTAAAAGGGACTAATAAGTTTAGTTCGTTATAACCATGATTCGGTATAAGCATATATACAGCCTATACACAGCAAATGAAGCGGACCAAAAACAGTTCGTTATAAGCGTGTTCGTTATAAACGTAGTTAACTGCACTCGATTTTACTGAAACAGCCTGTGTTTGTACTTAAGGTAATCTTAAAAGTTAATTAGTTTTATCTTGGACTTTAATCCAGGTGGCAAAGAATTATCAAAGTTTCATTCTGACCCAGTATCTTATACAAGTTGGGCTAGTTTGGAAGATCGCTATAACAAAAGAGTTTATCCCGTCAGTTACGTTAGCATCTGCTAGTGCTGGTGAGTTTTAAGATGCCAACACATCTTGGGGTGCTGATATCGTCCACATTTCATTAGTCATGTTCGAATCCCTTACTGTTAGACGGTGATCAACACTTTCGTCCTTCTTAACCTCTTACGAAGGTTTTGACGCACTTTAGGATATTACTAGCTTGTTAGTTTGTTTGTTTGTTTTTTAACGCCGCACTAAGCAATAGTCCAGCTATATGACGGCGGTATGTAAATAATCGAGTCTGGACAAGACAATCCAGTGATTGATATCATGAACCCGTAAAGGTCCGGGGTAAAATAGGCCTTCAGCAACCTTCATAGGCGACTGTGCTTGTCGTAAGAGGCGACCAACGGGATCGGGTGGTCAGGCTCGCTGACTTGGTTGATGCATGTCTTCGATCCCAATTGCGTGGATCAATGCTCATGATGTCAATCACTGGATTGTCATGTCCACCCCGGACCTTCACGGGTTCTTACAAGCCTGTAATTATGAATGTAACCTGATGATTGTTTTTTTCCCTAAAGCGATGCCCGTTGTCACGTGTTTGATTGTCGTATCATTGATACAACCTATATTGTACAGGCTCGGTCAGCCTTTAAATTTCATTAATTAAGTTTATTGTGATCTAATCTATGAACTGAGGGCAATGATGGGTGAACCAAAATCTCACCCGAATAGGTTTTTTAAATGAACCAGGCAATTGGATCACCTGGGAAACCTCTGCCACTGCTAACAAAAGAATCAAGATACACATTGCCAGATTTTCACCCAACTCCTGGCGGGAGCACTAAAGTAATGAACTTCTGATAAGCACAATTTGCCGGATCACGCTCTTGAACAATACCTATGTGGCCTGGTCAGAAAATGTGCTTGGAAGACAGGCCGGACCAATTCAAGTCCCTGTTGGCCCAATAGTGTTACTTTTGTCCAATTTCATTATCATCGATCCATTCTCTCGTCATCTCGGTGCTTCCCAGGTGGGTGAGCAATGAGAAATTATTATTGTCATGGCCACTCTTAGGCACATGTTCCTTATCTAATATTCTCCCCAAACGACGGTGGGTCAGTGAATGCACCGGAAGACACGACATTAATACATTTGTGTGAACTGAGAATAATTTATAGATATAAACTACTAGATGCCACTTCACACACACACACACACACACACACACACACACACACACACACACACACACACACACACACACACACACACAAACACACACACACACATATACATATATAGGTGTGGGTGTGGGTGCTTTAATCGCAGCGACCACCTCTGCAAGTGTTTGTCACGGGTGCCACTCACCTTTTCGCTCACCTAAATCGGCATCTGTCCGGTCTGGTACAAGCACACACACACACACACACACACACACACACACACACACACACACACACACACACACAAACACACACACAAAAACACACACACAAACACACACACACACACACACACACACACACACACACACACACACACACGTGCATGCACGTCGCTATATAAGTGCAATAATCTTGGACGCGACGTTAAACCCCATTTCACCTCCCCACACCTTTAATCGCAGAATATAAGAAGCCATTCTTCGTCGGATGCAGTATGAATGATAATGCATGCTGTTCTAGGTTCTAGATTAGTAACGAAAGCAATATATTAATGATCTCTTGATACCCTGGTATAGACCACTGGTTGTCGTACAGCCCCATCGCTCAACCAACGACATTCTCAAAAAACAGTCTCAAAAACCTGCTGAGGAACTGAGAAGCTATTGGCGATCAGCAATCATAGTTCACCGAGGGATCACAGACCCGACATTCTCAAAAAAAGTCTCAAAAACCTGCTGACGAACTGAGAAGCTATTGGCGATCAGCAATCATAGTTCACCGAGGGATCACAGACTCGACATTCTCAAAAAACAGTCTCAAAAACCTGCTGAGGAGCTGAGAAGCTATTGGCGATCAGCAATCATAGTTCACCGAGGGATCACAGACTCGACATTCTCAAAAAACAGTCTCAGAAACCTGCTGAGGAGCTGAGAAGCTATTGGCGATCAGCAATCATAGTTCACCGAGGGATCACAGACTCGACATTCTCAAAAAACAGTCTCAGAAACCTGCTGAGGAGCTGAGAAGCTATTGGCGATCAGCAATCATAGTTCACCGAGGGATCACAGACAAACTTAACAATGACCTTCGTTAACACTGCTCTGGTCGTCATTTTCCGCCCAGACTCTTTGTCTACATCCCGTATGTCAATACCTGATACAATTACTGTCTTCATTCTCATGACGTTCAGTTGTCTGTTTCGTGTCAGACTGAAATGACTAAAGTAGAAACTAAAAGTAGAAACAACATATTCAATGAATACATCTAACGTGCAACTTGTTTGTTTCTTGCTCGTCCTTGATACCTGAGACGTGTATAGCACTGGACTATGTACGATTCGATCATTAAATGCCCAGAAAATTACTAAGTTGCATGTTGTTGTATTGTTTACTTTGGATACACTAGTACGTTACTGATATTTTCCCCTCAAAACGATAGTTCATACCTATATATAGTCTTTGTCTCAAATTACTTATATGCCTACAACGTATTAATAAGATATCCCTTATCATAATTCGGTATACATTAATTTAACAATAGTAAGCGTCTGTTTTTCTTGAAGGTGGGAACGGACGACGAAAGATGAATGAAAATATATGACGCCAGTGATGCTGCACTAAATGTACGGATAGTTTCTTCACCATTTCTACCCTGAACGGGACAAGTCCCCAGAACCTCACGCTTGCAGTATGATCCGATTGCTGAAAGCAATGCATGAATTGTATCAAATGTTTCTCATATGTCTGGCTGTATTCGCATATGTTATAAATTGAATCAAAGGTCTATAGGTGTCATCTTTACAGTATTTCATTCGCAAATATGTCAAATATGTCTATCCGAGTTTCACATCTGTTGCAACAGGATACAAAGGTGTGTATGTATTATGAATGGTGTCATCGTAAAAGAATTACGTTTTCTGCAATATTTTTTATTAATAGTACATCGACAGTAGTAGTTTCATAAATTGTAGTTTAGGGCTGCCAAAAATGTGATTGATTTGATTACTTGAACTATGAACACGAAAATGAAAAAAATATCAATGCGGAAATAATAAGTTCAGGAATTGTGTTGAGTTATCCGTCATAGCACGGCGATGATGTGACAGTTGAAGTGTGAGACGAGGAGACGGGAAATGAAGCCGAGGTTGTTGGGGTCAGTAGGGGCGGTTGTAGACTTCACCCTCTCACACAGGGGAATTGATCAGAGAGAGGTTACACCACAGCCTGACATCATCAAGCTGAACCAGATGCCAAGAGGGAAACTCTGGGTTTGTTAGGGGCGGTCGGGTAGCCTAGTGGTTAAAGCGCTCGCTCGTCACGCCAAAGACCCTGGTTCGATTCCCGACATGGGTACAATGTATGAAGCCAATTTCTGGTGTCCCCCGCCGTGATATTGCTGGAATATTGCTAAAAGCGGCCTCAAACCATACTCACTCACTCACTCACTCACTCACTGAGTTTGTTATGTTCATGCATAACATAACTGAAGGAGAGAACGTTAATATCCAAAGGATTGCAATTTAGGCTAAGAATTATTAATCTATTTAAATAAACAAAAAAAGAGAATCGTACTATATAAGATTCTTCTTTTGTTTCTCTGTTGTGTAACGCTGCACTCAGCAATATTCCAGAAATATGACGGCGGTCTGTAAATAATCGAGTCTGGACCAGACAATCCAGTGATTGACATCATGAGCATTGATCTACGTAATTGGGAAAAGATGACATGCATCAATCTCGCCAGCAAGTCTCACCATCCAAACCCGTTAGTCGCCTCTTACCACAAGCATAGTCGCCTGTTATGGAAAGCATGGGTTGCTGAAGATTTGAAGACTTTATTAAGACATGACTGTGTGTATATATATGAACTTAATTGACCTTTAAGACGTAAGTAGCCGTTAAAAAAAACTAAGTCATTACCAACCCCAAAGGCGTGACCACCACTTACACATGTACTTTGTGATTTACCCTTAAGACATGCCCTTTCATGAAGTAAGCGACCTAAATACATTTCGGGATAGCCTGTGCAGAGTGTAATCAAACCATGGTCTACATAACCTTATCTCCAAAGGCAGAGACTTTTTAAAACTTAGTTTACGAATCCGCTGGGAAATAAATTGATTTGTGAAAGAAATTGATATTTATTTATTTTTAAACCAGTAGGGGGTTATTTCGTCGTCCAGAAATAGGTAAACTGTAAAAAGGCTAATTAACCTAAAACTATTTCCACTGATACAATCATGTTAGCATCATGGTGCTATATAGTGACTTTTTGTTGCTCTAATCAATATATACAATTGGTGTTAGCGCTGAGTTGGTACAATCTCTTCTGCTGCAAATAGCAAATATTTCGCCTTAGGCGATCTATCATCCATTGTTGACTTCAAGTTGAACTTTGGGCACTTTATCTGTTACATTAGGTGTCACATGTGGGAGGTTTTTACTCCATGACAGCTTATGCAGAGATCGGAACCTGGATGCTTTCCTTGCATTCACAGAAAACTTAACGCAAAACGAAACATTTTCGAAATTGCCATTTCACAAAATTATAACATCGTAATTCAATTCCCCTTTCAGTTGACGAACATTTGGGGCTTTGTGTGATTGAGTATGGTTTTACGCCGCTTTTAGCAATATTCCAGCAATATCCTCTCCAAATAATCATTCAGAGCCGTTTCAATATCATCGTTTGTGAGATAACCAAATTACAGTTTTCGTGTCTTTTAACCAAGCCCTTATTATCTGCAATAACCGGTATGGCA
Source organism: Haliotis rufescens (assembly GCF_023055435.1). Taxonomy (NCBI): domain Eukaryota; kingdom Metazoa; phylum Mollusca; class Gastropoda; order Lepetellida; family Haliotidae; genus Haliotis; species Haliotis rufescens. Next base: position 8,764,253 of record NW_025964361.1, read on the forward strand.
TGGGCACCATGGCGAGACGAATCACGGACGAAGATGGGCTTTGAAATAGTTTTACTTTTTTCATTTATACACAAGTAAAATTAAAGTTGTTGATATTGTCAGTGTTACTGGAAGCTATACAATTGTATTTTTCAAATGCAGTTTACTTATTGGTAATAAAACTAATTGTAAGAAATATCTTCGAAAAGCAGGGTCGATTGTACTGTTTCGATTATAACACATCAAATAGATATGATACCAGGTGTTCGCGAAAAGGTGAGTGGCACCCGTCACAAACACATGCAAAAATAATCAGCTGTTCATATGAAGGGGATGAGGCGGGAAAAAATACATCTTGTATAATGGTATCGTGTTTTGGAATCCTTCAGTTTTATATTCATCATAGTGAAAGGGTTTAGTAACATTTCGACTATGGAGAACCTAGTTGTAATCCCCGATCAGCGGTTTATCCAGATATTTATTTGAGGGGTTTAATGTCCGGTGCAATCCAACAGTATGATAAGGAGGGTAACACGGAGATCTGACAAAGTGTCATCGTGAATGTCGGGTATCCTCGTATTTATGCATTAACCTAGCACGAGAAGACCAAAATTCAATGCTCCAGATGGAGGATTAACATCGTGTAGGTTACAATGTTATTATCCATGGAGTGGATCGTCACATGTTCTATGAAACCTTGGTTTGTCTTGCCCAGACTAGATTTCCTACAGACTGATATAGCCGTATATTGCTGACTTCGGGATAAAGCAATATTCATCAGTTTCTCCTCTGTCTTTCAATAACATCATATAAAGACTGTTAACATCAACGAAAGGCTGAAGACATTGACTCCGCCGAGGTATATAATCAGGATAGTTATTTCTTATCTGCTAGCGAACACAGTTACATCTGTCTCCAATACCTTAATAAACATGGACTTCATAAGGACAGTAGAGTTTCCTACTGGTTTTTTAGTTTGCTCATCAGACAAAGATCCTGGTTCTATTTGATTTGCTTTTTAGCTCCACCAGCTTAATAGTGCTGAGATGGAGAGATGGTATGTAACCACACTTTCTCTCATTCACCAATTCCGTGACTAACAGCTATCATTCTATGGTGTATCAGCCAGTGCTGGCAGCTTCGTGATTGACCAGGCTTTGGTCATAAAGACACCAGAAGCATCAATGAAGCTAATCTAATATTTCCGTTGAACAAAGTCGTTCATATGCCTGTAAATAATTACAGTGAAATTGAATGAGCCAATATGAAAGGGACACGTTTGTCAGTGACTTGGTGTGTTGTGTGTCTGTCAGATCCATGTTGTAAATCGTGGTCTTCGAGAGACGGATTGGTTGTAAGCCATTCCGTTTTCTTGGATGTTCTTGTGAGATAAGAGCTTCACTCGAACTAATGGACGTCTCCCGGAGTACTTCTTGTGAATGAAATTACAGGATGAATGACATTTGAATCGATTTCGTCACCGAGAAATAAATATATTAATATATTCCCTGCTCGTCCCACAGATGTTAATACAGAGCCCAAAACAATTAACTCAAATTACCAAATTACTGCAACACGTGGATCATTCTCGCCAAATGCCTGACTTTTGTAAGTTTGTTTTTTGAAAAAGTGAAATAATAAGATTTTCAAAGCCCTATGGTAGGGTCAGTGTTTGGTTAGGTGACTTTTATCACGTCAGTTGAGAAGCTGTTGCTGGTTATTCTCTGGCGTTGATGTTTTACATATATTTGATGATCAGGGTATTCCGTATTTGACACTACGTTAAACTTCATCAGCATATGATTTCAGCCAACACATGCGTTATGTGAGTGTCGGGTGCTACCGGAATATTAGGACATGCTTACCCCTTCACCTGATGCCATCACTGATTGTCAGTGTTTGTTTGTTTGTTGGTTTGTTTGTTGTTTAACGCCCCACATTTCAGCTATATGACGGCAGTCTGTAAATAATCGAGTCTGGACCAGACAAACCAGTGATTGACATCACGACCACTGATCCACGCAATTGGGATACAATGACATGCATCAACCAAGTCACCGAGCCTGAACACTCGATCCCGTAAGTCGCCTCTTACGACAAGCATAGTCGCCTTTTACGGCAAGCATGGGTCGCTGAAGACCTATTCTACCCCGGATCTTCACGGGTCAGACAAGTAATGGTATGACTATACAATATGTTTCATTGACAGTAGAGGGAATGATCAAAATAAAATTAGAACGTTCCTCAATATCTAGAAGTCCGTACGTTTATATTTATATACGCTTGGCCATGTTAAATATATCTGTATGTGTGAGAGAGAATTCACTTGCAATGAATGGAGAGTGTAACTCCAACCCGAGCCCTGGGAGCGTCTGTGGTTACAGAGTTTGACTACCGAGATTGATTACACTTCTGTACGCTATAAAAAGAAGTCGGAAAACATCACCGGACTAATCTGTGATCATAAATGCCCTTGAACCATTAATTTAACCATAATTTCATCTCCGATGGCCGTTAAATACGACTGAAATAGTGACATCCATTTTAATGAACCAGTATGAAAGGAACAATTGTGTCAGCCAGTTTGTGTATTTGTGTGTGTGCGTGCGTCTGCGCGTGCATGTGCGTGTGCGTGCATGTGCGTGTGTGTGTGTGTCTCGGATACTGTTTCTATTAGGATCGTGGCCTGTGTTAGGCGTCTTGTTTCTTGTTGTGAGATAAGTTCTTTTCTTGGCTCATTAAGGGGCTCAAGTAGTACCTATTCCGGATGAAATTGCAAGATGATTTAGATGGGAACAATTTTATCGTCTTGTTAAAAATATATTCCCTGCTTATATCACAGATGCTGATTTAGAGCCCGAAACAATCAGCTTATTACATTTTATTTGCTTGTATTATCACATTAAATAAAAGCATAGTTCATTCCCTGAAACATGCTTGAATTTCATAAGTCAAATGGTTTAACAAGCAGGCTCGATTACCAAAGTGAGAACAATGGATGAAACTCAAAATTGGATTTCCCAGGCTGAATTCATGCTGGAAGCAGTGTGAAATAACTACCCTCGCTCTTGACTCCAATATTAGTGCAGAGTCTTTTTATACCATTTCTGATAATAGCATTACAGTTTGCATATGGATCTTTGAGCAGCCTTATATCAATTTAAATCAAAACTTTAAAATTAGGAGGCATTGACACTGTTGAAGCATAAAATGGGTCAAAAGAGAGGAGTGATGCTGAATGTTTTTTCAGTTTGGATTAAGTCAGTGCTTAATGTTGTCACTGGAAGAATGAAGAAGTGGAAACAGAATTGGAATAAACTCATTCTGTTCCCGCAGGTGTCAAGTTTGGCTGCGCTTGATGAAAAGTTTGTAGTTGTTCCAAGGCCTCGAAAAACATAACCGTTATATGCACGCATCACAACCTCAAGTGTTTGATCAAAGAACTCGGTGTAAAAGACATATCAAAAGATGCCACATATGAGGCCAGTATGTCAACTGAGGAAGAAATATGCCAAAACCATGCATCGGTACTATCAACTTTTAACTTGATTAAAAACCTGACGACACGTCCATTTCCCTTTTTGTACTGAATTCAAAGTTACATATAAATCCGGACAAAGGGAGACATATTGCTGGGTCCCGCAAATGTACCACTAAATCCCTGTCTCAAAGATTTACCATAATCCTTAATACTATCTATACAGGATCTTTCTTTATCATCACAGAAAGTATTTGAGACAAGTGGAGTAATCATCATGTGGATTCTCAAACTCCAAGGTTTTGCGAGAATATTTGCAATCTCAGAAAAGGACCAATTTCAATTCTGTCGAAACATTTTATTTTTTCTACTTTTCTACACCACTATCCCATATAGCAAGCTTCAGGGAAAATTCCATTCCTTCAGCCAGGGGGCGTTGTTACTAAACGTGGGGACCATAGATATAGTAGAATTCCCCATGGATATCAACTTTGCTCCCCTTCTTGCTCATCTATTTCTTTATGCACATGAATGGAAATTCCTGCTGGGATTGGCAAAGTCAGTACAAGGTAATCTAAGAAGGTCATCTTAAGCTTCAGGTATATCGATGACCTGATATCGTTCTCTACCCATGAAATAACCAATTCCCTTCCACAGATTTAGCCACCTGAAGACCAGTGGGACCGCATCGCCTGTATCATATTTAGATATATGCATAAAGATACAAAAAAATATCCACAAGGCTGTATGACGAGAGGGATGACTTCAACTTTCCAATGGTCAACTTTCCAGCAGTTTCAGCCGTTGATGTCTACATTTGACAACTTTCGAGGTACTACTCTTTCTATGAAGATTTCAAAGAGCGTCATACGACTCTTACTCAAAATGTGTTTGATCAAGTTTACAACATTCAAGGCTTCAGTTAACCTATTAACAGGATTTGTGGTAGACATATCATGTGGAGGACATTTCCAAATTCGACACATCAGTGACAAAAAAGATGTTCGATGCAATTCCCTATTTTGACTTGTACCATACATATGTTCCCATGTTTTTTAGGTGAACAATTAACCCGCCTGTGCATGACGGTGGCACCGATGGGACAGGATGTAATTTCCTATGTAATTTCCTATTCTGACTTCTACCCAAGGCTTTAATCCACGGTGATGTCTGACGAGGTGGTAATTGTTGTGTCATTGTTTTGGTCCATGCTACGAAAACTTATTTCAGATCAACTGACTGACAATATAATTCATCTGCTGATGTTTACGACATGAAAGTAAGGGTTTGATAATGGATATAAAACGTCACCAGTGAACACCAAGTCTCGACCATCCGCCAAGCAGATTCCACTGGGTGCAAAGGGCAAAACAGTGGTGAAAATCAGAAATGGAGAACCTTTTAGAGTTCCGTCGCTGTAATGGGTGTCAATCGTCATCTCAAACCTTATTTTCTCGAATTTCTCTAACTCGGTATTGGTTTAAGATGTTGGAACTTCATGTTCCATTAAGATATTCTTACGTTGCTGAGGTATATGATCAGTCTCAGCATTTCAATTTGCCAAGATGTATTTTGACCCAATATTATACAAGTCATCAACAGGCGAGTCAGAAAGATCGCTATAACGAAACAAAAATATTCATCCCATAAGAAAAGCAAGCATCTGCTAACCAGTGAAGATCCGGGGTAGAATAGGTCTTCAGCAACCAATGCTTGCCGCAAAATGCGACTATTCTTGTCGTAAAAGGCGAATAACGGGGTCGGGTTGTCAGGTTTGCTGACTTGGTTGATTCATGTCATCGATCCAAATTGCGTTGATCGATGCTCATGATGTCAATCACCGGATTGTCATGTCCAGACTCGATTATTTACAGACCGCCGTCATATAGCTGGAATATTGCTGAGTGCGGCGTAAAACAACAAACAAATTGTGAGTTCGAATCCCTGAGTCTAAAGCTGGCAACAAATCTAACGGGTGCGCGCACCACTTCATCAGCAATGTAAAAATCTGACTTGTTCGAATAGCTGACTGTCCTTGATAATTATTATCCCCTCACTGTTAGAACACTTACCCGAGTTGTTCAACGTCAAAGTCCTGTGCCACCGCTCTCAATTATTGACATTCTGAGATATCTGAATGTCCAAAACAGTCTTACTCTTACTCACACAGTCAAGGCGTTACAGAGGGCAGCTCCATCGGTGCACCCAAATGAATAGAGGGTGCCAATACTTTCGTTCTTAACCTGTTATGTAGGTCTTAACACACATAAGGACATCCCTACTAACTTTTCTTTCTTTCATTTTTGAATAACGCATGTAAACTGATGAGTTTTCCTTGAGTGACTTGCGAATGCCCTATCTCATCTTGTTTGATTCTAACATCGTTGATACAACTTACATTGTATAGGATCAGTCAGCTTTTAAATTATATAACGAAAGTTTAATGTGGTTTAATCTACACTCTTCAAAAAACAGAAACGCACAGGTAGGATTTAGTTCATTGTACCTGACTACACACAAAAATCCGGAATATAAATCGGATGTATGTTATTGGAAAATTTTGGTGTCCTGATATTCGACAAACGGTGTGTCAAAACGCAGCCATTGTCGATTTGCAATGTCTTAAATGGCATTGTTTTCACATTTGTTCAAAAATGTCATGGGAGAAAACAGTAAAGCAAAATGCACGTGCAAGTCATGGCATTCGCCAATAATTTGTCATTCAATTGTCAACATTTTTCAAGTTCGAAAATGCCGAGACTCATCGCTGCCGATCGGAACATCGCCATAAGACGTATCCAAAGAGATGAATTGCAGTCTTCGGTTGCACGGGACTCCAATGTCCACCACAGCACCATTTGCCGCCTTTGTGACCGATACACACAGTTCAATTCCACTGCAGAACGTCCGTGAACCGGCCGACCAAGAGTTACCACCCCTGCACAGGATCGCTACATTCGACTGTTCCACCTACGTCATCGCAATGCCATAGCTACGGAGACCGTAGGACACATCCCTGAGGAGTGACCAGACTGTCAGGAACCATCTTCGCGAGGCTGGAATCCGACCCAGAAGACCAGTTATCGTCCCTGTTTTGCAACAGATCCATCGATAGCGACGCTTACTTTGGTGCCATACCTTGCAGCCTTGGAATTTGAGAAACTGGAGACGAGTGTGGTTTAGCGATGAATCACGATTTCTTCTTCACCGGCGAGATCGAAGTCGTCGAAATTAACGTTTTGCCCCACATTGTGTACGTGAATTCGACAAATTCGGTGGCGGTGGTGTCATAGTGTAGGGGGGGGCATATTCTACACCTCGAGATTTGAGATAGTTTCATTGACCGCCAGAGGGAGCTGTTTCAACAGGACACTCAGTTCGAGTCACGGTCGAGATCTCTGGCATGAACTCGATCAACGTGTACGTCAACGTCAGAACACGCCGCAGACAGCCCCCAGCTGAATGAGCAGAATGGCGCAGGATTCCGCAGGACAGAATTCGTACACTTATCCAGTCAGTGCCGAGGAGATGCAGAGCCCTGATTGCTGCCCGGTGCGGTCACACGAGAAACTGAGTTCAGCGCAACCTTATGGCCTAATGTGACATAAAAATGAACAGTTTTCAATGCCTTTGTACAACGACAACATGTGACTATCGAGCTCCAAAATTTCATATTTGTATCTATGATATTAAATTAAATATATCGATTATATTAGGTACAATCAATTTACTAAAAATCTAACAGTGCGGGGTTTTTTTAAGAGTGTACTTATCTGATTGTTAATGGGAGACCAGCGTCTCACCCGGATAGTTCTTTATGAGTAAAGTATATCGTGCGACTAATATATTTGGCCGAGTGCTATTGATGGTGAGCCAAATGTCTCACCTGATGTCTCACCAGGCAATCGGATCAGTCGGCAACCTCTCATGCTGTTAACAAAGGAATCATGATGCAAAAAGCCACCGCCTCACATAAATCCTGGGGAAAGAACTACAACAATGGCCTGCTAATAAGCCCAGTTTGCCGGATACGGCTCAAGCTATGTCATCTGGTCAGATCGAGACGCGTGGAAGCCGACCAGACGAATTCAAGTTTCTCTTGACAGAATAGAGTTAATTTTGTCCTTCTTCATTATCAGTGATCTCTCATCAGACTTTTGACTGCAGTACCCCTTCCCCGGCTCCCTGGCTGCTTCTGATGGAGCTGAGGAAGAAGGGCGGAGCCGTGCATCTGGTAACAAATCAGTTGGGAACCAGAACATTATTGCCGTGGTCACTTTTAAACTCATTTGGCTGATAGGGAATTCTTCCCAGATGATGGCGGGTCAGTGAATGCTCCGGAAAACACGACGTTATTACATTTCCTGTCAACTGAGAATAATTTATAGATATCATGCATATAAGACAGAATCCACTGGATGTCAATGGAAACTTTATTCTTTAGCTATGATTTATATATATGCTTGAATTGCAGAATTTAAGAAGCCATTATTTGCTGGCTGCAGCATGAATGGTGATGTATGCTGTTTTAGATTAGTAACGAAAGCGATAAAATGAGGATGATTTAATACCCTGCACAGGCCACAAGTCGTCTAACTGCCCTATCGTTCATCCAACGATATTCTGGAAGATGCTGGATATTAGAGACATGAAGTCTGCTTCGAAAATCTGCTACGGTGCCAAGGAACTATTGGCAATCTGCACTCATCATGCAGCAAAGACCGGCTTTCCAGTAACCTTCATTAACACTGCACTGACCGCCATTATCCGTCCATTTGTCTACATCTCGCATGTCAACCCTTAATGCAACTGATTCTCATAATGTTCAGTTGTCTGTTTCGTGTCAAACTGGAACGGCTAAAGGAGAAACTAAAAGTAGAAACCTGTTCCATCAATGCTTCTAACTTGAAATGTGGTAAGTTCTTCATATAGCCGAGACCATTTTGTTGTGCTCCCAGTGTAAATTTGAGACATGTACAGAACTGGACTACAATTCGATATGTATATGCCCAGGCCATTTCTGAGTTAATTCAATTATTTATTTTTGATACATTGGTGCATTACTTTACTATGTAGCCCCTTAAAACGACACTGGTGGCAGGGTAGCCTATTGGTTAAAGCGTTCGCTTGTCACACCGACGACCTGGGTTCTATTGCCGACATACATGTAATGTGTGAAGCCCATTTCTGGTGTCTCCCGCTGTGATATTGCTGGCATAAAACCATACTCACTCACTCTCACACTTAAAACGATAATGATGGTTAAGACCAACATATTGTCTGTCTCAAATTACAGATATGCCAACATTGCATTAATGTTCAAATAAGATATTCCCGTGGGACCATTATCAAATATCATGAAATCAGAATAAGGTATACATGCATATGATCATTTTTCAGCATCTGATTTCTTTGAAGGTGGGAACAGTCAAAGAAAGATTAGGGAAGATATATAAGGGCTGTGACGGTACCTTACATATACTGATAGATTTTTTACCATATCTATCCCATGGCAATCTCATTACAGTATGCTTGGAGTGCCCTCAGATGGTTCCCTCCCAAAATGCAGACCTCCTTAAAGCAGTTAAAATTAGCTCACTAATTAATTGGGCCATGCTGGTCACACCTAATTAAGGAATGGACTGGTCTACTCCCCTGCTAGGAGGAATTATCAATATGTTGAGACAATGAGCAGTAGTGGACAACAACAACATTGTCTTAAAAAAACTCCTCCTTTCTTTAATCTGCTCCCGGTACATCACAAATCTTATTCAAACATACCTTTAAACAAGTTGTGGGATTTGTGTAAGAATATACCAAATGTTCTCAATCACTAATACTTCCTTCTCTTGTTTATGGTGTAACATATAAATATATTTGAACATGAGCTTCAACCTCATCCAATTTATCTATGGTCGGACTTACGAAAGTTGAGTTTTTCCTCAGACTGATGTAAAAGGCTGTCTATTCCATTTCTGTCAGGCAATATGGCGCAAAACACAAGAACTAGGACTTGCAGTTGCATACAAAGAAGATGTGGAGGTTCGCAAGTGGATACGACGAGCTGCAGGTCTGCCATTGCTGCCCCTTCTCGAGGTCCAAGATGCCTGGCTTGAAGCCATGAACCAGTGCTCTGACGTGCGCCAATCTGATGCCCTGAACGACTACATCGTTACGACATGGGTGGATGACGATGCCCGGTTCCCACCTCGACTGTGGAATCACCATGCGACACAAGGGCCCCGTACAAACAACAACCTAGAAGGTTTCCACTCCAGAATCGGCAAGTCCCTCCAGCACAAGCATCCAAACATCTTCAGATTCATCGAACTGACCCAGGGGGTAGAAATTTCGGAGAGAGCGAAACTATCGCAAATGCAATTTGGAGCAGCACCGCCACCCAGGAAGGTTGTCTACAGAGAGAAAAAACATCGCCTTGTCCGACTCAAGGAACAGCTTCATCGCCGTGGAAAGACACCCCTTCAGTACCTGGATGCAGTTGGTCCACTGATGATGAACAAGTGAAAATGACTGATGATCGTAAATGACAATGAAATAACATTTGAATAAAAAATTATGAAATCTACCCAGCTTTCTTTCTTGTTACATGGGTGATACCATTTTACTTAATCAAGGGTACAGGGTACTTATTGCTGATGCAACCAGCCATAACGAGTGTTGTTTTAACGGGTCTGCGTTTTGGCTCATGATTGAGGTGAGGTGAGGACAAATTGGGTTAAACGTCGCGTCCAAGATAATTGCACTTATATAGCGACGTGCATGCACGTGTGTGTGCGTGGCTGCTTGTACTAGTCCGGACTGATGCCAATTTATAGTGCTAGTTCACTGAGATACCATGCCGAAGTTTAACATGAATTCCCCACTCAGACACAGTATACTGACTACGAGCCGACCAATTCTTCTTTTAGCCCCTTAATACCGAGGGCCAGACAGGGCAACAATAGGTACCATCTTTTAACGTATTTTGGTATGACGTGGCCGGGGATCGAACCCCGGACCTTCCGCTCTCCGGGCGGACGCTCTACCAATAGACCACAGAGGCTGCCGTGCTCGTGATTGAATTTACATCGACTGTTCTAGGGTACCTGTTTTTTGTCGGAATCGATGCTGGTCCTGTGCCTTCACTGTGGTAAATGACTCAATACTTGACCCAAAATCATATGAAGAGTGAAGATGAAATTTTAATTATGAATTCAATGTATTAACTGTACCAAAATATGTCTCAAATATGTTTATCTGTATGTTGCATGTGTTATCATATGTTCCAAGGTCTATACGTGTCATCTTTAGAGTGAGCGAATAAGTTGGTTTTAAGGCCGCTTTTAACAGTATTCCAGCTATATCACGGCGTGTCAGCTTAATGTGGGAGGAAAGCCAGAAGTGATGCAGGTCTCAGACGTTTACCACTTCGGTGAAACCTACGAGCGCGGGTATGGTTCTGACAAACCTAGAAACATTATCGGGGCTAACCGGGATTCGAACCCACAATCATAGGTTTCTGGCGTGCCCAAGGGACCCAACTATGCACAGCGAATCGCGGCGCCTTAGACGACTGGGCCACCCGTGCCCCTGACACTATGAACAATGCACCCCTTACATTAATTGTGATGAGACTTTTTTATTATGCTTTATTATTTTTAAGTATGCTTACTCGGTGCAAATATCAATGAAGACAGAAGATAAAAGAGAACTAGTGAGTTCATTGTAGGATTTGAAAATCGCAAGGCTTGTGAAAATGTCTTTCCGAGTTTCCCTTGTGTTGCAAAACAATATACAGGTCTGTGTGCATCATGTATGGTGTCATCTTAAAAGTATTACGTTTGCTGCGACATTTTTCGATTATAAGTGTCTTTCACAACGAGTTAGACCCTGGATGCAAAAAAAATGTGATTGATTATATTACTCGAACTAGGAACACGGAAATTAAAAAAATATCAATGCGGAAATAATAAGTTTAGAAATTGTGTTGAGTTATCCGACAGAGCACGCCGATGATGTGACAGTTGAAGTGTGAGACGAGGAGACGGGAAATGAAGCTGAGGTTGTTGAGGGCAGTTGGGGTGCTTGTAGACTGCCCCCTCTCACACAGGGGAAATTGATCAGAGAGAGATTATACCGTAACCTGGCATCATAAAGCAGAACGTTATGCCTCGAGAAAAACTCTGAGTTTGTAGTGTTCTATCATTATATAAACTGAAGAGAAGCAGATAACGTCTTTATCCAAAGGATTGCAGGGGGCACGGGTGGCCCAGTCGTCTAAGGCGCCGCGATTCGCTGTGCAGAGTTGCGTCCCTTGGGCATGCCAGAAACCTATGATTGTGGGTTCGAATCCCGGTTCGCCCCGATTATGTTTCTAGGTTTGTCAGCACCGTGCCCTTGCTCGTGGGTTTCACCGAAGTGGTAAACGTCTGAGACCTGCATCACTTCGGGCTTTCCTCCCACATTAAGCTGACACGCCGCGATATAACTGGAATACTGTTAAAAGTGGCGTTAAACCAAACTCTCTCACTCACTTAAAGGATTGCAATTACTGTAGACTAAAATGAACTGAAAAAGGGAGGAATTTTGCAATGTGAACAGACTTCATTAAGACATGACATGTCATGAATCTATATATTCCTCCCGCACCTACATTCCTTTCAAACCTACAAAAATTTGAAACCGGTTTTTTGTTTTAATTCGGTCTTCTGACCAAGATGTTTGGGCCAAAAATCCGTTAATCAGAAAAGAAAAGTCTAACCTTTGGGATATCGTGACATGTATGTCCCGGAAGATGAACATTCATGGTAGCTCCAAAAACATACACTTTAACACTACTCATACCTCAAATTAATTTTGAACGTTTTCTCCTCTGTATGACTGATGAATGGTGTTTCAGCCAGAATGGCACAACCCGTGTACAGATATCTCCAATATATAATCATATTACCATCATGGTGTTAGATAGTGACATCTTGTTGCTCTAATCAATGTATGCATCTGGTGTTGGCGCTGAATGGGTACAATCTCTTCTACTGCTAATAATATAACAATTATTTCGCAAGCGGCGATCTTTCATCCAATCTGACTTTAAATATGCACTTGGATCACTTTACCTGTTACATGATGTGTCACATGAAGAAATTTTTAAAAACCTGGCAGTCTATGCAGAGTGAGTGAGTGAGTTTGGTTTTACGCCGCTTTTAGCAATATTCCAGCAATATCACGGCGGGGGACACCAGAAATGGGCTTCACACATTGTACCCATGTCGGGAATCGAACCCGGGTCTTCGGCGTGACGAGCGAACGCTTTAACCACTAGGCTACCCGACCGCCCCCAGTCTATGCAGAGATTCGAAACTGGAACCTTTCTTGCAGTCAACGAGATCCGACAGACAAAATGCAAGACAGACAATAAATTGCAAGCTTATTTTCCAAAATTTACTTCATTGAAGTAACATTATAGATTTCGAAGAACGATCGCTATTCAATTTCCCTTTCAGTTGATGTATATTGGAGGCTTTGAAAAGATTGGTTGTCGTGATTGGTTTGTCAAATACTCAAAGGGTGTTTTCAATCGAAATTTAATTTTCCAAATGCCCACTGTGGCGACTATTAACTGTTCGTAGTGTGTACTGTGCTGATGAGAATGGAATCAATGCTTGGTCGAGTTTTTGTCTAAAGCCGTTTCCAATTTGACGTGAAACTAAACCGCACAAATCTCTCGCTCGTTCGATTCTTCAGCATCTGTCGTCTTAAATACACATCGCCTTGCGCCGTATTATTTCCGAGAATCCCTGGAAAGGTGTGTTCATCACATAAAAGTTGTTTTACCCCAAATATTTATTTGTTTCTGAATGATACAGATTTATCAATTTCTTTCGGGGTTTATTTTTTAAGATAGTAACAAATTATTCATGACATTTATACAATCGAAAGCCTGAAGCAATTTTCTTGTAATCCTAAGAAACCTCATTCTTCAACATCTGTTTCCCCCAACTTATATCTCATCTATTTATCTCGTCACGATATGGCTGAAATACTGCCGATGTGACGTTAAATATTAACTCACTCGCATCTATTTATAATGTCTTATATCCGTAACCATTTCCAAATAAGAGACACATTTTACAAACGAAATGAGAGCGGAACTGTTTACAAAACGTTTTATCATTTTTTGTTGAATGTAATATCCACTCCAAAGAACCAATTCAGAGCCATTTAAATGTCAAGGGTTGCGAGATAACCTCATTATAGGTTTTCGTGTCTATTTAAACTGGCCGTTTTTGGCTGCGATATCTTCACTTAATGTATAATCAGAGAGGCAGTTTTTTCTCCATTACTTTGTTTCCCACTTAAGTGAATTTCACAACAAATTGAAGATGCTTTCAATGAGTTGCAACCTGGATTTGTCAAACCCTAACAACACTGTTTTGCGTCCGTAAAAAATTCGTTCCGGAAATATTGAATTTTCAGAGATGTTTCTTACTGCTATGTAGGCTGATATTTTTCATCGCTTGAGCTCTAGTTAACTTTAATCTTCAAAAACATCAAAAACTTAGAGTTATCTTTTCATATTTTGTTTTCCCAAATACGCCCAATCAACATATTTATCAGTGAAAAAAAACAAATGTCTCAACTTCAAATGAATATTAATGGTTTTACAGGACTAAAACTGTTGAACTATTTCCAGAAAATTAATGTTTGCTTTGAGTGTCTGTTTATAGTCTAACCAGTATGGCATAAGTACTTAGACAAGATAAAACCAGCGAATGTTGGCTTTGAAGTTCACTTGTTCATGCATACACACTTAAAATATTGAAACCGTAGATACCTGTAGAAGCTTCAGGTGGCATTTTGTTAAATTTAGAAACTTGCAAAGTTAACACAGAGCTCTGTCAAAATGTCATCGTCAATGTCGACTATCCTTGTATTAATGTGTTACAACATTCAAGGTCTCTGTAAAGCTTTCAAATTGGTTGGTTGGTTGGTTTGTTGTTTAACGCCGCACTCAGCAATATTCCAGCTATATGACGGCGGTCTGTAAACAATCGAGTCTGGACATGACAATCCAGTGATTGATATCATGAGCATCGATCCCCGCATTTGGGATCGATGACATGTATCAACCAAGTCAGCGAGCCTGACCACCCGATCCCGTTAGTCGCCTTTTACGACAAGCATAGTCGCCTCTTACGGCAAGCATGGGTTGCTGAAGACCTATTCTACCCCGGAATCTTCACGGGGAAAAAACATTGGTAGATATGTGGAGGATATTCCCAAATTTGACGCATCAGTGACGAATGATGTCCGATGCAATTCCCCATTTTGACTTGTACCATATGTTCCCGTGTTTTTTAGGTAAACAATTAACCTGCCTTTGTATGGCGGGTGCCATCGATAGGACTTGCTATTCTCGCCATTTTCGCGAGTATCAACACCTGGTATCATAACTTGTTAATAGTGACTCATAAACACATGTTCGTGATATAATCAGAATCGCACAATCGACTCTGCTTTTAGCAGAGTGTTCTTATGAATGTAGAAAGGGTTTTGTTTTTTTAGTAACCTAACACAAGAAGACCACGATTCAATGCTTCAGATGGAGGATTAACATCGGGTCGGTTACAATGTTTGAATCCGTGGAGAGGATCGTTGCATGTGCTATGAAACATTGGTTTGTCGGGTCCAGACAAGATTGTATATAGACTGATATAGCCGTAATATTGCTGACTTCGGGATACAGCAATATTCATCCTTTTCTCCTCTGTCTTTCAATAACATCATAACTGAAAACATTGCACCGCTGACAAACTGAACCAGGCTATCTCTGCGAACACATCTATCTTCAATACCCTCCATAAACATGGACTTCATATCTCATCACGCTAAGATCCGGGTTCAATTTAAATTCCTTTTTAGCCCCACGACCTTGATGGAGCTGAAATTGAAAAATGATCTGTAACCACACTCAATTTCAACTAAATTAACAGTTATGAGTATATTTTGTATCGCCGTGAGCGTCTGTGATTACTGTGTTTGCCTATCCATAGCTTGAACCTCCATGATTGACAAGAATTTGGTAACCAATGAAACAAACAGGCAGACCCGGACTAATCTGTGATCTTAAATGCACCAGAAGCATAAATGAAGCTGGTTTAACCATATTTCCATCGGACATAGCCGTAAATATGCCCGTAAATAATTCCAGTGAAATTGAATAAGCCAATATGAAAGGGACACGTTTGTCAGTGACTTGGTGTATTGTATGTCTGTCAGATCCATGTTGTAAATCGTGGTTTTTGGGAGGCGTCTTGGTTGTAAGCCATTCCATTTTCCTGGAAATTCTTGTGAGATAAGAGCTTCACTCAACCTAATGGACGTCTCCCGGAGTACTTCTTGTGAATGAAATTACAGGATGAATGAGATGGGAGTCGATTTCATCATCGAGAAATGAATATATTCCCTGGTTGTCTCACAGATGCTGACGCTGGGTCCAGATTACCAAGTTACTGAAACACGACGATCATTCTCTGAAATGTCTGAATTGCGTAAGATCATCTTGTGACGAAACAAATGAAAGCCTGTGGTGACGTCATAGTTTCGTTCAATGGGCGTTTCTAATGTGAGGTAAAACATTGTTACTAACGATAATGAACGGTCAATAATGTCACCTTTACTTCCTTCCTGTCCAGCGTTTTTTTCCTTTGGATATTTGAGAATAAACATATATCATGAAAATGTAATTTGTTTCGTATAGACGTTTCAATCTGACAATGGGGTCAGTACATTGAACAAGATAGAAATCACGAAAAATTCTTATTCTGCTTTCTCTTTCAAATTCTAATTTCTTCAAAGCCAAAACATCATTTTTTCTTCAAGCAAGGCCAAAGCATCTTCATCCAAAATGTCTTCTTCAACCAGGTAAGTTATCAAAATTTTCTTGACATCGGCCTTACGCATACCCGATTTGATGTCAAGTTTATAATGGCCAATTCGACCAGTTTAGACTTTTGGGGCATAAAGACCATTCCGCTGAAGGCTGGCTAACAACTTGCTCTACACTAAACACCATAATGATTGCTGGCTTCACACAATATTAAACAATAAATTGTTTATCCAATAACTTTGACAAATAATTTGCGATATATATATTTCACCCCCAGACGAGCCCCCAATTTCTGTTTCGTATCGACTTCCAAATTGAAACAAGTTAACCCAGAAATCTATAAATAAAACATAACAGTGTGAAACCAACAAATGGTATACAATTAACAATTGTGTTATAATAGTAACTAAGTTTACAAATCAATTACTGCATAGCAATTACAATAGCAGAAAAGTTGGCCTAGGCTGGATATCCAGGGAGAAAATAATGAACTTCACACAACTGCTGGTCTTGATGTAATGTGAGGCATACCCATGTCCCCTTATACAGTCTGAACATCTTCTTGATGTTATAAACAGGGCTGGACTAGTCAAGCTGTTCCAGAAGATTCTAGATTACACTTGACTCCAAAAAGCAACTAAATATAGTAACTTCGACACTATTGCTTACTTTAGATAGTACTACATTCTTGACAACTAATTATCGCCAAAACGCAATGCTATGAACTTCCACGGAATCTTAGCAGAAACAATGTAATACAATTACAACATTTTTCAACAATACATTCGACTGCCAAATGACACTTTTTTGTCGAAAAACTGCAATTATGCTGACTGAACAACAAACAAACAAACACATCAAATGAATACGTCGACATTTTGATGGTCCACAGGATTTATCAATAAGACATTAGGCCTTACTGTGGGTTAATTTTGGGGTAAGACAATTAAGGCCTACATTTTCGGGTAAGACATTTAGGCACGAAGTTTAACTTAAGCTTAAGGTATATCAATGATCTGATATCGTTCAATAACAATCAAATAGCCAATTCCCTTCCACTGATTTACCCACCTGAACTAGAAATAAAGGAGACCAGTGGGACCGCCTCATCTGTTTCATATTCAGATCTATCCACAAAGATTCAGAGTGACAATACACTCTCCACAAGACTGTATGACAAGATGGATGACCTCAACTATCCAAAAGTCAACTTTCACTTTATGTCGAGCAGTCTTCCTGCAGCTCCAGCCCTTGGTGTCTACATTTCACCACTTTTGAGGTGCAATCGAGAATGCCCATTCTACTGTTTTGGCAGAGATTTCTTATGAACATGGAAAGGGTTTTGTCGCTTTTATTATACCCCCGACAAAATGTCGGGGGTGTATATGTCGGGGGTGTATAGTTATACCAAGGTTCCGTCCGTCCGTCCGTCCGAAAACTTTGTCCGCGCGATTTCTCTTAAACTTTTCAGGGGATTCATCTCAAACTAAGTACATATAATCTGTGTCACATGGAGGGGTGCAGTCAAAAGAAAAAAAGTGTTTTTATTAATTTTCCATTTTTAAATGAATTTTTCAAACCCTAACGTCCGTCTGAAAACTTTATCTGCGCGATTTCTCTTAAACTATTCAGTGGATTCATCTCAAACTTAGTACATATAATCTGTCACATGAAGGGGTGCAGTCAAAAGAAAAAAATTGTTTTTATTAATTTTCTATTTTTTTATTTTTTATTTTTTTTCACTTTTGCACTCGTTAAAATAATTTATGGTATACATGTGTAGGACATTTCCAAATTTGAAATATCAGTAACCGAAATGATGAAAGATGCTGTTCCCTATTTTGACTTGTACCATATGTTCCGTGTCCCATTTGCACGTGTTCGTGACCGGTGCCACCCACATGGGAGGATACGCCCACCTTTTCGCGAAGGTCTGGTACCATCACTGTTTGATTTCTTATCATAATGGAAAAGGTTTTGCCACTTTTATTATTAAAATTCATGTTTTTGATACATCAGTATCTCAATGGTTCATAGCCAGGAATCTATGACAGCAACACGTTCCATTAATATCCAGGATTCTTAATATGGCAACAAAATGTCGTTCTCACTTTATCACTCATGTTAGGATTTGCAAATTGTTCGAATAGTTGGCTCTCCTTGAAAATGATCCCTGATATGTCTTACCCGAATCCTGACCGAAGTTGTCAAAGGCCTGTGTCACTATACCCAGGGTATGAAACTCCCAAAAATTTCAGCCAGACCACAGGACTGGCTAGCTGAAATACTTGCCAGCCCTGACCAAAACCTGCCTGCCCACTATAATCATATGTTTCTCAGGATAATTTAATTAAAAATATGAAAACTGATTGCTTGTAGCATAAGCGCATCGCTAAATGTTAGGTTGTCTAAAAGCTAACGGGGTTTCTTTTTGGTTACATTTTATCATTCATCTTTACATGTGAATTAATGCTTATCATCGGGAAATATTTAGAATATTTTCACCTATGAAACATAACCCGACCGTCGGGCAGGGGGATTTGAAAATCTGACAGCCCGAGTTGAAATCAACCCGTCTCGGACGGTCGGGCTGGCAGGTATTTCGAACGCTGCTATACCTGAATATTGACATGCTGAGACACCAGAATTAATGTTATATCCAGCTCACTCACACCATCAAGTCGTCACGGGTGGCGGCACTCCAAGGAGTAGAAGGCGTCAATACTCTAGGTCACCTCAAAGAGTAAGAAACGTGTCCGTGAGAAACCACATTTCTTATTTTCATAAACATGCCGCAGCTCTCTGTAAAAGGTATTTCGTTGTGAATATTAAAAATTTAATGTTTTATGCCATCTCGTTTGAAATTCGCGTTTAGCCAGGCAATCGGATCTGCCGGGGAACCGCTGGTGATGCTGATAAAGGATGATGATG
Source organism: Haliotis rufescens (assembly GCF_023055435.1). Classification (NCBI taxonomy): domain Eukaryota; kingdom Metazoa; phylum Mollusca; class Gastropoda; order Lepetellida; family Haliotidae; genus Haliotis; species Haliotis rufescens. Next base: position 8,783,530 of record NW_025964361.1, read on the forward strand.
ATGATGATGATGATGATTAGTAAAATGTTTTATAGGAGTTCGGGCAACTAGGCCCATTTACACCTTGCCCTTAATAAAGGTTTGCAAAGTACCTGGATATTTTATAAAGCATCAAAACTATCACATGCTTTAATGTAAGCGAGATTGACATTCTCAACATCATGGTGAACAATGTTCCTACTGATAAAGGAATGACGATGCAAATTGCCACAGCTTGGCATACATCCTGGCGGAAGCACTAGAATAATAAACTTCTAATAAGCCCAATTAGCTCGGTCAGAATAGTGCTAGGAAGCCAGGCCGGCTGACCAAATCAAGTTGGTTAAATTGTTTTAATTTTGTCTTATTTCATTATTATTGATCCCCATTGGCTGCAGTACCCCTTCCCTTGCCCTCTCGGTGCTCCCAGTGGGGATGAGGAGGAGAGGAATGGAGCGTGTATCTGGTAACAAATCAATGGCAACTCTTAAACACATGTGACTTATGGAGCCATGCTGATTCTTCCCCGATTGATGGCGGGTCAGTAAATGCACCGGAAAACTCGACGTTATTACTTTTCCTCTCAACTGAGGATGGTTTATAGATATGATGCATGTAAGACGAACGCTGATGACTGCTGCTGGAACCATTATTCCTTAGTTATGATAGATGTATATTCTTAATTATTGATTTATGATGCTATTTATTATTGGATCGTCCAGCTGCAGCATGAAAGATGATATATCATGTTTCAGAACAGCAAGGTTAACAATAAACTCATGATCATTTAATAAGGGGCGGTCGGGTAGCCTAGTGGTTAAAGCGTTCGCTCGTCACGCCGAAGACCCGGGTTTACTGACATAGGTACAATGTGTGAAGCCCATTTCTGGTGTCCCCCGCCGTGATATTGCTGGAATATTGCTAAAATGCGGCGTAAAATCATACTCATTTAATACACTGAGATAGACTACTAGCTAAAGTCGTTTGGCAGCCATGTCGTCCAGCCAAGTTATCCTGGAAGACATAGTCAATAACGACATGAAGTCTGCCTCAGAAACATGCTACGTGTAGGAGCTATTGGCGATATGTACTCTTCGTTCAGCGGGGGATCCTAGGCATACTTTACAATTACATTCGTTAACACTGCACTGCCCGCTATTATCAGTCCACACTCATTTTGTCTACATCTCTCTTATCATCAGTAGGGGCTGTGGTTAAAGCGTTCGCTCGTCACGCCGAAGACCCGGTTCGATTCCCCAAGTGGGAAACAATGTCTGAAGCCCATTTCTGATGTCCCCCGCCGTGATATTGCTAGAATATTGGGTTAAACGGCGTAAAAACATACTCACTCACCCATGTCGGTTCACGATACCATTTCTTTTGTGACTCTCATAATGTTAAGTTGTCTGTTTCGTGTCAGACTGGAATAGCTAAAGTAGAACGTAAAAGTACAAACGACATGTTAAATCAATATGTCTTACGGGAAACTCGTTTATGAGTGTCCAACTATGATGCAGGAGAGACTGTATGGTTGTGCTTTCAGTAGAACTGTGCACTTTCATGGCATTTGAGATGTGAATAGAGTTGGGTCTGAATGGTTTGCTGTTGATATCATTATTATTTTACCGGCGGTCGGGTAGCCTAGTTGTTAAAGCATTCGCTCGTCACGCCGAAGACCCGGCTTCGATTCCCGACATGGGTACAATGCGTGAAGCCAAATTTTGGTGTGCCCCGCCGTGATATTGCTGGAATAGTGCTAAAAGCGGAGTAAAACCAAACACTCACTCACTATTATTTTACCGACATGTATCTCTGAATATAATATTCCATAAAACTATATTGTCTTTGTCTTAAATGAAAGATCTACCAAAATTGTATAAATGTTTGTAAACGGGCGCTGAAAGATGAGAGTAAACGTAGACAGGCAGTTATACTACCCTGTATACGATGATTGAATGTAAGATTGGTTGGTTGGTTTGTTGTTTAACGCCGCACTCAGCAATATTCCAGCTATCTGTAAAGAATCAAATCTGGACCAGACAATCCAGTGATCGATATCATGAGCATCGATCCACGCAATTGGGATCGATGGCATGCATCAACCAAGTCAGCGAGCCTGACCACCCGATGGGTTGCTGAAGACCTATTCTACCCCGGATCTTCCCGTGTCTCCAGCGACCGGTCTCTTGAGGGAGGTAATGGTTGAAAGTTCGACATACATTTACTAGAATGGGTACGATACAGTGTTTGACATCAATAAATATTTTTAGTGGCGGTAGGGGGCACGGGTGGCCCAGTCGTCTAAGGCGGCGCGATTCGCTGTGCAGAGTTGCGTCCCTTGGGCACGAAAGAAACCTATGATTGTGAGTTCGAATCCCGGTTCGCTCCGATTATGTTTCTAGGTTTGTCAGCACCATACCCGTGCTCGTGGGTTTCACCGAAGTGGTAAACGTCTGAGACCTGCATCACTTCGGGCTTTCCTCCCACATTAAGCTGACACGCCGTGATGTAACTGAAATACTGTTAAAAGCGGCGTTAAATCCAACTCACTCACTATAGTGGCGGTTAGTCGCCTTGATATAGTTAGGATACTGCGACTGTGGTGAACATCACCACTCACTCACTCTCCAAGCCGTATGATCCGCATTAGATAATACATGTATAACACATGGTTAGCACATGAACCTCAGCATTCTGGGTAACGTTGTCACAGGCCGCCTACGTGCGTCGATGGGCATCGTCCTTAAGTAAATAAGTATGATAATTGTTTTGTAACCTTTAGCATTGGTCCATCCAAATAAACTGAGATGCAAAAGAAACTATATCTCAGTTGATTTTATCATATGTTTAATTTAAAGTTGAAAATTTATGAACTGTAATTAAATACAGACAATGTAGACCTTGAAAATACATAACAATCCAATCATGTACTGGCACTATTTTTTAAATACAAAAAATAAACTTTTTTAAAAACAATACAAACTTCGCAGAATACACAACCGCTGATGGTACCTTAGACATTTTATCTTATAAGATAATGAAATCAAAAGAAAATCAATAAATTTGCTTTTTCGGCACGAAGTCACATTTCAAATATGGTAGGGGTCACGTGGTTGCAAATTCATTTCTTACCTAAGTCTTCATTGAATCAGTTTATTTATAGAAACAATTACCCAGCCACAGGTTACCTTTGAAAAAGTGTTGCAGAATTGAGTGGTGGTTAAACAGACATAATCAAATTTAACAAGAGGTATTTTTTTTCAAATTTAAATGACATATAGAACATCCTCGGTTTACTTTCATTGCCCCTGAGTTCATGACGAGGGGGACGCCATGAATTTGGCTTCAGGCATAATACCTAAAAAGAACAGGGAAAACATCTCAATAAGTGTATGGTACAAGCAAACTGACTACCGGTCAGGCTACCACACCGACATCTCTGACCTATGAGGAGGTAATGATGTATTGCCCTGATCAAGTATTGCACAGTTCACGCTAACCTCTGTCACGACCACCGTCTCGGGAGATTTGGTCTAGTTAACTATGTGTCAGAGTCGGCAAGTTTTTATGTCAGATGACGCACCTGGTGACGTCACTTATCGTCCAGGTGACGTGCCCCGTGGTGTTATTGAAAGAAATACAGATTGCTCTGTTCTCAAGGTTACACGAACATGTGATGGTTCTGCGACTTAGCTGAGCCAACATTGGTGAACAGGATCCGACCTCGAGAGAAGATGAACATAAACTGTGTAACTTAATGTATGAATTGTATCAAAAGGCTTCTGAAAACACCTGTCTGTATTTCGCATATGTATTATCGGATTTATAGCGCAATATTGTGTGATCTTAACAGTTTTTCATTTGATGAGATTTGCTTCATTAATCGTAGTTTTCAAAATGGATTAGATTTTGGATGCCAGTATTTTGATTGATTTGAATACATGACCTTGGAACACGGAAATGAAAAAAATAGGAGTGTGGAAATAATAGGTTTTGGAATTGTGAGGGTTGTTGATGACAGTAAGGGCGCTTGTCGACTGCCCCCTGTCACACAGGCAAATTGAAAAGAGGCGGGTTACATCACAGCCTGGCCCCAGCGCTGATGATACACAACATTGCATCAGACCTTATACCATGTAATTCTGAAGCTAATGTCTATCGTTAATTGTAGAGGGAATCCCTGGCTTTTTCAGCTTTTTTGTCAGAAACATAGTATTGAACAGAAATGATATCAAATTTACGAATTTATAATAGAGGGAATTTATTATGATATAAAAGTTACTAAAAAATTATTTTTGAAATATGTTGATAGTGTTTTGAATTGGGTATATTGTACGTCATACTTTGGGCATAACTAGCCCTTAAGACTTAAGGGGGGCACGGGTGGCCCAGTCGTCTAAAGCGCCGCGATTCGTTGTGCAGAGTTGCGTCCCTTTGGCACGCCAGAAACCTATGATTGTTGGTTCGAATCCCGATTCGCGCCGATTATGTTTCTATGTTTGTCAGCACCAGCTCGTGAGTTTCACCAAAGTGGTAAACGTCTAAGACCTGCACCACTTCGGGCTTTCCTCCCACATTGAGCTGACACGCCGTGATATAACTGGAATACTGTTAAAATCGGCGTTAAACCCAACTCACTCACTCACTTAAGATATCACCATGTTCTGTCTAACAGGACAACACGACGTCCTCCAACCATGATAAATTAGTGGATAGCCTCGGTACATTTTAACATTGACATACAGCATAGCTACCTCCAACACACAGTCTACGGGATATTATCTACCAACGGAACTGCGCGTTAACCTATTCTTGAGGGTGAGAGAGAGATGAACATTCGTGTTATGATATCCCTCAGGTCAAATTCTTCATGCAAATACTTATACTTGAAACTAATTCACGATTTCTCTTCTCTTTGGCTGATCAAAGTAATCTTGAGCCAGAATGACAAAAGTCACATCATCAGCCTAAAACTATCTCCATTTATTTAATTATATTAGCATCATGGTGTTAGATACTTCATCTCGTTTCTCTCATAAATATATTCATCTGGTGTTATCGCTGAATTTGTACAATTTCTACTACTGCAAATACAAAACAGGTCGCATTCGGCGATCTATCATCCAACTTCAAACCTTGAGCGCTTTATGTGTTACATTAGGTCACATCTAGAGAGTGTTCAAATGTCCACATACAGAAGGCAAACAGAAGCTAACCTATTCGAAACTAACAATCCACACAATTATCAGAAGTAGGCGGGTTTAGTCAAAAGCAACGTTGTCCGTGTTTTTCTAACTTAATTAAATAACATTGATGTCCAACAACGATCGTATTTCTATTTCCCATCAGTTGATGAACAGTGTAGGGTTTGAAAAGTTTAGCTGTTTGGATTGGGCTGGCAAACGGTGAAGGGCATTTTCAAAAGAAATTTATTTTTTCAAATCCCTACTGCAGCAACTCTTGTATGTAGTATTTACTGTGATGACATACCAGAATGAAATCAATGCTGGGAGAGGTTTTATTTCAAACCGTTTCCGATGTGACGTGACACTAATCGTTCGCCACTTGATTGATTAGCGCCCGTCTTCTAAAACACACATTGCCTTACGCCATAGTATTTGCATGGGTCCCTGGGAATATTTGTTCAGTACATAAAAGTTGTTCTTCACAAATATTTATTTTCTTTGAGTAAAATAGACCTTCCAATTTCTTTTAAATTGTCATGGTTTTTACATAAATGGTTGTAAATTAGTTTTTAATTTATTATTATAGGGCATGTATATTTAACCAAAACGCCATTCTGACAATGAAATATTTAAGGAGACCTTTGAAAGGCAGTCTGAATTCATAGATAATTAAAACATTATACCAGTCGTTGTCAGTCAAACGTCTCAATATACTGATAACATTGTCCTTAAACATCAAGACCGCCTCCGTGGTCTTATGGTAGAGCGTCCGCCTGGAGAGCGGAAGGTCCGGGGTTCGATCCCCAGCCGCGTCATACCAAAAGACGTTAAAAGATGGTACTTGTTGTTATCCTGTCTGGCGCTCGGCATTAAGGGGCTAAAACAAGGACTGGTCGGCTCGGAGTCAGTATACTGTGTCTGAGTTGGGTATTCATGTTAAACTTCGGCATGGTATCTCAGTGTACTAGCACTATATATCGGCATCAGTCCGGACTTGTACAAGCAGTCACACACAAACACACACACACACACACACACACACACGTGCATGCACGTCGTTATATAAGTGCAATAATCTTGGACGCGACGTTAAACCCAATTTCACCTCACCTCACCTTTACACAACAACAAAAAGCGAGTTGAAAAGATTATATTTGTTTGTGCACTGATGACAATGTGTGGTTAATGAAAGATAATATATTTATTCTTTAAACAGTGACGTGTTTGTTTCATTCTTCCTTTGTTGTTTAACGCCGCACTCAGCAATAATCCAGCTATATGACGGCGGTCTGTAAATAATCGAGTCTGGACCAGACAATCTAGTGATTGACATCATGAACATCGATCCTTGCAATTGGGATCGATGACATACATCAACCAAGTCAGCGAGCCTGACCACCCGATCCCGTTAGCCGCATCTTACGAAAAGCATAGTCGCCTTTTACGGCAAGCATTGGTTGCTGTAGACCTATTCTACCCCGGATCTTCAAGGGTCTGTTGACATGTCGAGATTATATTAAAAAATAAAAGTGCAAAAGATATTCTGCGACTTTGTCTTATATTGAAGTTGCAAAACTTATTGAACACCCCTCGTACCTCTAACATTACTTCCTACAAACTAGAGGCTTTTTTTTCGAAAATAAATAACAAATGGCCTATGTCGGTTTTTTTATTTTAGCGTCGTTTCTAAAATCAATATTGGATAGACTCGGTCAGTGTTTAAATTTTATTTTGAACATTTATCGTGCATCTCTTCCATATATAACTGAGTGTTAATCACCCGATAAGCCCGGCAATCGGATCCCTCAGATACCTTTCGTGCTGCTAACACAGGAATCAAGATGCAAATTGACAGCTTCACTTTAATCCTGGCGGAATCACAAACGTAATTGATTTCTAATAAGCCCCATTTGTCGGATTACTCTCATGAGCAAGACTTATGTCCCTTGGTCAAGGCTTATGGCTTGAAAGCCAGACCAGACCAGACCAATTCAAGTCCCCGTTGGTCCAATAGTGTTAATTTTGTCAAAGGTTGGTGACCATTGATCCCTCATCGGTAATCTGTCTGTACTGCCTCTTCTCTTGGTGTTTTGGGGGAAAGGGGGAATCGTGCAACTGGTAACAAACAAAGTTGAAAACAAATCATCATTGTCATGGCCACAGGTAGCCTAGTGGTTTAAGCGTTCGCTCGTCACGCCGAAGACCCGGGTTCGATTCCCGACATGGGTACAATGTGTGAAGCCCATTTCTGGTGTCCCCCGCCGTGATATTGCTGGAATATTGCTAAAAGCGGCGTAAAACCATACTCACTCATTCATCACGCACATATTGCTGATTGAGCCGAGCTACTTCTTCTCGATATATGGAGGAACAGTAAATGTTCAGGAAAGATCGAAATAGATAGATATATAAATAGATATGATGCATTCGCGAAAGAAACCAATAGATGCCAGTGTGAACTATGTACATGCTTTAAGCGCAGATTTTAAGAAGCCATTTCTTTTGTTTATACTGAGGACTACAACCAAGAAACATATATACATAAAAGGCCTACCATGTTTTTGTTTACACTATAGACTATGACCAAGACACATAATAGGTCTATTAGCTTTTTGTTACTATGTAGACTTGAACCATGGACACAATGGGCTATGGCCAAGAAACATGTATTTTTTGTATTTGTTTGTTGTTTAACGCCGCACACTGCAATATTCCAGCTATATGTTGGCGGTCTGTAAATAATCGAGTCTGGACCAGACAATCCAGTGGTTGACATCATGAGCATCGATCCAGGCAACTGGGATACGATGACATGCATCAGCCAAGTCAGCGAGACTGACCACCCGATTCCGTTAGTCGCCTTTTACGGCAAGCATTGGTTGCTGAAGACCTATTCTACCCCGGGTCTTCACGGGTCGCTGGCATGTCCCAACCACATAAATACATACATGCCGTCATAACAATAACAGTTTTTGGTGTTTAATACAATATGTTCACCAAGTGTCATGCTTTGGTATAAAACTGGATATAATGATTTATATTATTTCTACATATTTTTAATGTTTAATTTATTTTTTTATGCACATATTTTGGTACTATAGGTGAGTTGTATTGTGTGTGAATAGGATGTTTTGTGTGTGAGGTTTCCATGCCAATATAAACATAAAGATAACAGTTGGCAAAATCAATGTATGAAGCATGTATACATATGTTTCTGTTTATAACATGTAGGTTAATATGTAGGCACAGACATGGTGTATAGATGCGCACGGAAACGAAACAATACGGGCAAAAATCATTATTTACTCCCCGATAATAGGTAATCTTTGTGCAAAGTTTTTCCATGATCCCAAATTAATAATTCTATCTTTAACTTACTTGAAATAATCAAAATAAAACTAAGTTTTGCTCAACTTGAAAATAAGCCCTAAGCTCATTTGCAACAGATGAGTTCTTGACAAAGCTACCCTGACAAAGCTACGCTGACCTAGAACTGAGGTCGCCCCCTGCGGTTTGCGGGTTCCACGAGACGCACGTGCCGTACCTGTCTTCTGCATTCGTGTGGATCTGAAAATCCCACTCTCACCAAGCCTGGACTCAAGTATCAGAAATCAACTTCGCCGCATGTCTCCTTGTGTCCAAAAGTATATCATGTGAACAAATGTCAATGGCTCTTGAAAGCACCAACTCGAGATCATGGCCGACCATATTAGCCTGTGAGTAAATGTATTTTTTTGTTTTCTGTCTGTTTTTGACAGTCCTTGCTTTTCGTTCCTTTCATGTTACAGAATATGCCGTGTACACAACATCCTTTGACCTGTTGAGTTCACACGCAAAGATACAATAATGTAAGATTAGATAATGGCTGACAATATAAAAATAAACAGCACAAACTGTCAAGGCCTGAACAACAACAAAAAACGTATTGAGGTTTTTCAAAATTTGAAAAGCAAAAAGCAAATATATATTATTGCCCGCAGGACACCCATTTCACCTATAACATAGAAAATAAAATTAAACAAGAATGATTAATTGTAGCCCCCCCCCCCCCCATAGAGATACTTTGTGACTCGTATGTAGTTAAGATTGCATGTGAACTATATTCTGTCAACCTTTTGTTTGTGTACTCTAAACAGAAATAAAATATTTAAAAAAAACATATTTAAACATTTGGAATAAAAAATGTCGACTGCAGCATGAATGGTGATGTATAAATTGATGATCACTTGATACCCTGGTGTAGACAACTTCGTCGTCTAAATGTCCTGTCGTTCAACCAAATTATACATAAAGGCGGGAGTCAATGAGTATAGGTAGCGTTCGTCAGAAACCCGTAGGAGCCATTGGCGATCTGCGCGGCCTTCACCGAGGGATCACTGGCTTTCTTTCCAATTACCTTCGTTAACACTGCACTCGCCTTCATAATCCGCCCAGTCGTTTTGTCTGCACCTCGTATGTCAATACATGCTACAATTACTGTTGTGATTCTCATAATCTTTAGTTGTGGGGCATGGGTGTCCCAGTCGTCTCAGGCGCCGCGATTTGCTATGCAGAGTTGGGTCCCTTTGCACGCCAGACACCTATGATTGTGGGTTCCAATCCCGGTTCGCCCCGATTATGTTTCTAGGTTTGTCAGCACCATACCCGTGCTCGTGGGTTTCACCGAAGTGGTAAACGTCTGAGACCTGCATCACTTCGGGCTTTTCTCCCACATTAAGCTGACACGCCGCGATATGTTAATGTTAACCGTGATATGTGACTGGAATACTTTTAAAAGCGGCGTTAAACCCAACTCACTCACCCGTGTCAGACTGGAAAGGATTAAATAGAAAGTTGAAATGTCCACCAATATATCAAACAGAAACGTACTTGTGAGGTTCTTGCTATAGACAAGATTACTGTGTTGTGCTCACAGTGTAACCGTAGTCTTCAATGTCATGTGAGATATGAATAGAACTGGATCTATATATACCCAGGTATTTACTGAGTTATCTGAATTGTTTACTTTTGATACAATTATTATATTACCGACATTGTTTATTTTAATGTCATATTCAATGAACCTATATTGTCTTTGGCTCAAATTAAGGACCGCCTCTGTGGTCTAGTGGTAGAGCGTCCGCCCGGAGAGCGGAAGGTCCGGAGTTCGATCCCAAGCCGCGTCATACCAAAAGACGTTGAAAGCTGATACTTATTGTTACCATGCCTGGTGTTCGCTCGGCATTAAGGGGCTAAAACAAGGACTAGATTCATAATGTGTCTGAGTGGAGTATTCATGTTAAACTGCGGCATGGTATATCAGAGATTTCACTATAAAATTGGTATTAGTCCGATATCATGAACGACGTTAAACCCCATTTTACCTCACTTCACCTCAAAGTAAGTGGGGTTGGGTAGCCTAGTGGTTTAAGCGTTCGCTCGTCACGCCGAAGACCCGGGTTCGATTCCCGACATGGGTACAATGTGTGAAGGCTATTTCTGGTGTCCCCCCCCCCCCCCCCCCCGTGATATTGCTGGATTATTGCTAAAATCGGCTAAAACCTCACTCACTCACTCACTCATGGATCGTATCATCAGTGTAACGAAAAAACTGTATTGGTAAGGGATTCCAGCGGGCGAATCATCGATTATCATTAAATAAATATCAATTATACATGCAAATAAGCATATTTAGTCTCGGTCCTCGAAGTTTTAACCAGGCGACGAAAGATGTGAGTACATGTGGCAAGACAGTGATGATACATATATTTGTAGACCGTGAAGATCCGGGGTAGAATAGGTCTTCAGCAACCCATGCTTGCCGTAAAAGGCGACTATGCTTGTCGTAAGAGGCGACTAACGGGATCAGGTGGTCAGGCTCGCTGACTTAGTTGATGCATATCATCGTATCCCAATTGCGTGGATCGATGTTCATGATATTAATCACTGGATTGTCTGGTCCAAACTCGATTATTTACAGACCACCGTCAAATAGCTGGAATATTGCTGAGTGCGGCGTTAAACAACAAACAAACAATTATGTTCTCTTTGTTGTTAAACGCCTCACACAGCAATATCCCAGCAACATGACGGCGGCCGATAAATATTCCAATGGTTGATAATATCACGAAAGAACAACGCTGACAGGATGCGATGGCAAGCAATTAACAAAAACACTGACCACCCGATCCACTTGGTCGCCCCTCACGACGAGCATTGGTTGATGGGGGCCTATCACGAATCCCCACGGGGAAATATTACAGGTATAAAATTATTAATTGTGATTTCAGTGTAGGATTTGAATCACAATGCTTGTCCAGTATGTTGATGAGTGTTACGCAAGGGTAAAGAGGTCTGTATGGTACCACCCTTACTGTAATACGTTTGCTGAGACCCGTGAAGATCCCGGGGTAGAATAGGTCTTCAGCAACCAATGCTTGCCGTAAAAGGCGACTAACAGGATCGGGTGGTCAGGCCCGCTGACTTGGTTGATGCATGTCATCAATCCCAATTGCGTGGATCGATGCTCATGGTGTCAATCACTGGATTGTCTGGTCCAGGCTCGATTATTTACAGACCGCCGTCATATAGCTGTAATGTTGCTGAGTTCGGCGTTAAACAACAAACAAACCAACTAATACGTTTGCTGAAGTTCTTTTCCATGAAGTTTCAGAATGACTTGTACTCTGGACGCCAAGCATTTGATTGATTTGACACTTGAACTTTGGACACGGGAATGAAAATAATATGAGTGTTGAAATAACAAGACTAGGAATTGCGTTGGGCCATCCGTCATAGCACGCCGATGATGTGACAGTTGAAGTGTGAGATGAGGAGGCGGGAAATGAAGCTGAGGTTGTTGAGGGCAGTTGGGGGCGCTTGTAGACTGCCCCCACACACAGGGAAATTGATCACTGAGAGATTATACTACAACCTGGCCCCAGCACTGATGCACAACAGACCCTTGTACCAGGACAGCATCAAGCTCTACCCGTTATGTCGTCATGTATGCATTTGTTCATTTAAGATATTGGAAATATATTTTGAAGGTTAAGCAAACTACCCCTGATTTCATGGTGTACGGGGAATTAGGGAGATACTCATTAAACATCATTGTTAATTTAAGAATGGTATCATATTGGTGTAAATTAGTTCTTTCAGAAACAAAATTATCAGGTATAATGTACAAACGTATGTTGAAACGCCAAATTACCCAGTATAGGTTCCCATTTGTAAATGAAATCCAACGTATTTTACAAAGTACACGTCTGAATCACATTTGACCCGTGAAGATCCCGGGGTAGAATAGGTCTTCAGCAACCAATGCTTGCCGTAAAAGGTGACTATGCTTGTCGTAAAAGGAGACTAACGGGATCGGGTGGTCAGGCTCGCTGACTTGGTTGATGCATGTCATCGAACCCAATTGCGTGGATCGATGCTCATGATATTAATCACTGGATTGTCTGGTCCCGACTTGATTATTTACAGACCGCCGTCATATAGCTGATATATTGCTGAGTGCGGCGTTAAACAACAAACAAAATATCGTCTTGTGGATACTCCCTCGGGTAAAATCAAACAACCATAGTCAACAGAATAGTCTTCAATCTCCAGCCCAATCTAACATCCACACATGGTCTATGAAAAAACGTTCACATAATTAACTTTCACATTCAGTTTTTTAGTGGTATTTTCAACACAGTAAGGTTTTTTCAATTGAAATTTATTTTTTCAAATCCCCACTGAGGCGACACTTAACTGTTCGTAGTAATCAATGTCACGATAATGGAATCAATGCTAGAACGCGTTTTTATATCTGAGACAATGGGAACAGTACACATCTCTCGCCCTTTATTGATTAGCTTCCGTCTAAAACAAATAATACAGTGTTACGTCCTAGTATTGCTGAATGCCCTTAGACATGTTTTCATTTGATAAAAAAGTGTTGTTCTCGAAATAAGTATTTGGTTTGAGTGATGACGGTGTCTCGATTGAGTTGTCTCATGAGGATGTTTGAATATTTTTTCGGACATTTATATATTCGATTACGATACAAGCGCAAAGCAAAATACAGCTGTATTGTATTTATTTGTTTGTTGTTGAACGCCGCACTCGGCAATATTCCAGCTATATGACGGCGGTCTGTAAATAATCGAGTCTGGACCAGACAATCCAGTGTTTGACATCATAAGCATCGATCCACACAGTGCGATACGATGACTTGCATCAACCAAGTCAGCGAGCCTGACCACCCTATCCCGTTAGTCGCCTCTTAGGACAAGTATGGGTTGCTGAAGATCTATAATTCTACCCCGGATCTACACGTGTCTTTCAACAGTATATGTTGCCATGTAGTCATGTGGTCTATCGTGTGGCATTGACCTCACAGAAATGTGAGGATATTTTCAATGAAGGGCATAAAGCCTGATTTTGTTACATCCGACAGCGTCTGTTACGGTGGTCTTTGAGAGAGTGAGCCAACGGTTTTTACGCCGCTTTTAGTAATACTGCAGCAATATCACGAGGGGACACCAGAAATTAGCTCAATCCACAAAATTATCACCTTTGCAAAACAAAAACAAAAAACACGCGTCATGTGAATAAAACAAAAACAATACCGTTGAGTATACGATAGTAAATTCATTAATCGCCGTAAAATGTATTAAGGTGAAAATCTCGTAACGGCTTTAGAGGAAGGCATCGACAAATATAAAACCATTCGTGACCAACTCGTGTTATTCCGGGACAAGCCGAATGCAGGTTACGGAATGGGGCGAGTGGTGACGAATGATATAAAACATTTAGTTTTCGAATTGAAGGATCACTCTCGCGAGATGTAATGTTTATGACAATCCTGAAGGTATTTTATTGTCTTTCTGATAACACTTGTTCTGATATACCCCTGAAGAGATTCGATTAGAATAAGTCTTCAGCAACACATGCTTGTCGTAAGAGGAGACTAACGGGATCGGGTGGTCAGGCTCGCTGACTTGGTTGATGCATGTCATCGTATTCCAATTGCGTAGATCGACGCTCATGATGTCAATCACTGGATTGTCTGGTCCAGATTCGAATTCGATTCTAATACAGCTGAAGTATTCCTGACTGTGACGTTAAACAACAAATAACAACAAACAATATGTTCCGATAGTTCCGCTATTGCATATGCTATGGGCTACAGTGGGATTAGCTCAGAAGGTAGCCTGTCGTCCGCGGGTACACCACAGGCTGTTAGCCGTATATCCCCATGAAGGTACCAGTTGTAGATCTGTAGCCCTCTAATCCTGCAGGCCCATCCCAGGCTGTCAAGGTGCGCCGAAGGTGCTGCCATCCTTGACTGTCAAGGTCAACCGAAGGTGTCACCATCCTAGGCTGTCGAGGTGAACCGAAGGTGTCGCCATCCTAGACTATCGAGGTGAACCGAAGGTGTCACCATCCTAGACTATCGAGGTGAACTGAAGGTAGCCTGTCGTCCGCGGGTACACCTCCGGTTGTTAGCCTATATCCCCATGAAGGTACCAGTTGTAGATCTGTAGCCCTCTAATCCTGCAGGCCCGTGAAGATCCGGGGTAGAACAGGTCTTCAACCCATGCTTGCCGTAAAAGGTGACTATGCTTGTCGTAAAAGGCGACTAACGGGATCGTTTGGTCAGGCTCGCTGACTTGGTTGGTGCATGTCATCGAACCCAATTGCGTGGATCGATGCTGATGATATTAATCACTGGATTGTCTGGTCCCGACTCGATTATTTACAGACCACCGTCATATAGCTGGAATATTGCTGAGTGCAGCGTTAAACAACAAACCAACAACCCAACCAACCAACCAACTGAACGATGCGTGCTGAACGCCAACAGCTCCAACAGGCTTCTGGAACACTGCAATCTTTATTGACTCCCGTCTTTCTGTGTAAAGCTGGTTGAACGATAGGGCCGTTAGACAACCAGTGGTCTATCCCAGATTGCCAAGTGATCATCAATGTATTGCTTACGTCTAATCTAATCTGGAACAGCATACATCACCTTTCATGCTGTAGCCGAACCCATCAGGCAAATGATGACCTCTTTACCTACTGCTAATAAGCGTATACAGCAATCCTAACTGCGGCCTGCAGTTTTTGTTGGTGTATTTCACACATACTTGCTCACTAGGATTGGCTGATATAATAATAGGAAATGTAATAACGTCGTTTTACGGTACATTTACTGACCTGCCATCAATCGAGAATAACCATGTCTCCATCAGCCATATGTGCGTGAGAGTGGCCATAACAATGATTTGTTTCCAGCTTGATACACGACGCCCTCCTACTCTACACCCACCTCAGAAGCAACCAGAGAGCGGGGGAAGAGGTACTGCAGGCAAGCGTCCAGTAAGGGGTCGATGATAATGAAAAAGGACAAAAATAACACGATTGGGCCAACAGGGACTTGAATTCGTCTGGCTTGGCTTCCAAGCACTTAGCTCTGACCAGGCGACATAGGTAGTGTTCATGACCGTAATCCGGCAAATTGTGCTTATCAGAAGTTCATTACTCTAGTGCTTCCGACAGGATTTATGTGAACCTGTGGCAATTTGTATCGTCATTCCTTTGTTAGCAGGACGAGAGGTTTCCCAGCTGATCCGATAGCCTGGCTAATCAGGTGAGACGTTTGGCTCGGCCACATGTATTAGTCGCACAATATACCTCAATATAAGATTTAAACGCTTACCGAGCCTGTACTATATGGGCTGTCAAAACGAATCAAAGGAGGTGATATTCGTTACTCACTTACGGAACGAATTTGAGGAAACTATTGATGTGACAGATCTCAGTTGCCATGCTGCGTGAGATGAACCGAACGTGTGATGATCTTGCTGTTCTTTGGATACATAGTGTAGATATCCCACAGGTCTTGAGGGGAATAGGTGTTTTCTTCCTAAAGACTGTCCAGGTGGTGCTGCCATCCCAGGCTGTCAAGGTGCTGCCATCCTTGACTGTCAAGGTGAACCGAAGGTGTCGCCATCCTAGACCATCGAGGTGACCTGAAGGTGTCGCCATCCTAGACTATCGAGGTGAACTGAAGGTGTCGCCATCCTAGACTATCGAGGTGAACTGAAGGTGTCGCCATCCTAGGCTGTCGAGGTGAACTGAAGGTGTCTCTGAAGCATCAGGGTTTATAAGACAATGGTAACAGCTGACGTTAAAATGTTATTGCAATATAAACTTTTATTACACTAATAGATACTATTCATCAAATATTCAGACAATAAGTAGAGTGCAAGTTTGTGTTTATCCCATATT
Organism: Haliotis rufescens; assembly: GCF_023055435.1. Taxonomy (NCBI): domain Eukaryota; kingdom Metazoa; phylum Mollusca; class Gastropoda; order Lepetellida; family Haliotidae; genus Haliotis; species Haliotis rufescens. The sequence continues at coordinate 8,799,957 of NW_025964361.1, forward strand.
CAGAAACAGCAATATCTTTTTTCCATTTGTAGAAAAAAAAGAAGTCATTTCTTGACATCCGAATGAGTGATTCTGTTGGGCTTTAAACATTATTCCAGTTATATCCCAACGTGTCAACTCAATGTGGGAGGAAAGCGCGACGTGAGAAAGACGTTTACCACTTTATGAAACTCACAAGCACGGATATGATGCTGACAAACCTAGCAACATAATCAGGTAGAACCGAAGTTTGAAGCCACCATCATAGGTTTCTGCATGTCCAAGGGACACAAATCTGTACAGCGAATTGTGGCACCTTAGACAACTGGGCCTCCTGTGACCCTGACATCCCTGATGAAACTGCAAGGGTTAGGAAATATATTGTTTTTCCCTGTGGTTATCACTTCAAGCAAAAGTTTTCAAATCTATCTCTATGGCGCGGAGACCACCTCTGTGGTGCAGTGGATAGGGCATCTGCCTGAAGAGTGGAAGGTCGGTGGTTTGATCCCTGGCCGTGTCATTATCTCAAAAAGGAGTTAAAAGATGGTACTTCTTGTTACCCGCCTGTTGGCATTAAGAGGATAAAACTAGGACTGGTCGGCTTGGAGTATGTATGCTGTGTCTACGTGTGGAGTCCATGTTAAATTGTGGCATGGTATCGCACTATAAAGCCAGCATTAGTCCAGACTAGAACAAGCTGCCACATAAGCACACAAACATGGGTAAATGCAATAATCTTGAACACAATGAACACAGTTTTGTTTATGAAGCTCGGATGACACCTCTGTTAACAAAGAGATGCAGACTTCAGTCTGCTACCCTTTCTTAGATGATAATCTACACATTAGAAATTGAACTGTGAAGTTAGGAGTTATCCTCCTCTTGAACACTGAATGATAATTGATATGTCAATAGTTAATTATTATAGTAACAATAACTTCAATAAAACCAGAACATATTCTGTTAAAGTGTCCTATTTTAGTAGGGGATGTCAACATGTTTCTATCCATGTGGGGAAGAAAACTTGAATTTTCTTTGCAAAGAATGGACAGGTCCACAGGGCTATATAAATGCAACCAATGACAATAGATCCAGTGAGTTCACTTATTTCACTGCAGGTCAGCCTTATTTGGACTTTTGTTTCCTTGTTTAACTCGACACTTGGCAATAATCCAGCTACATGATGGCAACCTGTAAATAATCAAGTCAGGACCAGCCAATCCAGTGATTGATATTGTGAGCAAAGATCCACACCGTGGGGTAAGATGACATGCTGTCAACCAAACCACCAACCTGACCACCGTCCATTACACCCAGCACAGGTTGCGGGGTACCTGTCCTAACCCTGAACCCAACAGGGATGGAGTGAGTGAGTTTACGCCGCTTTTAGCAATATCATGGCGGGGGACACCAGAAATGGTTCTTCACACATTGTACCCATGTTGAACCCAGGTCTTCGGCATGACAAGCGAACGCTTTAACCACTGGGCTACCTGACCGCCCTTCAACAGAATCCACAAGCAGAAGCCTGAACAGCCGAGGATTGTTTGGCCACACTTGCCGACACCAACAAGGAAAGGATTCGCGTTGACGGACAAGATTACTAGCAAAGTACAAGATAACAAAGTAAACACAATTTGTGGATAAAAACTTCATTATACTATTAAGGTGAGTTTTTGGTACATTTAACCGTTGTCAAGCAAGTCTTCCTTAAAAACGGTTTATAGTACAAAATCAAAGTTGCCCATCAAACAATTCATCCTGCAGTGAGTGGCAAAGAAGGGACAAAACTCTGCTTGCACCATTGTTCAACCCTGAAAGAAATCATCCATGGATATGTCGTAAAATTGCAAACACATAAACCAGACTTCTGTGATGTATTTAGAAATAATTTATTCAACTTTAGACATATATTTTCCATCTGCACAATGTGATTGTGACAAATCATGTATGAACTTCAGTGATAATGTTCCTATACAGAGTATACTCGCACACTAACCACCTGTGGTTGTAGGATGCAGCTATTTTCATTCTTGAACTACCTCACAATAAGGCAATTCATTTTTATTAATTGGTTTATGGATCAACTGACCCTATATATCAAGAAAGTAGGAAATTATTATGATGTTGGTTTTCAGAATTGGCGGTGATTAAAAAAACAACCTATTTTAGCAATAAAATACATCACAAATTGTTTTCATGACTTGTGATGGCCAAGGACAACTGGAAGTACTAATACTTTTTCAACTTCACACTGTCATCTACCACATTAGGCCACCTGTGCCCAACATACCCCGTAACAAAATATGATAATAATGCAAAGTTAATGTTGGGGAAAGCAAGAGTGGTATCTGACAAACATCGAAAAAATGTTTAACTGAACAGAACATTTTGCATGAGAAAGAATGTTCAAGCCTCATCAGCTGGGTTTTGTAGCAAGCAGTCATCATATTCTGATTAGGTTCAAGAAACATTTCTATAACAATGAAGACTTGTCTCTACATTAATCACTCTGGATTGGAGTGAGTGATTGGGTTTAATGCCCCCTTTAACAGTATTCCAGTTATATTGCGGCGTTTCAGCTTAATACGGGAAAAGAGCCCGAAGTGATGCAGGTCTCAGACGTTTACCACCTCGGTGAAACCCACGAGCAAGGGTATGGTGCTGACAAACCTAGAAACACAATCGGGACAAACCAGGAATCGAAACCATAATCATAGGTTTCTGGCTTGCCCAAGGGATGCAATTCTGCACAGCAAATCGCGGCACCTTAGACGACTGGGCCACCAGATTATTTTGTGACATACATTTTTTGTTCTCTGCATATGAGTCAAACATCATCAGCATTAAGGACGTCTAAGTTTGAAATAAAATATTTCACCTGTAAAGAAATTGGGCTTCTCACATGTCATTGAAATCTGAAGCTTCAGATATAGATTCTAGATCTGGTCATAAACAGTAAAGAAATATAATACAGACGGATCCACGATCAAATAATAAACCCACAATGCCACAAACTATGTACATTTCAAAACATGATCGCAGCTAACGATGAAATTATTTTTGCATTTTGAGTAATGAGAACAGGGTGAAAATGCAAGTGTTGGCGTTGGGGAATTGAACCCAGGTCTTTGGCATGACAAGCAAACCACTACCATTATGGGGAACAGAGTCTAAGTGAATCTTGCAATGGAAAATGAGCGAGTTTTAATAGCATTTCAGTCATTTCGTAAAAGCCAAAGAGATGCAGGTGGTATATGTTTATCACATAATGATGGCAAACCAAATCTGACTTTCTGCAATGGTTAGCAGGATTAAGGGCTGTAACTCTGCATAGCCATTTCTTGTACTTTAGAGGGTGACCCAGTCTGAAGGAGAGAATGTTGTGAACTGATTACCTGATGAAAATAATTTGTACAGTACAAATCCAATTATACATAGTGATTTAAAGTAATGCCACAAAAAAAATAATTTATATACAATGAGAGCCCGATTTGAAAAAGCCATGCAGTGAGAGCTGGCATGATTAAAAACTATATATTAAGTTGAAGCTGATCTGTTTGAGAGAGCTGATGTGATACAAAACTAAATACTATGTGAGAACTGATCTACTAAACTATACACAATGTGAGGGTTCTCGCCGACCAGCAGGAGACCCAAGCTTCAGGAGTCTTGTTAACATCCTCAAACTGCACCATTGGAAATACAGTAGACAATACTGTCAGTCACTCACCATCCGTCCATCACAGTCACACACACTATACCATAAACACATCTTCCCGAGGCAAGGAAGTTAACAGATTATGAAAGTCCACTTCTAGGCTGCTCTATGCCTTTTTATTACAACATCAATCAGATTGTCTTGACTGTGCACCGCCAAATGCAAGTGATATGAGAGGTGGAATCTGATTGGTCAGTAAGAGGGACAAAACTCGTAATTGAGCTCAGAAATTCCAGCAAGACTTTTACAATCGGTAAACTACCTTGCATTTGGAAGATGTTACACATAATTAGTGATATAAAACATATCGTTTTTTATGTCCTTATTTGGCCATACATCATGGCATGATTGAACCCTTAAAGCACTTGGAACAAGAATCTACAGACACTTCCACAAGCAGGTCAAGTACAACTCGCTGTGTGCATCATGGTTAGTGTCACACACCTATACAATAGACAGAACATAAACTGTCAGTGTTCGGTGAAGCAGTTCACACACTGCTTTGCTCCTGTCTGTCTGGGTACAGGACCACCAGCCTCAGGTCAGTACACAATAACTCGCACCCCATCATATTGAGGATGTGTATTAACAATAACATACTGTTAAATACTAATGAACAAAACTGTATCAGCAGTTGTCTCCCTTCTGACACTGCCCCAAGAGACAATGTCCTGTGATGGCCCAGAGTCCCATGGCTGGTTTGTTGTTGCACTTCGCAACATTCTGTAAATAATCGAGTTGAGTCTGGAGCAATTGGGATTGAAGGCATGCACCAACCATGTCAGCGGGCCTGATCACCCAATCCCCTAAGTCTTACGACAAATATGGGTTGCTGAAGACCTATTCTACCCCAGATCTTCACGGGTCAGTCCCATGGTGGCAGATCAGACACAGTTGGATCATTTTACCAAATCAGTAACTTCATTTATGAAGACACAAATGTCTGCAAGACACATATTCAATTCAATTGTCTTCATAAGTTAACACACATGGTCTTCGTTGGAACAATTTCCTTTGAATCGTCAGAATATAACCTACTTCGTCTGCAGAGGAACAATTTCTGTTGTGTCTTCAGAAGATAACTTTCTTTCTTCTTCAGAGGAACAACTCAATTTGCTGTCCAAAGAAGACATCCAACTTTGTATTTGGTGAAGATAATCCACCTTGTCTCTTGAGAATATAACTTGTTCTGTGTCCTTAAAATGGATAGTGTCTTCAGAAGAAATCCAGATCAAACCCCTCATCTTGGTTGCCAGAAGGTATGTGTGGTGTTTCATCATCGTCCGACTCGGACACCTGCAGGTCGCGGTTGATGTCCGTGGGTATGCCCTGTTGCACCTGCACCTGGGCCTGGGCCAGGGAACTGCTCATGAAGAACTCAGTCGGGTCAAAGCTGTTCTCGTCATCATAACCCATATCCATTGGCTGGCCCTCCATTGTGCTGGTCCCAGGCTGAAAGAGAAGAGACAACATTGGAAAGACTACATCCAAGCTATTCAGAATGAGAGCCTACTCTGTCTCCTCAATCTGAGAGAAAGAAAACCGCATCAAGTTGAATTACAAGAATGGACATGGACAGACAGATTGGATAGAAGACACTAGACATGTTAAATATCACAGTCAGAGCTCGATATAAGCTGCGCATTACACATTAAATAAAGTGAAATACACAGACAAATAAAATCCTAGCGTATCAAATATGCTATTAAAATAAAATTAATGTGTATATTACAACCATTAGATATACATTTGGACAAGCCTGTGCAACAACCATACTGACAGATGACAATTAAAAAGCACATAGTGCCTAGTCAATGTACATGTTTTATCTTAAACAGGCACTGATTGGTGATGGAAAATAGCGCCTTTCTAACAATGCTAGGTTTTGAAAACAATGAGTGAGTGAGTTATGGTTTTTACGCCACTTTTAGCAATATTCCAGCAATATCACGACCACCAGAAATGGGCTTCACACATTGTACTCATGTCAGGAATCGAACCTGGGTCTTCGGCGTGACAACGCTATAACCACTCGGCTACCCGACTGCCCCGTTTTGAAAACAAAAACGCCTTCCCGAAGAGGGAGACGCAAGCAGACACAAAGAGTATACTACTATTCACATAGTTTAAAATGATTTACAGGGATTGTAACATAACAGGTTTTCAAGTTAAGATACCCAAATGTAAAGAAACAGGTGGGTAAAAAATATTTGAATACCCTCTAAAAATTATGGATACCCAATCAAAATCAAACCCCTGGATAAAATACCCAAAAGCTTATCTCCAGCTCCTACAGTACAGATACCAGAGAAGCAACTAGTGGAACTACTGGTCGTGTGCCCCTACAGACCTGATAGTAGCCCGGCTGCATGGCATCATAGTCCTGGGCCTCCTCACTCTGGGCGAAATACTGCGACACCTCCATGGAGTTCTCCCCCGGCTCATCATCACCATCACTCTCACTCAATTTGCCTGAAACACAACAGGGGCATTAGTCCTACACTCACCATCATAACCTTCCTGAATACATGAGGAAGTCCAGGATATGTAGCACATATACATATAATCATATAATGATTGCCATGCACCACAGTGAGTGGTCCTGGTGGAAATAAAGACTGATGACTGATTGACAATCTTAGTAAAATCTAAATATATTTTTACATCTGTATACTTATCCTGCATTACTACATCTAAGGGCCCATCCGTCGCAGACCTGCTTTCCCACAAAAGCTTCTGCATGAGTGACATGCAGTAAAGTGACCAACCAGCTGCAATGGGTCCTTAGAAAATTAGATTGAAAGTGAAAACAACTTTGTTTCTTCATCTAAGACCATCGCTAGGCGTTGTCTCTTTGTCAAAGGTAAGCAGTAGATGCATTAAGGAGTAATGCAGGATAAGTAAAACTTTAGATCTTCTACGTCATGATTCTGACATGCCTTCATGTCTCAGAGACATATTCATCATGGGTTCAGGGGACCTATTCTGCCCTTGACATGTATCATACTCTCAGACTAAGGCAGTCCTGAAGCCTCCTGAAGCAGACTAAGGTGTTGTTGTCTGGTCTCCGACAACAATGTTCCCGACTGTTTTGTAGTCTCCTGAAGCAGACTAAGGTGTTGTTGTCTGGTCTCCGACAACAATGTTCCCGACTGTTCTGTAGTCTCCTGATGCAGACTAAGGTGTTGTTGTCTGGTCTCCGACAACAATGTTCCCGACTGTTTTGTAGTCTCCTGAAGCAGACTAAGGTGTTGTTGTCTGGTCTCCGACAACAATGTTCCCGACTGTTCTGTAGTCTCCTGAAGCAGACTAAGGTGTTGTTGTCTGGTCTCCGACAACAATGTTCCCGACTGTTTTGTAGTCTCCTGATGCAGATTAAGGAATATCTGAAGCAGACTAAAGTGTTGTTGTCTGGTCTTAGACAACAATGTTCCCGGCAGTCTTGTAGTCTCCTGATGCAGATTAAGGAATATCTGAAGCAGACTAAGGTGTTGTTGTCTGGTCTTAGACAACAATGTTCCCGGCAGTCTTGTAGTCTCCTGATGCAGATTAAGGAATATCTGAAGCAGACTAAGGTGTTGTTGTCTGGTCTCCGACAACAATGTTCCCGGCAGTCTTGTAGTCTCCTGATGCAGATTAAGGAATATCTGAAGCAGACTAAGGTGTTGTTGTCTGGTCTCCGACAACAATGTTCCCGGTAGTCTTGTAGTCTCCTGATGCAGATTAAGGAATATCTGAAGCAGACTAAGGTGTTGTTGTCTGGTCTCCGACAACAATGTTCCCGGCAGTCTTGTAGTCTCCTGAAGCAGACTCAGACATTTCTGACAGTCCTTTTGTCTCTTAAAAAAGACTAACATGTGATGAAGTCCTCTACGTTTTTTCAAGGCCTTTCTTGATGTTACTCACCCAGAATGTCCTCGTCCTCATCAAAGTCGGTAGCTTGCAGCTCCCGGGCCAGGTACTCATCATTCTCTGCTGTAGAACTGTCCAGCTGACTCTGTTACACAAAGGATGGGTTTACTGGAAGGAAGCTGCAACCTTTGGTGTATCACAGCAAGCCTTAGACTCACAAGCCATACAGAGCTCAAGACAAACATGTGATAAGTTCTCAGTGAAAGGCTAAAAGACTTCAGAATTAGGAACAAAAGTACAAAGTAAAGCAAAGCACTGTGTCCAGACATACACACAGTGTGTGTTACGCAAAGCACCCTTGATTTTCCAGCATATTTATATCTCCATTCTATTTCATGAATACCCTAGATCCATTCACCACCAAAACTCCTTTTGGAAGTCAGGTAAAAGTCTCTCACTTACGAACTTTAAATAAACAACAAATCAACATGCCTTCTGAGTTCAGGAACAATCTAATTCAACATTTTGCCCAGGGAATTCACCATTTGTCTATAGAAAGAACAGAGTAATCTGCCTGCCTATTTTTAACAGGAAAAAATGGACAAAATTGTGGTGGCAAATGGGTCCATGATGTTAATTACAACTGAAACACAATACACAGGAAAACAGAGGATGTGTGCAAAGCTAACCATACCTTAGCATAAAGAAAATAGTTTAAAAAAAACAACATAATAGTGAAAAATAAGAAGCACATTTTGACAACTTACCCTGAACATATTTTGACTATTTATGGTTGATCACACCACAGACATAATACATTTCTTTTCACTATCCACACGGAATATTAGCGTTAGACAGATGTGCCATCTTTCGGCAATGAGAAACCAAAAAAAAAAAGCTAAGCTCAATCTCTGCAATGAAAGAATTGGAATGACCTATTTCCCTAATTAATAATATTTCCTCAATATCACAAACTGAGTCTAGAACTGGCCAACCAATGGTCCACAACATGGCCACTCATAGCAGCCATATTGGTTCTCTGATTCCCATTCAGTTGTCACTTGACACAAGCACAGGTACATGGAGCAACTACACTAACAGGTGACTGAGACCAAACCCACAGGAAAAACTCTACATTATTGTCTCTCCCTGTACAACAGTCTTGATGCTACTTGATGCTAACCCCAAAAAGAGACAATTAGGAATATCTGTAATGGGCATCTCAAATTAGTAATTTTGAAAAATAATAGTAATCATTATTAGCATGCCGGACTGTGTGGCCCTCATGAACACCTGGTGCCATCACTGATCCATTTATATAAGTTTCACTGCTATTTTGCCTTTTACACCCAATGGAATCTTTTATCTGTGGATAATTGAGACTGGTTATTCTCTGGCATTGATGTTTTATATATAATTTCTAAAAACATATTATCTTTTGCATTATATGTATTACTCCAACTCAAACAAGTGATTTTCAATTGATCATTACATGGTTATATTTCTGACAATGACCCTGGCGAGATCAATATCTACTTTAAGTTACAAGCAATGGTTTTTTGACAAATTTATAAATCTATATCACTTGACCGTATCAACAGATTTTGGTTCAAATTATCGTACAATTCAGCCAAAATCCTAATGGATGGTATCTCTGTTTCACTGTACACAATCCCTGTTCTCTGGCCACCAGATGTGTTGCTTGCTCCTTCCTTCAGTAGCATCTAGAACTTACCAAATGACTAGTGCTGGGGTGACCATATCTCATATCAACAGCATTATCATCGTCACCCTCAATGTCAACATAGTCCAAGTCAGAGTCGTCATGCGCGGCCCCCTACAACATAACAACAACACCAACTGCCCAGCGTGACACTCCCGCAACACACAAACTGACACATCACGGACCACCGGGACAGCTGGGGTAGTGAATGAGCTGGTGGATGTCTTCATCCTTACATGACTGTCATCAGGTCGTTCTCTATACGTCTCCACTAACTTAAAGACAAATCAGAATTCACATGCATGTCTTGTTTATTATTAAATAAAGTACGATTTCGTGAGTGAGTGAGTATGGTTTTTCGACGCTTTTAGCAATATTCCAGAAATATCACAGCTGGGGACACCAAAAATGGGCTTCACACATTGTACCCATGAGAATCGAACACGGGTCTACGGCGTGAAGAGTGAACGCTTTAACCACAAGGCTACCCGACCGCCCCGTATGATTTAGTTTCCAAGCTTGAAACCTCAATCAAGGTAGCCCTGATCCCTTCTCAATACAGGACAATCTTGTTCACCTTTTGAAACTCTTTCCATGCAAGGCCATCAAATGAAAACCCAGAAAAGTCAAATTCAGTGTTTACAATATTAGAATGAGAAGAGGTTTTGCAAGCATGTATGCGCACCAAATTGTTTCCCGATGTACACCACATGATTGGCAAATGTATAACTTACTGAATGTCATGTCACACTGCAAGAGTATATCTTTTTCATCTGATATTGGCCAAATTTGATCCCTGATAAATGATGTATGATGTCCAGCATGGTTCAAAATTCAGCTCATTCAGCTCATTATACAGCTCAAATTTGATTCCTGATTCCCGATGGCAATGTCCCTAGGCCCATTCCATTATGCGATCATGATGCTATGACAATCACAACTCCGATATGTTAACACTGCCTTACCACAGTTTGTGTGTTTGTTTGTTTGTTCTTTAAAGCCGCACTCAGCAATATTCCAGCTATATGACGGCAGTCTGTAAATAATCGAGTCTGGACCAGACAATCCAGTGATTGACATCATGAGCATCGATTCACGCAATAGGGAAACGATGACAAGCATGAACCAAGTCAGCAATGCTGACCACCCGATCCCGTTAGTCGCCTCTTATGACAAACATAGTCACCTTTTAGCCTTACCAGAGTCTCAGCTCTAAGATCGCTTTGTTGAACAGGGCCCTGTAGTGTTTAGGTCCAAATGAAAAACCAAATCTATTCTCAAGATAAAAAAGGATATTTGCGCATTGAACTTGTTACATACGATGGTCCGCCCGTGATGTTTGATCAAATAAAAGACAGCTGATAGCCAAATTAAAACACGGACTAACATCAACTTTCTCACAGTCTCTAAGCCAGTACGACAAAGACATCTTCCCGAGGCAAGGGAGTTAACTAAATAAAAAGTCCAGTTTCCACCCTTGCCAACTAGGCTGGTATTATGGAGTTACATTTTGGCTGGAGTAACGAGCCGATCAAAATCGTGCACCGAAATCGAAATCCGGTTAGTAAACTGTCGTGCATGATTTGCAAGCATGTGCACCGCCCAACTATTTGTCAACATATATTTTCCAAGTCTTTTCATGTTTTTAATCAAGGTGCTCACATGACTTGACGCATTCACGATGTAAGACCTGTTTTATCACAGTATAGATCTTGATTATCGATCAAATCGTCTTGACTGGGCGCCGCCATTTTCTTTGAAACAAATGCAAGTGATACGAGGAATCTGATTGATCTATAGGAGAGGCACAGAAGGGACATAACTCATAATAACCACTGGTCGCGCTACGATCCAGCCCAGGAATTCCAGCCTTGTTCGGCAAGGGTGGAAACTGGACTTTTAAAGTCAGTTAACTCCCTTGCCTCGGGAAGATGGACAAAGAAAAAACCAACTTGGACACAATAAGCATTCAGTGGATGTTAGTAATTAAGAAGAGACATGAACACAGTGCTCATGTTGAATGAAGTGATGGTTGGCAGGTGAGTGTGTTGTTTGGAGTGTCAGCCATGGGACAGAACAATTGGCCATGCAATAGCGACACAAAGCCATGCTGAGAAGCAGATGATGTCCCCTCACCATGTCATACAAACAATACTCGTGTACAAGAGCATGGACATATGTAAATAACAAAGGAGAAACAAAGTGATGCGGTTCCAATTACACAACTGACTTAACCTCAGTGCTAACTGCAATGTTTTTTCAGTGGACCTGTGTTTGTTTTTTGTTTGTTTGTTTGTTTGTTGTTTAACGCCGCACTCAGCAATATTCCAGCTATATGACGGCGGTCTGTAAAATAATCGAGTCTGGACCAGACAATCCAGTGATTGACATCATGAGCATCGATCCACGCAATTGGGATCAATGACATGTATCAACCAAGTCGGCGAGCCTGACCACTCGATCCCTTTAGTCGCCTTTTACGACAAGTATGGGTTGCTGAAGACCTATTCTACCCAGGATCTTCACGGGTCCAGTGGACCTGTGACAAAACAAAGAGCATATATGAACATATACTACTCAAATGAAGTTAAGGAATACCAGATTATCTATAGTCATATGAACAAATTGGTTGTTCCTAAACTTCTTTTGAGTAGTATATAACCCAACACTTCTAACTTTACAGTAGTGCACCGTCACAAAGCCCTGCAAATCAATCAATTTGAAATTAAGTGTAATCGGGACCACATTATTTTTATGTCTCAAACAAATATAAATTATAAAATACCGTATTCGACATAATAAGCACCCAGGGTGCTCTCAAAATTAGAAATAGGATGCTCTTATTGAAAGATCGTAAATTTCATGGTTTATGCTGACAGCCTGAAATGTTTATACGACAGGTATATTTTTCCAGAATTTAATTGCCCATAATTAAGGGTGCATATAACACACGAGTGCATATTATACACGAATAAATAAGTCTTGTGTACATTGATCAATCAGAAGGGGTGCTAATTGGGATTGTTCACTAGCCAATATATTAGCAAATATCGCCATGGGTGCTTATTAGCGCGGGGTGCTTATTACGTTGAATACGGTAAGTATAAAAACAAATCCATTTTAGAAGGTTTAACTCTCCATATTGTCAACTATACCACTATGTTGTTGATAGGGGTATGATCTATCTCAGTAGTGCTAGCAAACTGAACAGGTTGCTGTGGATAATGAACTGATTATATATTTCATGAAATGAATTCAGCTTAAAAAAAACCAATGAATATGTCAACATTTGACACAGCAAGCATCAGTATTGCTACTTGTAATTCCTCAAAGTATTGAGCAAGCGTTTTTAAACTGAAATGTCTGTTTCCCAGGAACTGATCATGATAAACCACTGACAACTCATCCCACTCTAATCCTCCAGTGACCTATGATCCCTCGCCTATGATCCCTTACAAAACCTATGCAAGGTGTCAGGACCAGGAATGTATCATCGCCATAAGGTCACAAAGACCTAGATAAGGTGACATTGGACCAGCAATCTGCCCTCCAGCAACCTATGATCACATCATCAGGTCACAACGACCTACACAATGTCACCAGTTCTTAAGCCAAACACTATACCCTCCAGCAACCTACGATAGCATCATTAGGTCACATGAGGTGACAAATGACCCATCCTCTCGCCTCCAGCAACCTTCCATTAGGTCACACAAGGTTTCAATTACCTACACAAGGTCATGAAAGACAAACCCTCTACCCTCCAGCAACTTGCCCATACAGCTATTGTGTCACAATGACCTGAACAAGGTGACCAAGGACAAGCCCTCTACCCTCCAGCAACCTGCCCACACAGCTATTGTGTCACAATGACCTGAACAAGGTGACCAAAGACAAGCCCTCTACCCTCCAGCAACCTGCCCACACAGCTATTGTGTCACAATGACCTGAACAAGGTGACCAAGGTCAAGCCCTCTACCCTCCAGCAACCTGCCCACACAGCTATTGTGTCACAATGACCTGAACAAGGTGACCAAGGTCAAGCCCTCTACCCTCCAGCAACCTGCCCACACAGCTATTGTGTCACAATGACCTGAACAAGGTGACCAAGGACAAGCCCTCTACCCTCCAGCAACCTGCCCACACAGCTATTGAGTCACAGTGACCTGTACAAGGTGACAGGGGACCCACCTTCTTCCTCTTGCCAGGGGTCCCATCCAGTGACCTGCCTACTTTAGTGATGGGTAAGCCCTCGTCATCTACCCCCAGGAACATGTCATCAAAGCTCTCGTCCCCACCTGCAAAAACAACAAAATCTTCACTCAGAATATTCACATATTCTACACAGCTAAATAACAGAAGAAGTATGATTCATTTACAAAACCAAAAGTCATAACCAACATAATCAAAGAAACTGGGTAATCATCGGTGAATATTGAGTGAGTGAGTGAGTTATGGTTTATAGTCACATCGGCAATATTTCAGCCATATCGTGACTAAATCAAGTTATATATTAATGAAACACAAAACTGAACTATAAAACCGGTCTACAAAGGACAGTAAAATAACTAGATTATCACAGACGTATATTTAAAAGTAGCATGTCATTATAAACATTTGAACTATTCATAACAATACAAAATATAAATGGGCTATAGATCACCAACAACCAAAGGTAGGTCACCATACTAGGGACCATGGGGACTTACGGTACTTCTGCTACCTACATGGTACTCCGGCAGGATTTATACCATCCCTCTGGCTACTGGTGATTGTTTGAAAATTAAGCCAACAATTAAAATTACAAGTATACTACGATTAAAAGTATGGTAGTAATAAACGTACTTTGAATGATGTGGTCTTACATACTCTCATAGGGGGTGAATATTGAACAAAGTCTCTACTATTAAAGGGATGAAGTTTTATGCCAAAGCAGACCACAACTGTAACCAAATATACATGTCATGACAGATTAACTACGGTAATATGAGTGAATGAGTGAGTTGGGTCTAACGCCGCTTTTAACAGTATTCCAGTTATATCGCGGCGTGTCAGCTTTATGTGGGAGGAAAGCATGAAGTGATGCATGTCTCAGACGTTTACCACTTCGGTGAAACCCCAGAGCACGGATATGGTGCTGACAAACCTAGAAACATAATCGGGGTGAACCGGGATTCAAACCCACAATCGTAGTATTCTGGTGTGCCCAAGGGACGCAACTCTGCACAGCGAATTGCAGCGCCTTAGATGACTGGGTCACCTGTGCCCCCTACAGTAATATGAAAGAATTGGGAGGTCCTTAACTTTTATTCAGACATATATGAAGCCAACAATCCACTGGAAGATAGTTTCAAACAGTAATCAATGTCTTTTTCAGAGTACGTGTACAACAGCTTCCTATGTGGTCACACATCCCAGACACTTTCTGACATTGTGGACACACAGTCCCCAACAGGGTTGCCTCTAACTCTCTGTTTTGGACAAAAATCATGTCGTACAATTTCTACCCAAGACGCCCTAAAGATACCACTACAATAAATGAATGTTGTTTTACCCTCCAATCCACAATAAATTCCAGCTGTATTATGGCAGGTTTTACCTAATGATGCCTGTGCCCTGATATGATGAGCAACAATTCATGGTGTTGGTTTGTCTGTTAGTTGTTTAACGCCGCACTCAGCAATATTCCAGCTATATGACAGCGTTCATTAGCAATTGGGACCAATGACATGCATCAACCAAGTCAGCGAGCCTGAGCACCCGATCCCGTTAGTCGCCTCTTACGACAAATATGGGTTGCTGAAGACCTATTCTACCCCAGATCTTCACGGGTCAGAGTCCCATGGTGGCAGATCCGACACAGTTGGAGCATTTTACCAAATCAGTTGGTCATGCTCTTGTGCGGGTGAGTGAGTGAGTGAGTGAGTGAGTGAGTGAGAAAGTGAGAGAGAGAGTGCGTGCGAGCGTGAGTGAGTGAGTGAGTGAGTGAGTGAGTGAGTGAGTGAGTGAGTGAGTGAGTGAGTGAGTGAGTGAGTGAGTGAGTGAGTGAGTGAGTGAGTGAGTGAGTGGGTGGGTGGGTAATCAAACCCAGGTCTTCGGTGTGATGAGTGAACGCTTTAACCACTAGGCTACCCAACCACCCCATATGTGCCCTGGAAGCCCCACCAGCTGCTACCACTACCACCATAGCACAGGAACACAGACTGTCATTCATATCTTTGCTGACCTATTCAATGACCTAATATAATGTTGGTGAATTATTAATCACTCAAAATCTGAAAGTATTTCAGTCCTTTAGGGCAATCCATCAATGACACATAGAATCGACACTTTTGTATTACTGCATGAAAATGTAATTTGAAATTTACCCAGCATACTGTTTTCATCTGTCTTGAGAGATGTGCCTGTGATCACACTGTCAGTCTCGGCTGCATCCAGGGCAGCTTCCTTTGATGCAGCAATATCACTTTCCAGCTGTTGTAGGTGTTCCTCCTTTTAACAGATATAGATAACAAATCAACCTTTGCCATAAGCAATAGATATGGTCATCCAAATTTCATTAAATCAATCCATCAGCAGCATAGTGAGATGTTACCTTCATGACCAAGATTCGCCTCTATTTCTTCTCATCCCAGCCTTATTCAATCTCCAATACTAATTACCTTATTTTCACCATCCCCATCCCTTCACGATCTACATCCCCCACAACCCCTGCATTCTTCCCATCCCATCCCATCCCATCCGCATCACTCTTCCACTCCCCATCTCTCTTCCCATCCCATCCCATCCTCATCACTCTTCCACTCCCCATCTCTCTTCCCATATCATCCCGTCCCAATCACTTCCCATCCCATCCCCATCACTTTTCCAATCCACAACCCCATCACTTTTTTCCCGATCCCATGCCCCATCAATCTTCCCATCCCATCCCATCCCCATCACTCTTCCACTCCACAACCCCATCACTCTTCCCATCCCGTGCCCCATCAAACTTCCCATCCTGTGCCCCATTAATCTTCCCGTCCCATCCCCATCACTCTTCCACTCCACAACCCTATCACTCTTCCCAACCCGTGCCCCATCAATCTTACCATCCCATGCCCCATCAATCTTCCCATCCCTTGCCCCATCAATCTTTCCATCCCGTGCCCCATCAATCTTCCCATCCCGTGCCCCATCAATCTTCCCATCCCCTGCCCCATCAATCTTCCCATCCCCTGCCCCATCAATCTTCCCATCCCCTGCCCCATCAATCTTCCCATCCCATGCCCCATTAATCTTCCCATCCCATCCCATCCCCATCACTCTTCCACTCAACAACCCCATCACTCTTCCCTTCCCGTGCCCCATCAATCTTCCCATCCCGTGCCCCATTAATCTTCCCATCCCATCCCCATCACTCTTCCACTCCACAACCCCATCACTCTTCCCATCCTGTCCACATCACTCTTCCGATCCCATCCCATCCCATCCCATCCCATCCCTATCACTCTTCCACTCCACAACCCCATCCCCCTTCCCATCCACAACCCAATCACTCTTCCCATCCCATCCCATCCCCATCAATCTTCCACTCCACAACCCCATTACTCTTTCCATCCCGTCCCCATCACTCTTCCCCATCACTCTTTCCATCCCGTCCCCATCCCATCCCAATCACTCTTCCCATCCACAACCCCATCACTCTTCCGATCCCATCCCCATCACTCTTCCGATCCCATCCCCATCACTTTTTCCATCCCATCCCCATCACTCTTCCACTCCACAACCCCATCACTCTTCCACTCCACAACCCCATCACTCTTCCACTCCACAACCCCATCACTCTTCCCATCCCATCCCCATCACTTTTTCCATCCCTTATCCATTACTTTTCCATCTCTTTTACTTTCAACATCACTGTCGCCATCATGATGCCTTTACTTTCCATTGTACCATCTCAGTCCAATCTCAGCCCCCACATCCTATCCTCCTCCTCACATCCCTACCCAAACCTTCAGGGTATGAGGACACAAGAACCCACCTCATCCAGAGCCTCTTTACAGATGGTTATCAGTTTCCGGGCTGTGGCAGTGAACGGGCTGTCGGCGCCGTTGTACGCCATGCTGTTGGTGTAGATCAACTCCACATCCTCCATGAAAGCTTCTCGGGCGTGGTACTTATGGGTCTGGGCATTCTGCCATAAAGTAACATTCACATTACATTCACATTACATTCACATTTAATTATCTTGAATTTTCACTTTCTCAAAATGAGCCATGTTTTAGTCAGGAGAGCTAAAAGTGAACCAAGTGAAAAAAGTCGGTGTCGGACGGAACATATGCTTTATTCAACATCTTTATGCTAGTATTTTTGTTCAAACATACCGTATTCGACGTAATAAGCGCCCCGCTCTCATAAGCGCCCATATTTGCTAATATATTGAATAGCTAGTCAACAATCCTAATTAGCACCCGTTCCGATTGATCAATGTACACAAGACGTATTTATTCGTGTATAATACGCACTCGTGTGTTATATGCACCCTTAATTATGGGCAATTAAATTATTGAAAACATATCTGTCGTGTATAATACGCACAGACTTTTATTTTGTATCATTTCAGGCTGTCAGCATAAACCACGAAATTTACGATCTTTCAACTCTGTTTTTTGTTCTCACAAAAATTATATTCTAATAAGGGCCCCCTATTTCTAATTTTGAGAGCGCCCTGGGCGCTTATTACGTCGAATACGGTATTTCAAAAGTGTTTGAAAAGAAAATGAACTTCAAACAAAAACAACATTTTATTTCCTTTTTTGACTCTGGCCTTTTTGCATAATGGCCAAGAAATCTGTAAAGCTGGTAGGTACATTGCTCAGGTCTAACAATCAACAATCTCATTAAAATTAGATCTTAGTTCTCGCTACCGCTAAACAAAGATCTGAGGACATCCCATTACGGGTCACGTCAGACCGACTTTGCGCGAACTTTAACTGACCAATGGAATGACCAATCAGAAGGCAGCTTTCTCGTGCTTTACGGCACTAAATTCAAATTGACGACTACGCCTTGCAACATATTTTGACAAATTCTCGATTACAAATTTGAAACCTAAATAAAAGAACATTCTGGAATGGCTAAAAGATGGTCTAGATTGTATGGATTCAGTTGTTTAACTATCGTTCGGAATAAAATGTTAAAGTTTTCGAGGTTGTATGATTAGAAATCACATTCCTGCTGTCACTTTCATGATCTGGTAAGCGATGCTCGGATTGGTCGGATGAAAGGTCGTTCTGACGTGACCCCTAATGGGATGTCTTCAGATCTTTGTTTAGCGGTAGCGAGAACTAAGGTCTGATTTTAATAAGATTGAACAATCAAAGATCTATTTTGTTGTGGCCTACAACAGACAAGCTCAGGAAATATAGAAACAGGACTACAAATTCAATCCCTTCCTTCACGTTATTGATCTAATACCTGCCCAAACAACAATCCAGCCTAAATCTTCTAACATCAAAGCCACATCAGTCAGAACAAAACTCATAAGGAATTCAATGCAAAAGGGATCCATTTTTGTAAACACACATCTCCTTTTCTCAAATTACAACTAATCAAGACTACTTGAGACTTGTATGACATTTCTTCCTTTGTCACATCAGAATGAACATGTTTGATCACTAAAATTCATTTGAAAAAAATACGACATCAATTTCCATTTTCAGCCAAGAGGATAATTGTCAGATTGAACTGTCAGCTTTGAAGTTCACTTTATGGTTGGGAAATCAGTCAGTGGTACTATTAGCTGTCTGGTCAAAGGATTTTGGTCTATTTCCTTTGATAATACCCTTCCTACTGCCAGTAAACACGCTATATTTATTTATAGGATTTGTTGCATCACCCTGTGAATGAATGAGCAGTTAACACATTAAACATCAATCTCATTAACAACCTAGCACATTAACAAGAACGGCTTTGAAGGAGGATCTGAAGAGAATTTGTCATTGTAGATCAGCTGGTTTATGAATAAAGTCTCACAGAGGTTTTTGTAGGATGTGGTGTCTTAAGACAGAAAGAGTTACCTCCCTTCAAAATAATCCAATTCAGTTCATCCTGCACTTGTTATCAATTCAACACATGATGAATGGGGGGGGGGGGGGCATGGGTGTCCCAGTAGTCTAAGTAGCCGCTGTGCAGAGTTGCGTCCCCTGGGTAGCAAGAAACCTATGATTGTGGGTTTGAATCCCGGTTCACCCCAATTATGTTCCTAGGTTTGTCAGCACCATACCCATGCTCGTGGGTTTCACCGAGGTGGTAAACATCTGAGACCTGCTTCACTTCGGGCTTTCCTTCCACATTAAGCTGACACGCTGTGATATAACAGGAATACTGTTAAAAGCGGCGTGAAACAGTACTCTCTCACTCATCATAAATGGAGGGGATTATAATCATATCATCTGTTAGAAACAGCAAGCATCAGTGGCAAGTATTCCCCGCAACCAGTCCAGGAATGCTTCCTGTTGTCATGCAACATTTTCAAATGATGACCAGAATCACTAATTACCGTCAATGACGACTGTCAATTATCCATATCCTTGGTTTGATTTATCTACACCAAACATGACTTCAAACACAAAGGCAGTGTTAGAAACTTAGGGGTCCTAAAGTACATCAGATTTTGTGCATTAAAATTTATTATAATTATTTAGTTTTAATAATAAGGTTGCAAAAAGGACCTGTTAACATTCATTCATAATTATCAAACACTGCAAATGGGATATCTAGTTCTGGCAACAAACAGTTGCAACACTTATGATAAATTTCACCTTCTTGTGCCCTAATAATAAGTGAGTGAGTGAGAATGGATTTATATGCACTTTGGTTTTTTCCAACCAACCCAAGTCTGCAGCACCTTCCCCCACCCCACCTTATTTTTCTAGAGTGTTTATCAACATCCCCGAATTACTCCCCTTTGATGATAACATCATAAAGCTGTACCGATTTAGACTCAAAAGCAGTTTTAGGGGCTTATCGACCACAAAACACTCTGTCCAATAACCGACACTAGCCTCTGATCATTGCTGTGATGTTTGTACCCAGGCTCTCTCCAAAGCTCTGTACACTGACATTGTCTTGCCAGCCAAAAACTTCTCAAATGAGTGTTAGACACTATATTTCCCACCTACACAGCCTGCACCTAGGCGTAACACTTCATGTCATGTTTATGGGTTTCAGACAATCTTTCCTTTGCTGAGACACATTGGAATTACCTTGTTGTAAAAACGCCAACTCCCTTCAAACAGTGCAGGCTTGGATATTTTTGGATTGAACGCTTTCTTATCTGATTTATTTAGTACTCTGACACCAAAAAACAAATCTTATGCAGCACCTTTAAACATTTTTATACTAAATATCACACAATTCTGCTTATCTAACTTTCAAATGTGGGTTGTTGATAGTACCTCCAGACAACTGAAACAGTGCAAATCATACCTTAACTTTTTTTTTTTAAACAGTGACTAATACCGTACATACCCGTATCTAAGACATCAATCAACACAATCAAATAGAAAATGTGTCTGAAAAAACTCATGAAAGAAGCAACACCATCTCACAAAACTCATGAAAGAAATGATATCTCATAAAACTGATGACAGAAGGGAAAACATGTCATAAAACTCATGAAAGAAACGACAGCTTCATTACACCGATCAGGGGTAGAAACTATCATTTTTAGTCCACCGGTCCTTATAATGATTACATATAGCAGAACCCTTAAAAATGGAAAATTTCTTCTAGTCCTTATGATACCTTAACTGTTAGGCAGACTAGTGCCAATTTCTAAGGCTGCTGATGACAGAAGCAAAAACATGTCATAAAACTCATGAAAGCAAAGACATCATCTCAAAAACTCATGAAAGAAATGACAGCATCTCATAAAACTGATGAAAGAAGCATACCATCTCATAAAACTGATGAAAGAAATGACAACATGTCTTAAAACTCATGAAAGAATTAAACACTTCTCATAAAACTCATGAAAGTAGCAAAAACATCAACAGAGGGGAAGAAACAGTTGAGTGTCATGATCAGTACGTTGGCCTGTTATTCCATCCCAATCAATGCCAATATCTTATCTCGTCCCCAGTGTACAGACAGAAGAAATCCACGTGCAACGAGGAGGCAGGACACCCTCTATCTTCGCTGTGAAGATTTGTCAACAACTCTACACCAATTATCACTAGCCATCTGCACCTACAGGAGCTCAGCTCCGATAAAACTGCACTGGAATGCCAAGACTTTAGGTTATAAAGTATAAGAAATTGATGTTGGCATTTCCTTAACTGGCAAGAGATAACAAAAACATCACTGCTTCTGCCAAAAACAGCTTGTTTACCAAATTACTGACATCATTAGATCAATCAATCACAGCTTTGGCTGCAGATCTTATTTCTTACTATCAGTAATAACAGTACAAAAGAACTACCGTATTTGATGTAATAAGCGCCGAGGGTGCTCTCAAAATTAGAAATAGGGGGCTCTTATTAGAATATTATTTTGGTGAAAAAATCAGAGTTGAAAGATAAATTTCGTGGTTTATGCTGACGGCCTGACAGTTTATATACGACAGATATATTTTTCCAGAATTTAATTTCGAGTGCGTATTATACACGAACAAGCATGAAATACTCACATCCCCCGCCAATATGACATGTCGGGTGTGTGCAATGCATTAGCTCCTGTGCACTATGTTCACTGGGCCTTTTTGTAAAGAAATATAGTACGTTTTTCAAGATCTGTTCCGGGAACGAGGACTACCGCTATTTGCAGTCTAAATCAAAGTCGTTGCCATGGAACCTCGAAAAACTATTTTTTTTAAAATCCCAATCTATCAAAAGGCACCAGTTCACCACTAGATCTATCTATGTGTTAAGTTTGGTGAAGAAATATGGTACGGTTTTCAAGATCTGCTCAGGAAACGAGGACTACCGCTATTTTCAGTCTAAATCAAAGTCGTTGCCATGGAAACTCGAAAAATAATTTTTTTTTAAAATCCCAAACTATCAAAAGGCACCAGTTCACCACTAGATCTATCTATGTGCTCAGTTTGGTGAAGAAATATGGTACAGTTTTCAAGATCTTCTCCGGAAACGAGGACTACTGCCATTTTCAGTCTAAATCAAAGTCGTTGCCATGGAGCCTCGAAAAACTATTTTTTTTTAAATCCCAAACTATCAAAAGGCACTAGTTCACCACTAGATCGATCTATGTGCTCAGTTTGGTGAAGAAATATGGTACGGTTTTCAAGATCTGCTCCGGAAACAAGGACTACTGCCATTTTCAGTCTAAATCAAAGTCGTTGCCATGGAGCCTCGAAAAACTTTTTTTTTTAAAATCCCAAACTATCAAAAGGCACCAGTTCGCCACTAGATCTATCTATGTGCCAAGTTTGGTGAAGAAATATGGTTCGGTTTTCAAGATCTGCTCCGGAAACGAAATGTGACGGACGGACAGCACCCATTCCTATATCCCCCTTCCACTCCGTGGCGGGGGATAATAAATAAGTCTTGTGTACATGACTCATTCGGAAGGGGTGCTAATTGGGATTGTTCACTTGCCAATATATTAGCAAATACCGCCGTGGGCGTTTATTAGAGCGGGGCACTTATTACGTTGAATACGGTACATGTATATCTTAACATGGTAAATGAATGCTGTACTCTGCATGGAAATCTGTACCATATGGGCAAGTCTAAAATTTAAGATTGGAAGCAAGAAAAAAAAATTGTGAAGCTTGCAGTCGGCCAATGCAGATTACACATATCATTTTATCTGCAGGTGTGTGTGTTTATTGTTTAATGCCACACTCAGCAATATTCCAGCTATATAAACGCGGTCTGTAAATAATCGAGTCTGGACCAGACAAGTGATTACTGTTGTACCATTAACAACGATCAACACGTCAGTGTACGATGACATGCTCAGTCCACTATCAACCAAATCACACAGTCTGACCAGCTTATTCATCAAGTCATCTCTTATGACCAGCATGGGTTGCTAGGGACCAATTCTAACCCCCAATACCCATGGGTTCTCAAATCTGTTGCCTCTCATGACTAGCAATGGGGTGATAGGGACACCTTCTACCCTGGGTGCCTACAGAGTTATCATAAAACTCTATGTACGATGACATGCTAAGTACACTATCAACCAAATCACACCCCGGGGGCCTAAAGAGTTATCTGTAGGTAAGGCACACATGTGAGTGGGTTATGTTTTACCCCAATCAGCAATATTCCAGCTGTCACATCTGCCTTTAGCTTGTTTGTTTGTTTTTTGTTGTTTAACGCTGCACTCAGCAGTATTCCAGCTACATGACGGCAGTCTGTAAGTAATGGAGTCTGGGCCAGTACTCAAGTGATTGATATCTTGAGCATCGATCTACGTAACTGGGATGCGATAACATTCATTAACCAAGTCAGCGAGTCTGACCACCGGATCCCGCTAGACGCCTCTTGCGACAAGCATAGTCGCCTTTTACACTACAACAAGGATGGGTTGCTGAGGACCTATTCTAACCCGGATCTTCACGGGTAATCAGCCTTTAGTGAGGTAGTTTGGTGTAATGCCACTTTGAAAGTATTTCACTGATATCACAGCATGCTTGATGCAGGAGCAAAATCTGAGGTGATGCAGATCATAGCCATTTTTATCATGGAAATGCAAGAGCACAAATATGTTCAGGGAAAATTTGGGATTCAAACCCAAGATCAAAGGTTTCTGGCATGGTTTTCTTGAATCCAAACCACCACACCTGCCTGTAACCCACTGAACCAGGGCCAGGCAAACCAGTGGTTGATAGCATGAACAACAACCCACACCATCGCTGCAAGATAACATTCAATCAGCCTTGTCTCATTGAAACCATTCCTCAAGAGTAGGTTCTTGAAACAAGCATGGGGTACTGGAGACTTATTCCAGACCAGAATCCATACGGCAAATAACTGTTCAACTGAACGAGGTGAACAGTTTCAGGCCACATGTTAAATTGCTGTTAACAACCATGCCATATAGTTATTGTTATTATACATGGAACACTACATTTATGAATTGGTCAAAGTAAACACGGGGGCACGGGTGGCACAGGTGACTCAGTCGTCAAAGGCGCCACGATTCGCTGTGCAGAGTTGCGTTCCTTGGACACGCCAGAAACCTATGATTGTGGGTTCGAATCCTGGTTCACCCCAATAATGTTTCGAGGTTTGTCAGCACCATACCCATGCTCGTGGGTTTCACCAAAGTGGTAAACGTCTGAGACCTGCATCACTTCTGGCTTTCCTCCCACATTAAGCTGACACGCTGCGTTATAACAGGAATACTGTTAAAAGCGGTGTTTAACCCGCAAATCTGCACAGCGAATCGCGGCGCCTTAGACACATGGGCCACCCGTGCCCCCACATGTATAGAAACTTTGCAGAAGATGAAACGTCAATCCGCTCTTCAGTAATCTTGTCTTATCAACTCCCATCTCTAAAAGGATTATTTTTGTCTCTTTTCATATTCTGAAGGTAATTATGATAATCTACGGCTATGGTCAACTCTATCCAGAAGTACCAAGACTTGTGATATCCCACACCACAACACATTATTCTAAGTTCTCTCTCATATAGAGCGAGTGAGTATGGTTTTACGCCACTTTCAGCAACATTGCAGCAATATCACCCCATTTTATTTTGGACCAATATGTAGGTTATTGATGTATTCATACAAACAGTTTTGGTGTGAAAAAGGCTTAAAATATTTAAAAGAGGTTTCTGTTGCAAAAAGAAAACCTCTTTTTAACCAATCAGATTCAAGCATTCTTCAAAGTAATGGTAGAATACATAACACAACAGTCATGAGTGACAACATTCCACCTACTACTTAGTGTACAATAACACCCCTTCTACACAGCTGTGTTTTTTGGAAAAAATGTGCACACTATACTCAAGAAAATACGGTACCACTCATAACTAGCGTGACTCTTCACGAAAACATTTTAGCTATATCTGTGTATTGTCAAGGCTGTGATGATAATGCAAGCTAGATAAGATCTAGGAACATTTATTAAATGCTCCTAAACCATAAAGTAGGTGATTCGACCGAAACACAAGACACTTATCAATGCATTACAATCAGGAAAGTAGTCCGTCATAATCTGACCCATGGACAAGCCAATCACTGTCCTGGAACTAAGATCCCACACATATGCTAAATACCCGTTATCTCAAATGGGTCGCCAAGCCACAGGTTGGTAATAACACAAAAACTTACATGAAGCAGAGACTTGAGGTCCATGGGCTTCTTGATGATCTCGTAGTAGTCTAATGCTAAATACCTGTTATCTCAAATGGGTCGCCAAGCCACAGGTTGGTAATAACACAAAAACTTACATGAAGCAGAGACTTGAGGTCCATGGGCTTCTTGATGATCTCGTAGTAGTCTAATGCTAAATACCTGTTATCTCAAATGGGTCGCCAAGCCACAGGTGGGTAATAACACAAAAACTTACATGAAGCAGAGACTTGAGGTCCATGGGCTTCTTGATGATCTCGTAGTAGTCTAATGCTAAATACCCGTTATCTCAAATGGGTCGCCAAGCCACAGGTTGGTAATAACACAAACACTTACATGAAGCAGAGACTTGAGGTCCATGGGCTTCTTGATGATCTCGTAGTAGTCTAATGCTAAATACCCGTTATCTCAAATGGGTCGCCAAGCCACAGGTTGGTAATAACACAAACACTTACATGAAGCAGAGACTTGAGGTCCATGGGCTTCTTGATGATCTCGTAGTAGTCTTTGATCAACTTCTTGTTGACTGGCTGGTGGAAAGGCCACGACTAGCATAAAAAAACACAACATCATATGAAAGCAGTTACAGAAAATAAAAGCAGCAAAAACATGAAAATGACGTTCTACACTTCATATAAATCTATGCAACTATGGGCACTCTCCTTTCCTAGTATCTTGAAAGGAATATTATATGTACAGGAGCATATGATAAGCATTCCTTGAGTCTACAGCAGAATTCAGGGAAGACAATATTAAAGCTGAACACACAGTGTTCACTGACAGATATAAAAAATACCATGAACTACTCCAGTTATTAGCCATTGGAGGCAGATAACACAATCAACCAAGTAACCCAGTCTGACCAGCCGATAACATGAAGTCCCCTAACATGACAAGCATATGTTGCTTGGGACCTATTCTAACCCTGAATCCCAAAGTGATGCTGACTGACTGACTGAGTATGGTTTTACGCCGCTTTTAGCAATATTCCAGCAATATCTTGGCGGGTGACACCAGAAATGGGCTTCAAACATTGTACCCATGTCGGGAATCGAACCCGGGTCTTCGGCGTGATGAGCGAACGCTTTAACCACTAGGCTACCCGACCGCCCCCCAATGTGATGTCTTTCAACCCGGAACTCAATGTTAACACACTGGTCAGCTTGTGCTGATTGATTCAAGTGACTCACATTATCACTGACATAATTTTACACAGTAACAAAGGGTGTTACCTAAGGATATAGATCAGATGTTTGTGTTTAAAAACACAATGATTTTGTGAGGGTGATTTAGACTAAGAAAATCTATTTAGTCTTACAGTTCACTCAAGCTGAGTCTGAAAGAAAAACTTCAGACTTACATTTTCCACAGACTTCATCTTCTCGACAACGTTGATGAGGATGTAGGAGAAGGCGACCTGGTCGTTGTCATCCAGGAGGGGGTTGATGGCCTTCTCCAAGCGCATCAGCTTCTGCTCTTTCTGAAACACACAACAACAGCAACTACAGACCAGGATACCAATCTCTAACCTCTCCAACATCTCTTTATCTCTCAAAACAATGACTGAAATCCATCAGAACAGGTATGGTGCTGACGAGAATCATGATCTGGACCCACCTGGGATTCGAACCCATAAACTGATCCAGGCATTTCTAAGGGACACAACTCTGCACATCAAATCATCCACAGAAAATGAGCATTTTGTGCCTAGAATCGATCAATTCATTGTCTGGTTTGTTTACAGGCTGATGTTGCATGGCAGGAGGACTAAGTACATGTCAGGCAATAAATACTTACTTTTTTATACTAATTGAATGAATGGCTGTGTGTTACCAGTAGGGCAGGACATGTGTACATTGATCAATCGGCAGGATTGCTAATTGGGATTGTTCATTAGCCAACATATTAGCCTTGGGCGCTTATGAGAGCGGCGCGCTTATTACGTCGAATACGGTAGTCCCTCTAAGTTTTCACTAACTGAGGACTTACAAATGAGTGGCCATGTCTATCACTGATGTGTACGTACCTCAGCAAACCTCTTCAGGCAGTGGCTCATCATGTTCTGTGAGGTCTCTGTCAGTAGATGTCGAGCTCCTGCATGAAGGAAAACACAGCAATGAGACAAGTCTTGTACAGGATCATCACAGACCACAGACAACTACAAGACCTAATCTGGATGTCATAGCTAATTGTACTGTGAATTGTAATTGTTTGTTATTGTTTGTTATGTTGAAACCAGAAATACCATGTTGTAAATTTGGAGGACAGTTGCCTAAAAATATCAAGAAACGCCCAAGAAGGTCTGTCTGACAAGTTGTCACCAGGCATATATATGTTACAATAATATGAGATGCAGTCCAAGATTATACACGTACATGCATAAACATAAACTTGATAATGTTATGGTTTTGTCACAATCAGATTGATAAGTAAGAATAAATTATTCCTTATCTCTATGAAATATAAACTAATTTACATTATCATGATTATAATGATCCGTGATTGTCAAATGGGTGGAAAAATTACCTGTGATCTGTAAAAATGTGGTCTGAATTACCTATGAACAGTTATAAGGCATAGGCATTCCCTACCCTCTATTCCAGCCCAGGTTCTCCACAGGTCATAATAGATTTGGATTGAATTTGAGGGGATGCAGCAAACCGTTCATCTTCCCGAGGCAAGGGGATTTCAATGACTATAAAAGTCCAGTTTCCACCCTTGCCGAACAAGGCGGGAATTCCAGAATTACATTTTGGCTGGAATAACGAGTCTAGGCATAGTCCATTCAAAATCGCTTAACGAACTAGACATCCGGTTTGTAAACAACATGGATTTCAACGTGTAGATTTCGGTCGACTGTAAGATTTGCAAAGCAAGTGTACCGTCAACTGGGTGTTGACAGATGTTTTTAAAAAAATTTGATGCACTTCACGGGGTAAGATCCGTTTTATTTTGATATAGATCTCGATATCATTCAGATCGTCTTGATTGGGCGCCACCATTTTGATTGAAGCAAATGCAAGCGATATGAGGTGTAATCTGATTGGTCAAAAGGTAGACATAGAAGGGACATTACTCGTAAAAGCAACAGGGGCGCTATGATCGAGCCTGGAATTTCCAGTGTGGTTCAGCAAAGGTGGAAACTGGACTTTGATAGTCAATTAACGGCCTTGCCTTGGGAAGATGCAAACAGTGCTGGCAGAAAGGTTATTGTGACTCTGTGAGGCATATTTAACCATGTAAGTGTGGACAGCTGGAGCTCCACGAGCCGCGACTCACCATTATACATCTTGCTGTTGTCAACAATCTGGATGATGTCCACCAGGAACTCCTCTCGAGAATGATACTTCTTGTTGCGCATATTCTGAACACACACAAACAACAGCCTATTTCAAAAGCAGACAAACTTTGGACCAAGTATTATTGACTAAATACTGACATCTCTGACCATGTGAATGAAAACATGTTGTTCAGACACATTCCATTTTGGCATATAGGCCAACAGTTGGCCGCCAACTACCCCAACTCTGTTTGTCTCAAAGGTGAGACTGCCTCTATTGTATAGTGGACAGAGCATCAGCACAGAGTGGAATGTCAGTGTTTTGATCCCCTGCCACATAAAAGGACTGGACTGCTTGGCATCATGTTAAAATCTTATGCCATATTTCAGTGGGCCAGCAATATAAAACTCGAATTGGCGTCATGTTAAAATCTTATGCCTTATTTCAGTGGGCCAGCAATATAAAACTCTAATTCGTACAAATAGCCCAACACAGACAGACAGACAGACAGACAGACAGACAGACACTTGCATCCATGTCGCTTTACAAGTGCAATAATCTTGAACGCGACATTAAACGCCATTCACCGCAACTCAAACAACAGATAACTCTGTACCAGTTCCTACATCTTCTGAATTAAAAAAAGTCTTCACAGTATTTCAAAAAACACTACAACTTCTCACTCATCCTCTACCGACACACAACTACAGGAGGATACAACATCTCACTCATCCTCTACCGACACACAACTACAGGAGGATACAACATCTCACTCATCCTCTACCGACACACAACTACAGGAGGATACAACATCTCACTCATCTTCTACCGACACACAACTACAGGAGGATACAACATCTCACTCATCCTCTACCGACACACAACTACAGGAGGATACAACATCTCACTCATCCTCTACCGACACACAACTACAGGAGGATACAACTTCTCACTCATCCTCTACCAACACACAACTACAGGAGGATACAACATCTCACTCATCCTCTACCGACACACAACTACAGGAGGATACAACATCTCACTCATCCTCTACAGACACACAACTACAGGAGGATACAACTTCTCACTCATCCTCTACCAACACACAACTACAGGAGGATACAACATCTCACTCATCCTCTACCGACACACAACTACAGGAGGATACAACATCTCACTCATTCTCTACCGACACACAACTACAGGAGGATACAACATCTCACTCATCCTCTACCGACACACAACTACAGGAGGATACAACATCTCACTCATCCTCTACCGACACACAACTACAGGAGGATACAACATCTCACTCATCCTCTACCGACACATAACTACAGGAGGATACAACTTCTCACTCATCCTCTACCGACACACAACTACAGGAGGATACAACATCTCACTCATCCTCTACCGACACACAACTACAGGAGGATACAACATCTCACTCATCCTCTACCGACACACAACTACAGGAGGATACAACTTCTCACTCATCCTCTACCGACACACAACTACAGGAGGATACAACTTCTCACTCATCCTCTACCGACACACAGCTACAGGAGGATACAACTTCTCACTCATCCTCTACCAACACACAACTACAGGAGGATACAAGCTGCTTCTGTGCTTACTTCTCGTATTGTTTGCAGATCCATCGGTCTCTTGACGATCTTGTGGTAGTCCGGTACCTCCTTGGGGTTGACAGGGAACAGGAATGGCTGGGTCTGAGAGAATATGCAAATGAGAATCATCTTTTACTTAAAGGCATAATACATTAATCATTAAATTCTTTATCCTGCCTGCCACACAACAAAAACCTCTGCCTCACACCATTGTTTGTCCCCAGTACCAACAGATGAGTGAATGAGTGAGTATGGTTTTACGCCGCTTTTAGCAATATTCCAGCAATATCACGGCAGGGGACACGAGAAATGGGCTTCACTCATTGTATCCATTTCGGGAATCGAACCTGGGCCTTCGGCGCCACGAGCGAACGCTTTAACCACTAGGCTACTCGACTGCCCCATACCAACAGATCAGGAATGTCACTGCATGTTTCCTTTTTTTTTATAAAAATACACCGTAGTCTTTGTCACGATTAACACAACTAAACTTCATGAGGATCGCATCCATCAACACTTGATGTACACAAATGCCTCGACTGGTTTGTCGACATCAATATATATATAAAATACAATGCCTCCTGCTTCACCATTTCATAATTTGGATCATAACAGTTAACTGTGACCTCAGAGACAGCATTTCAAAATAAAGTAATGACTTCATCAAATGGATGTAACCACATATTTCCTAGTAATGAACAATAGCAAGGCCCTGCACAAAGTCTACTTACATTACGAAGGAACTACAGTGTATCAACAATGAATCTTGAGGACAACAGTGTTTGTAGCTTTTGTAATGCTGTCAATGAGGGCGCCAGCCATGTCTTTTGAGAATGTAATGAAACTAAACAATTTTGGAATGATCTCGAACTTTGGCTTAACACTTATCTTTCACAAAAAATTTAATTGACAAAATATCTTATTTGGTTTGGTTCTAACTACTCTAATACTTTAAGCAATCATATAGTTTTAATGGGAAAAAGGCATATTCATGTAAGTGGAATTAAAGGAACCAAACCAAAACAAGTATTTGTCACAAAGTGACGAAATGTCCCCCGCCTGTATATACAGCATAGTACCAATATGTAGACAATCCAGCGATTAGTTCTTGAGATATTGCGGCAACACTGTTTTCCAACTCCAATAACAGATTTGCCTGCTGTGACCTTGAAAATGGGGTCAAGGTCACCAAAACCGACTGGTGTATGCGGTGTCTGTATATACAGCATAGTACCAAATATGAAGACAATCCAGCGATTAGTTCTTGAGATATCGCGGCAACACCGTTTTCTAACTCCAAAAGCAGATTTGCCTGCTGTGACCTTGAAAATGGGGTCAAGGTCACCAAAACCGACTGGTGTCTGCGGAGTCTGTATATACACCATAGTACCAAATATGAAGACAATCCAGCGATTAGTTCTTGAGATATCGCGGCAACACCGTTTTCTAACTCCAAAAGCAGATTTGCCTGCTGTGACCTTGAAAATGGGGTCAAGGTCACCAAAACCGACTGGTGTCTGCGGAGTCTGTATATACACCATAGTTCCAAATATGAAAACAATCCAGTGTTTAGTTCTTGAGATATTGCTGCAACACCGTTTTCTAACTCCAAAAGCAGATTTGCCTGCTGTGACCTTGAAAATGGGGTCAAGGTCACCAAAACCGACTGGTGTCTGCATATACACCATAGTTCCAAATATGAAAACAATCCAGTGTTTAGTTCTTGAGATATCGCGGCAACACCGTTTTCTAACTCCAAAAGCAGATTTGCCTGCTGTGACCTTGAAAATGGGATCAAGGTCACCAAAACAGACTGGTGTCTGCGGAGTCTGTATATACACCATAGTTCCAAATATGAAGACAATCCAGTGTTTAGTTCTTGAGATATCGCGGCAACACCGTTTTCCAACTCCAAAAGCAGATTTGCCTGCTGTGACCTTGAAAATGGGGTCAAGGTCACCAAAACCGACTGGTGTCTGCAGAGTCTGTATATACACCATAGTTCCAAATATGAAGACAATCCAGCGATTAGTTCTTGAGATATCGCGGCAACACCGTTTTCCAACTCCAAAAGCAGATTTGCCTGCTGTGACCTTGAAAATGGGGTCAAGGTCACCAAAACCGACTGGTGTCTGCGGAATTTGTATATACACCATAGTTCCAAATATGAAGACAATCCAGTGTTTAGTTCTTGAGATATCGCGGCAACAAACAGGTGGGACGTACGGACGGACGTACGTACGGACGGTCGTGAATACTATATCCCCCGCTTCGCGCTTTCGCGCGGCGGGGGACAATTAGATAAACTATTAAAACTATTTAAAAACATATATTCAATCGAGAAATTTATTGCTATAAAAAAGGATGACAAAAATAACTAACAAAAAATGGTCACCTTTATTCTCAGCATTTGATTCATAGCTCTCTGTTGATACATGATATGTTTGAGTCTGACTGTGTGTTGCAACCTTGTTGGTTTGAAATAGGACAATGTATTGTGCCTTTCTATGCAATCCGAAATATGTCTTTGACGGAATACTGTATTTATCTACAACAATAAAAACATTTAAAAAAAACAAAAAACTCTACTTACATTAGGCAGAGTTCTCATTTCATTCAGTATGCTCTCGAACATGGTAGCCAGGGTAACCAATGGATCGGTGCGGCGACGGTTCGAAGACTGCTTGGGTTTCTGAAAAAGTGACCATAATGGATATTCCACAATCACAAGAAGTGGGGAAGAATTGCCTGTAACCCTCCCCGAGAAGAGCTGTATCATCAATTCTGTCTAAATCAGCTTCAATATAAGATGCTTCTCCATAACGACTGTCACGTCAGAGTAAGTCTTGGTTCTCAGGCACCGCCTGCATCATCATAAAGTTCGCCGCATCTATCCTACAGCACACAGTGGTAAGTACCTTGAGGTAGTCACAGTGTACCACAGTCCCAATGCGTCGCTTCTTCTTCGCCTCAACGGCTTGTTTTGGGAACTTCAGCAACAATGACTTCCTCTTGATGCTCTCAGCACTGAAAACCAAATGTTACACATTCAGTGCACTTTCACTCTAAACTTCTTCTACTTTGTTTGTTGTTTAACGCCGCACTCAGCAATATTCAAGCTATATAATGGCTGTCTGTTAAGAATCGAGTCCGGACTAGACAATCCCGTGATCGACATTAGCATTGATCTACGCAATTGGTGAGATGAGGTGAAATGGGGTTTAACGTCGCGTCCAAGATTATTGCACTTATATAGCGACGTGCATGCACGTGTGTGTGTGTGTGTGTGTGTGTGTGGCTGCTTGTACTAGTCCGGACTGATGCCGATTTATAGTGCTAGCTCACTGAGATACCATGCCGCAGTTTAACATGAATATCTCACTCAGACACGGTATACTGACTCCGAGCCGACCAGTCCTTGTTTTAGCCCCTTAATGCCGAGCGCTAGACAGGGTAACAACAAGTACCATCTTTTAATGTCTTTTGGTATGACGCGGCCGGGGATCGAACCCCGGACATTCCGATCTCTGGGCGAACGCTCTACCACTAGACCACGGAGGAGTCAGCGAGCCTTACCACCCAATAACTCCCTGTTGATTCTCAAGTAATTGCTAGCATTATTTCAACTAAAACAAGATGCAACCTGTCTCTTATTTTTCGTGATTTTTCAATATTTATAATGTCCTAATGCGGGCATGTAACTTTGAAGATGAGCAGGCATCTATTATGGGTTTGTTATGTGTTTTATAATTATTTCAAACAGTGCCAACATCTCCGATCACATATTCTATTTACTCACTGGGCAAGAATCGTCTTTGACAGCTTCAGCTTGGTTCCCTCCAGGTTGATGAGGTTGCTGTCCAGAGGAATGTTCTTCTCCTCTTCTTCTTCCTGCTCCTCTGTCATGGCCACCTGTACTGGTGCAGAGTTACCTCCCTTGTTGTACATCGGACACTCCTTGTTGGTACGCATGTGTCCGATCTGGCCACAGGCTCCGCACTTCATCTGTAGAGGGTAGGCAGCGGTCAAACACCAGGCAGTACAGTAAACATACCGTACTCCACGTAATAATCGCCCAGGGCGCTCTCAAAATGTATTTTTAGAGTAAAAATATCATTTATATTTATCCTGACTCATACTTATTGCTAGTATGAGTCAGAATAGTGAGTGAGTGAGTTGGGTTTAACGCTGCTTTTAACATTATTCCAGTTATATCACGGCATGTCTGCTTAATGTGGGAGGAAAGCCCGAAGTGATGCAGGTCTAAGACGTTTACCACTTCGGTGAAACCCACGAGCACGGATATGGTGCTGACAAACCTAGAAACATAATCGGGGCGAACCGGGATTCGAACCCACAATCATAGGTTTCAGGCGTGCCTAAGGGACGCAACTCTGCACAGCGAATCGCGGCCCCTTAGACGACTGGGCCACCCGTGCCCCCTATGAGTCAGGATAAGATAAAATATTAGAAATAGGGGACTCTTATTAGAATATTATTTTGGTGGAAAAACAGAGTTGAAAGATAAATTTCGTGGTTTATGCTGACAGCCTGAAGTGTTTATGTACGACAGATATATTTTTCCAGAATTTATTAGCCCATAACTAAGGGTGCATATAACACACGAGTGCGTATTATACGCGAATAAATAAGTCTTGTGTACATTGATCAATCGGAAGGGGTGCTAATTGGGATTGTTCACCAGCCAATATATTAGCAAATATCGCCATTAGAGCGGGGCGCTTGTTACGTCAAATACGGTATCTTATATTTAACTCAGTCTCATTGTACCCAATATCAGAGCATCTGTTAGTCACAAAACAGTATTCAGTCACTCCTTATAACTGTGGTATCAAAAACATACAAACTATTACACTATTGACATTATATATACAGAACATGTCAGGTTCATAACTTTGTCCTCAAATTGCATTTTTGTCACACATAAACAACAGGGTTCGAATTAAGCGATGCTAAGACGCAAAATGCGTCTTAAATTATGATTTTGCATCTATAAATCAAAATAAAGACGATATTTTTTATTCTGTTTGCGAAAATCATCAATTTTGCGCTTCCTTGGTCCTTAATCTGGACGTCATGAATGTGTTAGCTTGCATTTTCTTTATTTAGAACAAACATAATTAAGTTGTAAATGCATTATCTAAATAATGTGATAAACATAACATATTTATATACAATAGGATTGGAACTTGAAATGGTGTATAATATGTGGCAGCAAAGATGTTTTACAAACATGAGGATATTTTCTTTGATAAATGTTTTATGAGTAATTTAATTACTTTGTTATCTGAATGTCATAACATGCATAATCAGCCATTATTTATATGCAGCATGAATCATGATCGTGCAATCTTGTGATATATATTTTGAAGTTTTGAGTTGAGAAAAATAATTGCTTGTTGATATTTGATTTTGCTTGTAACTTTTAAAACCACAAGCAAAAACTTGCTTGTGCCTAAAAAAATTAAATTCTAACCCTGAACAACATCGGTAACAAGGATAAAATAAAACATTATTTACAATATATTTTGTTTAAATTGCTAAAATGTGAGATGTGATAATTTTCATCTACTACAACATGCAAGTTTTACAATTTCATTAATTCGGTACTCTCATATTTACTTTAATAAATCTTAGACTCAACACAAGAACAATGACATGCTTTACAGATGTCTGCTGGTATAATTGTGTTTATTGTGCATATCTAACTGTCTCACACGGGGAATTTCTTGACAAAATATTCGAAGCCAGGAAGCGGTGCAGCTGAGAATCAGACTTCAAAGCACATCGTCAAAAATATACTGAACAAAAAATGTTGGGGATCATGAATAATTTTAGAGATTGTGTAATGAAATTGTGTGCTCAGTCTAACAAAAACATATGCCCTTAAATATTCGTGATCCCTAACTTTTTTTGTTCAGTATGTGTTTCCCACATAAGATTGTTAGATGTGCTAAGTGAACACAAAGTTATTGCTCGTGGCAAATGCGAACAAGAGTACCTTGAAATGTACCTTGACAATTTTCTCTCTGATTAGTCAAAATGTGCTCAAAATATTCACAAAATATAATCCTATTAAATAATAGTTCAATACAAAACTAAAAGCTATCTACCTCCATAGTAAAGTATGAAGACAGCACAAGAGTTAATAAATGTGCTCGCACAATAGAATGCAGGGCAACCCCTTCATGTTTCAATAACACAGTTCAACCATCTAGATTTAATAATTACCTTTCTTAAGTAAATCATAACGTAAAATATGCCGAACATCTTCAAAAGACTAATCAGACATCCTTAACCTGTCGACAAACGCGAGGAGATACTATTCCGTCCTGTCTTTTACCTGGGACACCACCCTGATGTATGACTATTGTGACAGGGTGGTAAAGACAACCGCGGCGCGAGAGAACGACAACCTTGCCTTTACCTTCAACAGGGGCATCTCCTTCTTTTTCTTCTTCTTCGGAGGAGGCGGAGGAGGTTTCTCCTGATTACGCTTAATACGACGCAGTTGCTCTTGGATTCTGTGCGAATCAAAGAGCGCTTTCTCAAACAAACAGCAAAAACTCAACTCCCACAACTTGCACAGAATGAAATAGTTAGTTGAATGTAACTGATCATGAAGCACCAGCTCTTACTTTGACAGATTGTAAACCAACAGAGAACACTAGAACACTTGAACACTAGAGAGAAGAATTTATCTGTTTATCATAAAGGTCATAGAGGTTCCCTTATTTCACTTCACAATAATGCTGTTGTGATAATAATTTGCTCATCAAGGGATCCGGGCTGTTAATTGAATAGGCATCTCTTATTATGAAAAGGAACAAGAACTAGGATATGTCACCAATAGACAAAAAAAGAGTCAATGAGACATCGGACGTCACAACAGCTCTTTCATCTTTTTTAAAAAAGAACATCATTGTGTTGGGTTTTTAAAAAAACAGTAAAAAGAAGTCCACTAGTATTTCAGAAAAGGTGCTTCATACAAGGGTTGTTAGTTAAACTTCAATCAAGAAAACAAGAACAGCAGTAAATGATGCATCAACACACAACTTTTCCAAACTGATACTGGTCAACAAATTAACTCCCTTCACCAAGAAATGTGTTGGAACGCAAATCATTAACGTGAATACAAAATATACCTTTTCTGTAGCAAAACCTAGAACAAAATCTTCAACATCCATTAATCATTACTGTAAGTTATAGTTAACATTAAGAGTGATGAGAATGAGTTGAGATGAGTGAATTCTGTAGCATTGCTTGTGTTGCCTATGAGAGTGATCTCCCCTGACATCCTCTACCTTCGCCTTTCCTTCCTCATTTCCTCTTTCATCTGGTCATCCATGGCTGCAAACTGCTTGCTGTAATACAAAGATCAGGTTCAGGACTCATCATTGTAGTCTTTGACATATATAGTTTCAAAGATCAGTGTATGTATATACATAATTTGATTTTTAAAAAAAGCAGCCTCTTATTGGCATGGTGCAGATCTCCTCACATGCTCACAACATATGATAACATGACACATGATACCAGTCACCTTCCCCTACCAAACAGATGCTGTCACCTTCCCCTACCCAACAGATGCTGTCACCTTCCCCTACCAAACAGATGCTGTCACCTTCCCCTACCCAACAGATGCAGTCACCTTCCCCTACACAACAGATGCAGTCACCTTCCCCTACCTAACAGATGCTGGTCACCTTCCCCTACACAACAGATGCAGTCACCTTCCCCTACACAACAGATGCTCGTTACCTTCCCCTACCCAACAGATGCAGTCACCTTCCCCTACACAACAGATGCAGTCACCTTCCCCTACCTAACAGATGCTGGTCACCTTCCCCTACCCAACAGATGCTGGTCACCTTCCCCTACACAACAGATGCTGGTCACCTTTCCCTACACAACAGTTGCTGGTACTAGGACTCACATGAAGCCGGGATCCTTTGTCTGTCTGATCCGGACGTACGTGTCGATCACCTGAGATTTCCTCACAATCTCCGTCCTCGTGTACGTCTTTCCCATCTCATCTCGGAATGTCCGTGTTATCTTCAACTTCCTGCCACCCTGAAAGAATGAGGTGAGGTGAGGTGAGGTGAGTAGAAATGGGCTTTCACGTCACACTCAAGATTACTGTATTAATACAGCAACGTGCATGTGTGCCTGCTTGTACTAGTGCCCATTTTATAGTGCTATGCCACTGAGGTAGATACCGTGTGTGTGTGTGTGTGTGTGTGTGTGTGTGTGTGTGTGTGTGTGTGTGTGTGTGTGGTGTGTGTGTGTGTGTGTGTGTGTGTGTGTGTGTGTGTGTGTGTGTGTGTGTGTGTGTGTGTGTGTGTGTCTGCTTCTTCTAGTCCAGACTGATGCTAGCTCACTGAGATACCATGCCGCAGTTTAACATGAATACCCCACTCAGACACAGTATACTGACTCCGAGCCGACCAGTCCTTAATGCCGAACGCCAGTACCATCTTTTAACGTATCTTGGTATGATGCGTTTATCATTCTTTAAAAGGCATATATCATTCTTGTGGCCTGTAAGGTAACAATCAGCATATATAAGTGAGGGAATCAATATTCCAGCCTCATCACTGCAGACTGTAAATAATCAAATCTTGGCCTTCAATATAGAAAACATGGACAACAATCCTACCGTCAGGCATAATGAGCCATCTACATGGTGCTTGCAGCCTGTTCAAAGCCTACTGATGACTGTAGGGAAACTGACACTTACTGGTGTTGAGAGTAGACCATCCTCATCCTTCCCCAGCCCAAAAGCATCTCCTTTCTTCTTCTCCTTGCTGTCGATGCTGTTGTCTCCCATCAGCATACGCTGCAGCTCCTGCCTCTCAGCCTCCTCCTTCTCCATGCTCAACTACAACATCAGCAACATCTAAGTCAATGCCTAACTACAACATCAGCTACAACATCAGCAACAACATCAGCAACATCTCAGTCAATGCTCAACTACAACATCAGCAACGTCTCAGTCAATGCTCAACTACAACATCAGCACCATTTCTGTCAATGCTCAACTACAACATCAGCAACATCTCAGTCAATGCTCAACTACAACATCAGCAACATCTCAATCAATGCTCAACTACAACATCAGCAACTTCTCAATCAATGCTCAACTACAACATCAACATCTCAATCAATGCTCAACTACAACATCAACATCTCAATCAATGCTCAACTACAACATCAACAACTTTTCAGCCAATCCTCAATTAAAGCATCAACAACATCTGAGTTACTCATTAGCTACAACAGCAACATCTGTGACCTACTAAAGCAACAGTTCGGTCAAGCAACCACAACATCAGTAACTTCTTAAGCAATGCAACACCAGCACCAACTCCAGCACTTGAAGGTTTAAACCTACCTGTGTGCTGGTCTTCTTGTTGGATAGCATGCTCTCTATGTTTTTGCCCATCTCCTCAAAGTCAGAATCTTCTCCTGACGTTGACTCCTCGTCCGTGGACAGCACCTCCGTGGAGGACAACACCCTGTCAAGGAGAGCATCCTTGTCAGTTTCCAGGTGAGTGGGGGAAGTTTAACACTCATTTGAACAGTATTCCAGTTATAGCACAGCATGTCGGCTTAATGTGAAAGGAAAGCCCGAGGTGATGCAGGTCTCAGACGTTTACCACTTCGGTGAAACCCACGAGCACGGGTATGGTGCTGTCAGACTTAAACTTAAAGTATAATCATGGCAAACCAGATTCCAACCCACAATCATAGGTTCCGTGCATGCCCAAGGGTTGCATCTCTGCACAGCGAATTGCATCGCTTTTGACAACTGGGCCACCAGTGCCCCCAGTATCCAGATAGTACTTGGTCTAACACAACAAATAATACTGAACGCTACTGTCATGGTTTTCACAAAATGGACATTATTATTATTTTGATAATCAATGGACTGACTGTAGTAAATGTTATATCTGGGATCACACTTTCTTTGTAAAGTAACAATTCTAGTACTTTTTCAGGTTAAGTCCCATCAGGGATTCCAACCCACACTCCCGGATGGGACTCCAAAAGTACCAGAATGTTTACTTTACAAAGAAAGTGTTATCCCAAATTTAACATTTGTTACATTTGACCACTTACTAAAAGGCATTGTGTTCACAATGTACAAACTGTCTAAATGGTTGATAACAATACAGAGAGATCTTCTACCTGATATGTGGCACAAGCCCAGACAATAACAGCGGTAGAAACTAACATTTTTGGTCCACTAGTCCTTATAATGATAACATATAGCAAAACCCTTAAAAATGGCAAATTTCTACTAGTCCTTATGATACCTTAACCATTGGGCAGTTTGGCAAGGACTACAGGACTAGTGCGAATTTCTAACCCTGCAATAATGTAAAGTTATGTATGAAGATAGTAACTGTTACATTTCGGCTATATTTTCCTCTGTATACCGGTAATGTTCTATTTTGTTCTGGAAAATAGTGTGGGTGAGTGAGTTGAGTTTTACTCCGTTCCTGAACGATATTTCACTTATCACAATGTGTCAGCTTGACATGGGGGGAAAGCATTGGGAAGAGACTATAATACCAAAATTGGCATTTCTTTACATTTTATATTTTCTTAATTTCAGTGATATTTTAACATTGAGTATTTTTGCGATAATATAAAATTTAGGTAAAAACACCTTTCTCTTTATTGGTCTTTATCTTTCTTTTTATCGACCAGGCCATCACTCTAATTATGACCATATTCAAAAAATGGATTGGGAAATTATTCATTTCAATTTGGGAACTTTTACTGACATTTGCAGCAGACTTGGAGCAGAACATAGGCCT
Source organism: Haliotis rufescens (assembly GCF_023055435.1). Classification (NCBI taxonomy): domain Eukaryota; kingdom Metazoa; phylum Mollusca; class Gastropoda; order Lepetellida; family Haliotidae; genus Haliotis; species Haliotis rufescens. The sequence continues at coordinate 8,841,302 of NW_025964361.1, forward strand.
CTGAGCAAAGCTAGATAAATCCGTGTCGTGCCAGTTCATCCTATGACATACAGCCATATATGTGGTACAAATACCTTACAAACTGCAACTGTAGACACTTGTCCTTCACTCAAGTCTTCAAATTTGAAAAGATTACCCTGGTACTGGTATGTCTAACCAGTGAAAGAGTTTTCTACAGAAGACTATGCAAAGCCAAAATCACAGACTTTAATCAATTTGCATTCCAATCTGTTCTCACAAAAACAGAATCTATAACAAAAAATGTTTCATTTTTCATCAGTGAGACTTTACAATTTCACTATCTGGGGTATAAATTTCCAAAATAAATAAACAATTACTACATAAACTAGAATTCTGAATCCAAACTCCTTTTTCTTTTCTTTTTCCACATTCCGATTTTTTGAGTCAGCAGATCTACAAATCAAGTAATACAAAATAGCCCCCCATACAAGCATGCATAAAACCCAAACCAATTCAAAATTTTAAACCTCAAGTACACATTCCTGGCACTGAGCTTACTTGTTCTGGAGATCAAAGATCCTCTGGCACTCCTCCTTGTATCTCTCCATGTGTTCCGCCACGGAGAAGCGGTTGCCCCGGGCGAACTTGCTCCACCCTCCAGCTTTGTCTGTAGAAAGCATCACAATGGCCAAATGATGCAGTTTCATAAACATTTGCGTAAAAAATCTAGTTTGTTTAAATCTTTTATTCATATCTCCTACAAAATTCAAGAACTTGTCAAGGTCAAATCTAAGTACATGCAGAAAATATGAAGGTTTATTGTCAAATCAGACAAATAAGCTAAACATTATTTAGTACTGCTACATTACATAAAAACAAAATCTAAACCGCTTTGAACTGTATTTCAGTTATATCACGGCGTGTCAGGTTTATGTGGGAAGGAAGCTCAAAGTGATGCAGGTCTCAGACGTTCACCACTTTGGTGAAACCCATGGTGCTGACAAACCTGGAAACATATTTGGGGCGAACATGGGCATGGTGCCTACCAACCTAGAAACATGGTCTTAGGGTTTCAGTGGTGCCCAAGGGACGCAACTCTGCACAGCGAATTGCAGCGCCTAAGACGATTGGGCCACCTGTGGTTCCCATCATAAGAAGAAACATACAGGCCAAAGTTCAGCTTCCTCATTTCAGAGAAGCTTGCACAGCAAAATAAGCATTTTGAGATGTTAAAAGAAGGGCCAAAAATCAGAACATGTGTTGAGTCCCAATTGCAACTAGACACATACCAAATTTCATAATATTTGAACAAACATGGCTGAGTAATGGCTCCAAATAGGATAAAACAATTTGGGATGTCATCATTGGTGAAGCTTCATCTCCATTAGTCGCGTACTTTCATAAGAGAAGATGTTTAGATTTTTGTTTGTTTGTTTGTTGTTGTTTAACGCCACATTCAGCAATATTCTAGCTATATGACAGCGGTCTGTAAATAATCAAGTATGGACCAAACAATCCAGTGATTGACATCATGAGCACTGATCCACACAATTGGGATACGATGACATGCATCAACCATGTCAGCGAGCCTGACCATCCAATCCCGTTAGATGCCTCTTACGACAAGCAGTCGCATTTTATGGCAATCATGGGTTGCTGAAGACCTATTCTTCCCCGGATCTTCAGGGATGTTAAAGATGCATGACAGAAGACTGAAGATGGTCAATGGACAACAAACAGGCAGCAACATGAGCTCACTTCACTTTCAGACAAGTGAGTAAAAACTTAACGAGTTTAAACCAACTCATTTCAAAATAACAACTTGTCAAGACTGATGTTGAAATTCAAGAACTTTCCAAGGTTTACATGAACCATGATTCAATGCTTTGATAAAGCACCTTGCAATGTTTGAAACACAAACAACTGGTTGGAAGTAATCACTTCTGCTACTGTTCACTCAAATTTACAATTCAATGGATATGTCCTTTGCTTAATATTCAGGCAAGACCCCATAGACTTACTTTCAGTCTCCTGCCCTGTCTTGGCCTGCTCTGTTGACATTGTCCTCACGACATCAATGACTTCCCATCTTGACAATTTCTTAATCTGCAATGTTATCACCATATTCATTATTTCTTTTTATTTGAACTCAATTTTTAAATTATCCCTGAAATCGTAACAGGAAATCCAAAGAATAGAAACATCGTTTTCGTTATACTTAATATGGACATCTTTACACCAAAGCACAATGTCTTCATAAACAGTGATTACAGGATTATCTCCCCTCAACTGGATTGCAGCTCAATCCATATGGGAGACACAAGGGACAAATTGAAACCAGTGGCATGCCAATATCACATTGTACAGAAACGTGTGCTCAGTAACATAAGTTCATAAATATCCTCTCTGAAGATGGGTTCATAGACTTTGTCTATCAGTGCCTTATTTAGCCTTGTCTCAATATTTTGTCATTTGCAAACTCAAGTCTGTACATCAACATGGAAACAGCATACAAATATTTACTATTGATAAAATCAATATGCGAAAAGAACATGGAAACCCACCCCTGAGGTGGTGTGACCGGACCGAGGGGTCGGGTCCAAGGGGCCTTGTTTTCACACATTGACCTTGTCAAGAGCAACCATTTGTTTTCTGATACCAAAATTCACTTTAAAGTTCAAGAAGCCTTTAAACTGTTTTCTGTTTCATTATGGTAACCTGCGAACAGTGAACTGTTACTACCAGACGCCATCTTGTTTTCTAGCAGAGGTATGTCAATATTTATCATGTGACAAGTCAATACTCATCATGTGACACGTCAAAGCCAAAATTTGAGGTCAGTGTCAGTCATATGACTTGAGGGTCTGCATGGACACGTACTGTCTTGTCACATGGTATGAATTAACCAATGGAAATGCAAGATTATTAACAGTATTACTTGCATTGACAGTCACAGTGGTTGCCCAATTTCAGACAGGACATAACTGTCTGACAGTAATCAACAGTCTACATGAGTGAGTTTGATTTTACGCCGCTTTTAGCAATATTCCAGCAACATAAAGGCACGGCACCAGAAATGGGTTTCACACACTGCACCCATGTTGTGAATTGAACCTGGGTCTTCGGCATGACAAGCGAATGCCTTAACCACTAGGCTACCTGACCACCCCCAGTCCACATGATGACTTGAAGAAACACAAGACAATGGAGACAAGCCAATATTACATCTTCAAAACTATCATCAAACGAGCAGACCCACCTCTGATTCCTGCACACCAAACTTCCTCAGCAGCTGTTTCGCATCCTTCAAGTTCAGCCTCCTGAGATCAGCATCAGTGCCAGTGACGGTCCGTTTGACCGGAGTGTCCTTCTGTTCCTCCTGCTTGGCCTGAGGTTTGTTGGGGACTTTGACGTAACTGAAACCCTCCCCGCATCCCGTGGGGTCTGCCACGCCGTTCAGCTTCAGTAGACACTTCCCCTTCATGGCGGAGATGTAGGCCCTGGTCGTGTTCCAAGGGGCCGTGCGAACCTACAGCAAAGGTAAGAATACTGTCAACTATCAGCACTCAACACATAGGTTTGCTTGGCCTGAATAACATAACACATGTCTAGAACCCTAAAAGAAAGTTAAATACCACCCTTTTATTTTCAAATACACTAAATTCAATAAATCCTTTGGAAATATCTACAATCTTATCAAGGTCTAAGTACCACAAGTACCTACTGAAACTGGGTGGGAGTACACTTTGTTCCTCTAGATGGGCATAGGGTCACATCAGTCTGTGACTTTTGACACTCATCCAAAGCCTGAGTCTTGTTAAATTCTGTTTGGTCTTGTAAGGCGAGGTGAAATGGGGTTTAACGTTGCGTCCAAGATTATTGCACTTATATAGCGACGTGCATGCACGTGTGTGTGTCTGCTTGTACTAGTCGGACTGATGCTGATTTATAGTGCTAGCTCACTCAGATAACATGCCGCAGTTTAACATGAATACCCCATTCAGACACAGTATACTGACTCCGAGCTGACCAGTCCTTGTTTTAGCCCCTTAATGCCGAGCGCCAGACAGGGTAACAACAAGAACCATCTTTTAACGTCTTTTGGTATGACGCGGACAGGGATCAAACCCCGGACCTTCCGCTCTCCGGGCGGATGCTCTACCACTAGACCACGGAGGCGGTCATTTGGTCGTGTAAGCTCAGCTAATAATAGTACATATAACATTGAACTGTACTGAAAAGTAGGCCAAGAGACAAGTTTTGACTTGCAGTTTCAAATGTTTCTTTGCACTGACTGTTATAATATATGTGACCCACCTGGAGAATAGGAACCTTATGGGTGCTAGGATACAATTGTGCTGTGACATCATAAAGACGTTTGACATCAACTTACTTCCATATAAATTGCCATGTGTGCAAACAGTATAAAAATATCTCACTTTCCTCTCGTCAGTTCATAATGTAATTAAAACATTATTTCAAAACATTCCACCATGCATGTCTATTTTCAATTTATCAGACATTATACTAGTATCCAAAAACTACAATCATTACTTAAACTGTAATTAGTCTGAAAATTGGACTTTCCAGAAAATATGAGACCAAACGTTTAATGCCTTGTATCTCTGTAATAAAAATTGAATTATGAATTGTATTGTTGTGTTCCTAAGATAATGTAGTTTTAAAATATAATAAGAAGTCAAAATGTGATTTTTTCAGCCATAAGGTTCCTCATCTTATGGTGGGTCACATGACACAATGAAACAGAGGAAGAAGGTGAAATGATAATCAACTTCTATTTGCATGAACAGTTTCCAAATATTAGATAATTGATATGTGTATTCAATACATGTATGAGTGTATCCCTCTGTAAACAAAAACAAGTGTGCCTCATCAGAAAATAAATACAGCATAGGACTTTCTAAAATGGTTTAATAAAACAGAAATACAATGTATCTAGTAAGTGGTTTTCCAGGTGTATATTCAACATTCAGTAAACTGCATTACGGTGATATCAAGTTCACAATTGCCCTCACTTACTCAGAATCAGAAAATGACACAAACCACAAGGGTCCCCTCACTCCAGCCATGCTCATTGTCGTCTCTAGCTTGTCCTGTTGAATTTGCTTCAATAGGATCATTTGCTGACATGAAATGATCACTAAAACTGCGATCCATTACCGATGACATGAATACAATAACCTGTTTCTTCATCTGCTTTGTACTCACTTCATCATCTATCTTCATCTGAGTCTCCTCCTCATTCTCATCATCCGGAGCAAACAGAGACTTCTCTCCATACCCAGCATCCTGGCAAACAGGAAGCACTAAATGTTGTCTACTACTCATAACAATTTGAAAAAACAACAATTCTGTACTATTTCATTTTTCCATGAGAGAGTGGCTAAATCTGGAAAATTGTTTTTGTTTGGTAGTCATGACAACTAAAGGATATTCTTTTTGTGTCACAAATGTACATGTGCACAAATTGAAAACACATCTAAACCAGTTTGAAAAAATATCTACATAGGAATTAATAACCGTTTCTTTTCCCTTAGCGGATAGAACAGTTGAAAGTCTTTGTTTCTTATTTGAGATATCATCATCATGTACAGCCTCTCTAAGGATGATGATAAAATGAACACACTTTAAAAATATTTACCCGTATTTAAAAAAGGAAGACTCCCACAATAGAATTAGACTTCAGCAATGTTTGACAAGTTTGTACATCTTATGCACAGGTGAGTCTTTCCCGCATATTCTCAAAATCCTCACGTCAATTACCTGTACCTTTTCTCCCAATACTGATTATCATATATCTCTTGATTTAGGATGCTATCATATAGCCATTGTGTTTATCTGCGTTGCCTAGCTACATCTATGGGGAACAACTCACTAGACACTCCCCTCTCAAAAATAACGTTGTCCAATATAGGACGTCATTTGCGAGCGCATGTTCGAATCTCCAGAAATGAAGTCATGATGGAACAATGTTTTATCGTGAAATAAACCACGCTTCGTTCTTCATTGTTCTTTGGGATTTATCGCCCAGCTATCTTATATAGGGGTTTAAAGGTTGGACGTAATCATGACAAGCTGTATTATGGATAACAACTTCTTTATTTGAAATACACAACATTTCAAGGCTACTTCTTCATCACTGAATGAAGGGGCAAGAGGTAGCCCTGAAACATGTATGTATAGTAGAGAAGCTGTTATCCTTAATACTCCTTGTTGTTATAGAATAGTTGTGTTACAAGTCTACCTTGAGCCTCTGTTCTGCTGTGACCATGCTGTAGAAAGCACAGCACTGTTCTGCAGACACCATTGCCCGGATCTCCTCCTCTGTCGGCAGGCGGAAGTCTGGCTTCAACACCCACCAGTTGGAGTCCAGACCTGTCACAAGATAAGGTCCGTACTCACACAAATGTCAACTGTGACTTTGACTAAACACACGCATAACAAATGTACAAATACAAATATTGACATCAGTTCTGAAGTGTAAAATACTCTGAAGATTCCCTGAAAACTCATTCACATCGTGGAACTAAGTTAATTTGTGGATATTAGGGCTGAGACGAAACAACAAGAAGAAAAAGTGTCATTTACTTTGATTTAGCAAAAAGAGTACGTGGCAGTCAAGTTACCGGTTCTCTTGAAGTCGGCACAGAGTTTGAGACGTTTGCGGATGCTGCTCTCCGAGTGGGAAGGGAATGCTTTCTTAATATCCTCCATCTTGATCCTACGGGGCTCATCTCGACTTTTCCAGAACAGACGGTAGATGAACACCTAGAAACAAGATTAGTGATGTCACGAGTC